>NW_027325358.1:38711382-39078882 GCF_036924035.1 Leuresthes tenuis | reverse complement strand
AAGGCCTCTCTGATTATGCCTAAACCCTAAGTGGGCCTTTCATTAGGACTCCTTGGTGTTTTCTTTAACTTACAACCCCTTCCCTATGGTTTCCTCAAACCCTAAGGACTCTTGAGCCATGCCTAACCCTAAAGGTTGACCTTCAGGACGGCCTCTTGGTCCTTTTTGTTTCACCTCAATACAATCCCTTGTATGGAGTTTTCTCCTTGGTTTTTGCGATTCCTACAACGCTTTGTTTCTTAATCTATTTGCCTTTTGTCTTAATTTCTGGTTGAAATACCCTCATTTATGGTTTCTTCGGAAAATTTCTGATTGGCTATGGGACACACCCCGAGATCTGATCAATCTCGGCGGGGCCTTCCTTGGGTGAGGGTGTCTAGTGATAATGGCCGAAACGCCCTGTGATCCCAAGGTCCACTACTGATGATGTGTACCCCCCAAAATCACGGTTCTCATTTCACTCACCTTTGATACAGGTCCACATGATATCACTTCTACGTTTCACACGTTCACTATCTCTCCTCTCCTCCTTTTCACTTCCCTCCTGTCTTGGAGGGAGTGGAGGTGGCAGAGTGTACAGCCTGGTAAGGCGGGGGAGTGGGATACAGTCCGGTCCGACACCCTCTCCCTGACTCTGTCTCCTCCGGTTCCTGTTTCACATGTGGATTGATGTGCATGTATGACTGTGTACATGGGCATTAATGCATATGTTCTTTCACCTTATTGGAGATGTCATGGTACTGGTCATTATAAGGCGACGAGGGCTGCGGATGACGTGCGACGGCCAGTGCCTTACCTTTGGCTCCCCATTTCAACTGGCTTGTCGTTGGATGAGTCAGGGGGGGTCATCGTGATAGAGTCTCTCACCTAACCCTAACCCTAATTTCCTATCGCACCCGCAGCACACCACAATCCAAAAACATAACCCAACCTCTCTTTCTCTCTCTCTCTCTCTACTTCTCTCTCCCTCCCCCCCCCCCCCCTCCACATACACAAACCAAAGGCCTCGAGCCTACTGCATACAGTACACACCCAAACACTTGCACCACTCACCTCAAGGGAAATTCAATTTCCTATCGCACCCGCAGCACACCACAATCCAAAAACATAACCCAACCTCTCTTTCTCTCTCTCTACTTCTCTCTCCCTCCCCCCCCCCTCTCCACATACACAAACCAAAGGCCTCGAGCCTACTGCATACAGTACACACCCAAACACCTGCACCACTCACCTCAAGGGAAATTCAATTTCCTATCGCACCCGCAGCACACCACAATCCAAAAACATAACCCAACCTCTCTTTCTCTCTCTCTCTCTCTCTCTACTCCCCCCCCCCCCCCCCATCCTAGCAGCACATAACACACACCATAAGGACCCTGGGTCTATCGCACCCACATTGCTACACAACTCAAATTGTGCAGCTCCCAGCGAGATCACGAGTTGAGCGTGCACCCCCTTGGTTTCTACACCAAACTCCATGGTAACCAGCTGGTTGCGTAGGAGGGAGACCACTGAGTAAAAACTCTTGAGCCTAACCCTAACCCTAACCCTACCCTACCCTAACCCTTCCCTAGGTTTTCCTCTAACCCTAAGGCCTCTCTAATTATGCCTAAACCCTAAAGTGGGACTTTCATTAGGACTCCTTGGTCTTTTCTTTAACTTATAACCCCTTCCCTATGGTTTCCTCAAACGCTAAGGACTCTTGAGCCATGCCTAACCCTAAAGGTTGACCTTCAGGACGGCCTCTTGGTCTTTTTATTTCACTTCAATACAACCCCTTGTATGGAGTTTTCTCCTGGGTTTTTGCTATTCCTAGAACGCTTTGTTTTTCAATCTATTTGCCCATTTGTCTTAATTTCTGGTGGAAATACCCTCATTTATGGTTTCTTCGGACAAATTCTGATTGGCTATGGGACACACCCCGAGATCTGATCAATCTCGGCGGGGCCTTCCTTGGGTGAGGGTGTCTAGTGATAATGGCCGAAACGCCCTGTGATCCCAAGGTCCACTACTGACGATGTGTATCCCACAAACTGAGGAATACAGTTGCTTAACTTTTTGTTATTTGTTTTAGTTTGATGTTGTCCTTCTCTGCCACTTCCCTCTTGCTGTGGAGGGAGTGGGGGAGACAGGGTCCTCAGCCTGTTTGGGCGGGGGAGGGGGATACAGTCCGGTCCAACACCCTCTCCCTGACTCTGTTTCCCCCCCCCCAAAAATAATAATAATAATCATGGTTTTTGTTAAGAGCATTATTTCTACCCATTTCAGCTGTCTCGTTCCTTGTCTTGCGGATGAAGGGTTGGTCTCCCACTTGGTTTTGTAAGGGCTTGGGTTATTATTGGAGATGAGGGCTGCGGATGACGTGCGACGGCCAGTGCCTTACCTTTGGCTCCCCATTTCAACTGGCTTGTCGTTGGATGAGTCAGGGGGGGTCATCGTGATAGAGTCTCTCACCTAACCCGATGGAGGGAGTTTCCCGAAGACAGCATCCTTCAGGATCCGGAGCCAGAACAGCTGGAAGGGGTGGGAGTTGTGCAAGCCCTCCCTCACACTCCCACACATTCAGAGTTGGAGGCCCTTTTTGATGAGCTCCATGCAGAGGAGGAGAGGGAGACAGCTACGACCTCAACACCACAGGAGCCGTGTGTGATTCCAGCTCAGGTGCATCGAGAGGAGTCCTATTTGGATAATAGGGAGGGAGAGGACTTTGTGGATTCATTCGATCATTTCACGCAGCCGGGCCCCCGGAGATACAGGGCACACAGACATCCCAACTCCCAGAGGAAGTTAACGGATTGGGGTCTGGAGGTTGAGAAGAAGTGGCTCATTATTGGAGACTCCAATTTGTGCCACCTCCCCGACTTCTTTAACAAAGACCTTCAAATTGACAGTTACCCAGGGGCCCACTTCCGGCATGCACAAGCTCTCATGGAAAAGACGGTTCCACGCCAAGATTTAGTTGGAAAAAATTATTCTTTCCTTTGGAATTAATGGAAGAGCCAATAAACCCAAGGAGACCACTATCAAGAACGTGCACTGAGGGCCACAAAACGCAAGTTCCCCTACACAGAAGTTTGGATCCCTTTGGTGAACTATTCCACTCAACTTCCACAAGAGGAACAGGACAATCTGAAGGTACTTAATGAACATGTTGAGAGGAACATGCCTTACATTCCACTCCTAACAGAGTGGAAGTTCCACACGGAAAGCGGATGACATCCACCGGACGGCGGAGACGGGAATGGCTATTTTCTCCCATTGGATGGACTTTTTAAACACCGATACCCCTTGAGTCCAGTACAGGTGGGGGTTGAAGGACCTCGGTCTTTTCAAGGTGAGAATGTGGTTAATTTAGCAAAGAATTTTACCCTTTCTGAATCTCAGTTTAATCTCCTTAGTAGAGGGTTGTCTTTTATTCCTATTGCGGATGTAGGCAGGAACCAAAAAATACAATTTCAATGGGATTTACAGAAATACCACAGACGGATCAAATTGACCAGTTATTTCCAAGATTCCAGTGGGGGACAAATTTTACCTTTTACTGGAGTTTCAGATTGGACACCCCCACTGGACAAACTGCCCATTGAAGTTAGGGAGTTGATTAGCAGAGATGAGAAGGCATTTAGGTCACATTATAAGCCAATGGTAGAATCTACCAACATTTCCCTTCAAGAGCTCAGGGCATTACGGGAACTAAAAAATTTCAAACATATTGTCATCAAACCAGCTGATAAAGGATCAGCTGTAGTTATCTTAAGTAGAGAACAATATATTTTTGAGGTGGAGCGACAATTAAACGACCAAATTTATTACAAAAAATTAGAAAAACCAATTTATTATGACACAATCCCTATGCTTAACGAAATTCTAGATTCCTTAAAGCAGAAAAGGTTTATTATGGAAAAACAAAGACGGTATTTAATGGGGGAGATTGAACCTCGGGAACGACGATTTTATATTTTACCAAAAATCCATAAGGATCCCGAAAAATGGACAATTCCGTTCGAAGTACCCCCGGGTAGGCCCATTGTTTCAGATTGCGGTAGTGAAACCTATCCTACAGCCGAATATCTTGATTATTATCTGAATCCTCTATCCAGCAAACATCCTGCTTACATCCGTGATACGTATCACTTTATTGAAATTGTCAATCACATAAGAATCTCAGCAGAATCTTTCGTTTTCACGATGGATGTTAAGAATCTATACACCAATATTCCGATTGAAGCTGGTATACAGTGTGTCAAAAAAATATTTGAAGAATACCCTGACCCTAAAAGACCGGACGAAGAGCTTTTGAAGTTATTAGAAATGTATTTGACAAGAAATGATTTTATGTTCAATGGGAATTTTTATTTGCAAATCAAAGGGACGGTAATGGGGAAGAAATTTGCCCCAGCTTAGGCAAATATTTTCATGGCCAATTGGGAGCATGAGGCAATTTTAAAATGCAATAAAAAACCAGCCTTTTATTTTCGTTATTTGGACGATATTTGGGGAATATGGACCGGTTCGAAACGGGAGCTCGAGGAATTTGTTGGGATCCTCAACTCTAATGATCCATCTATTCAGTTAACAACTGAGGTAAATGATAACTCCATTAATTTCCTTGACACTACGGTTTTTAAAGGCCCACAATTCAGACATAATTCCAAATTGGACATTAAGGTTTATTTTAAACCTACAGATACACACGCACTGCTTCATAAAAATAGTTTCCATCCAAAACATACTTTCAAAGGCATAGTTAAATCTCAAATTCTTAGATTCAAGCACATTTGCAGTAGACAGGAGGATTTTTGTGAAGCAGTACGGATATTATTTTCTGCTCTAAGGAAAAGGGGGTACTCTAGACCCTTTTTAAGGAACTGTTTCAAGAAATTGTAGGAAACAAGAGAGAGGGATTGGGGGAATTCGATTCCTCTGGTTACAACGTTTTCCTCAATTGGAAGAATGTTAAATAATAAATTGAAGTCCAATTTTGAGGACATATTAGGAGGGTCCAAGGTTTTTTCGGATTCTAGAGTAATATCGGCATACAGGAGAAAAGGGAACCTAAAAGATTTTTTGGTACAGGCAAAATTACCATTGTTAGTGAAAGAAAAAACACTACTGTTGGACTCCCAGTTTGTCAAATTAAGATTTATTAGAAATAATAGGAACAAAAACATACTTACAATATCACAAGGATTCAGCCCACGTTCCAAAAATTGCGTTTATGTCATATTTTGTGCCATTTGTTCGGTCCAGTATGTAGGCGAAACGAGAAATTCACTATCCACACGAATGGCCCAACATAGATACAACAATGGGATTGAATAACAGGAGTCAGAGTAATCCCTCACTTTTGCGGGCAAACATTGCTGCTCTTCTGGAAACGTCCAAAGCCACTTTCCCTCAGGCTGACATTTTTATTCCACTTATTAACTTTTCTGAAAACTTATCGGCTAAAATGTGCTCCAACCTGACCAAAATCAATACTATAATCAAGGACACAGGCCGTCACATCCCTCGAGTGGGTCGCTCCTCCTTCACAACGGACAGTGACTTAATCCATTGGACCCCAACCTGCGCTGAAAGTGTATGGACGTCTTGGAAGTCTTTCCTCAGACTAAGTGACAGCCCAACGGGTGTGCCACCACAACGGCAATTTGGTACGGGGGTTGTTAATCTTTCCAGTTTCTTTTCTTTGTCATCTCCATAAACCCACCTTCTAAAAAGAGGTTTGTCTTTTGTACCTACTATAGGCTGTCTCTAGGGTAGCCGTAATACTTTACAAAATGATGTGGCTACTTACCATCGTCGTTTAAAACTGGCTGCCTTTTATGGTCCTACTACTCTTCCCACACCTTTAATGGCATTCCGCCCTCCCTCCTATTGGTGTCCGCCACCATCTAAACTCCCACAAGCCGTGTTAGATCTTATTGAACTTGATGCTGGTATGATATCTCACTTACCCTTTACTACAGATGTGCCCAATCTGTCTCAACCGGAGATAACAGCCTTGACTGAGATAAAACAAAATCCATCGATCGTCATCAAACCAGCTTATAAGGGGAATGCAGCGGTGGTCATGGATCGGACAGACTATGTCTGGGAAGCGTTGCGTCAATTACAGGATGACACTTATTACTTGCCGCTATCGGCTCCTATGTATCCCGAAACTGCCAGTTTGGTTTTGGATGTGTTAAACAGACTCAAAACCAATGGTCATTTGACTCGAAAACAGGTTCTCTATTTAAAGGGTGATGCAACTCCGCGTGCAAGATATTTTTATTTGCTTCCAAAAATTCACATATGGGTATGGCTTCAGTTCGGAAATGGCTGGACAAATATCCCTCTGTGGGTCGGCCAGATTCTGAGATTTTGGAACTCCTACACCTGAACCTTACTCGGAATGACTTCTTGTTTGATGGTAAATACTACCTTCAGGTCAAAGGCACTGCTATGGGCAAATGCTTTGCCCCGGCATATGCCAATATTTACATGGCCGACTGGCAGGAAACGGTATTTCCTAAATGTCAGAAATTACCCTCCCACTACTTCCGATATCTGGACGATATTTGGGGCATCTGGCCGCATGGCGTTACGGAGTTTCAGGATTTTGTTTCGGTTCTGAACACACATCATGCCCACATCAAGGTCGAACCAACATTCCATGTAAAGGAAGTGTCCTTTTTGGATACCGTCACTTTTAAAGGCCCACGGTTCAGAGTCCCGGGCCTTCTGGATACAAAGGTGTATTTTAAACCCACAGACACACACATGCTTCTGCATCGGGACAGTCATCATCCCCGTCATACCTTTTGTGGTATAGGTCTCAACTACTCCGATTCCATCGTATTTGCTCACAGGAGGCAGATGTCCATAAGGCAGTTGCGCTTCTGTTCTCTGCACTACGAGATCGTGGGTACTCTTACAGACCTTTTGGTTCGTGCAAAGCTTAACCCACCTATGATCATTCCAGCTGTGGTCAAGCCTCCGCGACCTGTGAAAAACCATACTACTGGTGGTGTGTTTCCTCTGGTGCAACGTGTTACTTTGCACCAGGCCAACTGCGTCTACTTGATACAGTGCCATAAATGCCCGATGCAATATGTTGGGGAGACCCGTAACAGACTACTTACCCGGCTCTCTCATCATCGTTACAATGTTCGAGATGGCCATAAGCGTTCGCCACATTTAGTTCGTCACTTTTTGTTGCATGGTGTTCACAGTCTTCACCTGAGGGGTTTGGAACATAACCCGATGTGGTCGACAATTCAACGTAGACGGGCTGAAACTACCTGGATTCGTCGTTTGAACACTCGGTTCCCGCATGGCCTGAATGAACAATAGTCTTTCGTGGGGGTTACGGTGGTTGTGGAGATTGACTGTGGGATTTTATTGCTTTATTTACTATTTTCCTTTGATTACAACTTTTATATCAAAACCTCATGTTTTCTTAGGTCTTCCATGATGGCATTTAAGGTACCGACTTGCCTTTTGATTCACCTGATTCACTCCACCATCCCTCTGTTGGGAATTCCAAAACTGTTTTATCATCGCTCCAGGCGACCTACCCGCCGAGTTCCTGGTAATTCACTAGATCACTCTGCCCTTCGGTTAACTAAAGGTTCCCTGGTTACCCCATTTGTTGGACCAGCTCTTAATGACACTTCATCTTCGGTGAATAATACATCCCATTTTTCATTTTCCAACCCACGGTCTAGAGTTTGGGAACGAGCTATCACTATCACCATTCGTTGGATTTGGTGGGATGTTCCTAGACCGACTCCGGTTCTTCCACCAGCGTTACGGCAGGTCCGGACGCCAAGTTCTTTACCTTTGAACACGGGTGTTCGAAGAGGATCACGGACCAAGTTTAATAGGGGATAGTTTACATGTTCTTATCGTTTTTTGTTATCAGCTAATAAATGGCTATTTATACACGGTTGGGTTAATTTGCATTGTGTTACATACCGTGGCTTTATTCAACTTTTATATTTACATGTTTCCCTTACTGTCGATGTTCTTTGGCCTTTGTACTTACCACTGGCTGGTTATGATTGTTAAAAATAGGCTATATTTATATGTTTGAATGATTCTCACCAATTATGGGAAGCAGTACTACTTTCTTATGGTTTATATTCAGTTTTTTTATATTTACTATTTATTCCTTACTGTTTTAATACTTACTATTTTTGGTTAGTTACTATTTAATATAATAATTGTTGATTTATGCTAAACATTACCCTTTTTGGCTGGAAATGTTTTCCACTCTGTTTAAATTTCCTTTAGAGTTATGGTCGTTTTTTGCTACTACTATTTATTATATTGGTTATTCTACTCATTTTCTTATGTTATTTGGTTTTTGAACAACTTTATACAATATACATTGGTTGAATATCAATATGTGCATCATGAGCAATTTTAATGTTAATTTGTATATTCTTGGCATTCTTGTATTGTAATATTTTTTCAAAAAACATGTCTTAAGTTATTAAACTTGATGTACACGTCATTTGGTATCTCCACACATTTTGTGTTCTGTAAATATCAGTAGTTCAGATTTGTTTATTTTTTTCACTTGATGATGAAGACTTTTGTTGTATGGTGTGGCATGTTAATTTTTCGAATAAAAAGTTCTGTAAAGGGATGTCGCATGATGACTTTCTTGAGCTTCTGGCAGTGTCCAGACACCATGGTCCGTGAACCAATGGGATATAAAGCTCTAATATTTCTGATACATCTCTATGGAACCTTGGTAAAGTTTCAGATCTATCATGCCTTCACTATATTACACATGGTCTTATCAAACAAAAACGGAATAAAACAGAATATCGCTGCTTTTTCTATATAGTGATTACACCTGCTGTAATTTAAAGTGATAAAAAACAATTTTCACGTTTTGATTAGACGGTATATTCAAAATTAACTAAACACACGCCGGTTTTCCTATTTACCTTCAATTCTAAACTTTATTAATTTTTTTGGTTTTTAAAATTTGTTTTATTTTTCTATTTTAGACAGCTTTCGCAAGCAGCTTATATTGGAGACAATTTTAGAAGTTATGAACGGTAATGTTCGAGACAAAGACAACACAAGGTTTACCTTCCACATCACGCCTCTATTAGTAAGGGGGATTGTCAAATGTGGGTGACTATCAGTGCTTGATCAATAATACCAGATATAAACCGTCTGCCCTGTGAATGAGCACAGACACGTCACGGTCTGTGATTGTTCAACATGACGATCATGCTAACCTTTACGTTTCGAACACACTGGTTTAGGTCGTGGTTTTGTGAATTTTTGTCAAAAAATGCCGGTTTTAATGTCATTTTGTAGACGGAGCTCACTATTAACTAGCTAAGGTCTGGTTTCCCGAATGAGTGACGGATAAGATAACGATTGCTACCGATTTCTTTGAATTTTCATGCCCGCGAGCGGCTACCGGGCTTCTGGTTTACTTCCGGTTTTCACTAAGCCTTTGCGTTCGGTTTCGGCGGGAGAATCGGTGCTGTTTTAGCACTTCTTCAATAGATATTAACCTATTCTACTTGATTGGTGGCTTATTTTTTATCATCTTACAACCCCAAAAATCAAAATAGAATATATAAATTTTGTGGGTGGTGTGGCGGGGCATGCCTGTTTTGGTGGGACTGGATGGAGTGTGCATTTACCAAACTTTTTATGTTCTAACCTCAGTGGCCCGCTATTGATATCTCAACCATATTAATATAATCTTGTATCATAACTTTAATAACTATGTGTTGTTTTTATGAATTGATGAATAAGATAATAGATTGTATTATAGGAATAATAATATCATATAATAAAAATAAGATGTATATTATATATAGACATGTTTGGGCGGGTGGAAGGGTTGTGGGGATGCGGGTGGGGTGGCGGGGCGAGCCTGTTTTGATAGTGCTGGATGGAGTGTGCATTGACCCCGCCTCCGTATGGATGGCAGGGTCCAAACATTCTTATGTTCTAACCCCCTACCCTACCCTAACTAACGGTTTCCGGCCTTACCTGACAACCTGATTCCTCTGTCTCAGGCCTTTCCCGGTCATTTATCCTTACCCTAAAGGTCACAGGACGCTAGCCCTAACCATAAGTCCTTCCCCTGGCCACGCCACGGGAAAATTAATTTTCATAAGCCTAACAATTTTGGCTAAAACTAACAGTTTCCGGCCTTACCTGACAACCTGATTCCTCTGTCTCAGGCCTTTCCCGGTCATTTAGCCTTACCCTAAGTCCTCCCCATCCTCTCTCTCTCTCTCTCTCTCTCTCTCTCTCGCTCCCCCCCCCCCCCCCCCCCCCCTCCACATACACAAACCAAAGGCCTCGAGCCTACTGCATACAGTACACACCCAAACACTTGCACCACTCACCTCAAGGGAAATTCAATTTCCTATCGCACCCGCAGCACACCACAATCCAAAAACATAACCCAACCCCTCTTTCTCTCTCTCTCTCTCTCTCTACTTCCCCCCCCCCTCCCTCCCCCCCATCCTAGCAGCACATAACACACACCATAAGGACCCTGAGTCTATCGCACCCACATTGCTACACAACTCAAATTGCACGGAGTTTCCCAGGGTCTCCTGAGTTACTCCAAGACCATGGCACTACACGCAGCAGCTCCCAGCGAGATCACGAGTTGAGCGTGCACCCCCTTGGTTTCTACACCAAACTCCATGGTAACCAGCTGGTTGCGTAGGAGGGAGACCACTTAGTAAAAACTCTTGAGCCTAACCTTTGCCTGATCCTCGGTCGAACTGGGCCTGCTCAGGTATTTTGGCTTAAACCAGAATACTGCAAATGCACACTTATGAAATGCATCCAACGATACCTACACACAAACTCAAAAACTCTCTCTCCATCTCCCCTCACTCTCTCTCCATCTCCCCTCACTCTCTCTCCATCTCCCCTCACTCTCTCTCCATCTGCCCTCTCTTCTCCAGCTCCTCTCCATCTCCCCCCTCTCTCCATCTCCCCAAAAAGAGACTGGGACACAAGAAAAAGATACAACCAACAAGTGAACTTGACTAAGAACAGAAGATCTCGAACCCCAAAAGCAAAGGAATACTAGTCCTCAGGAATGATCAACAGTCACACCCACCATAAAGATGGAAGGACCAGCAGACACCCAAGAAAAGGAAAACTCAGAAACTAATAGGAAATACAGGGAAACAATAACACCCAAACAAACGGAACAGACCGGACAAACTCAAACGGACCAATCAGCAACATGACCACACCCACCCGAACAACCGCAAGGGATTGTGGGTAACATGCAAAAAAACGGCACCGTCCAGCAAACCAAGTGAGAAACAGCACCACCCCCCGAAAAAACGGAACACCGCAAGGGATTGTGGGTAACATGCAAAAAAAAAAACAAAAAAAAAAACCGCACCGTCCAGCAAACCAACAGTGAGAAACAGCACCACCCCCCGAAACAAACGGAACACCCACATCATCCTGGACTCACCTCCTGAATGACCAGACGCTTGGAACAGCACACCGCCTCCAATCAAGACCAGAACCCCTGAAAGACGGAACCAACTCTGCAAGACGACACAAGAACGCCAGAAGCAACCAACCAACCAACCAACCAACCAACCACCAGGAAACCCCGGATCTGCAGGCTTCGCAAAGCAAAAAAGGCTCTTTTCAGAGCTACCCCCCTTGGGGTTTGGGACAGCCAAGGAGGAGCACACCTGCAAGACCAACCAACTTGGACAAGCTCCAGAAACATCAGGACGCTACTCAATAAAGATCGTACTATATGCTCTCTAAAAAATAGATGCTGACAAAACCAACTAACCCTCACTGTATAAAACTCTTGCAGCCCCGGATAACCCCGGACTCCTAACAGACGGCGGACTAACCCCCAGGAAAGGGCTACTGGACATACTGGGGTAACCTTACGGTGACAACAAACAGTATTGTTCATTCCAGTAACCCTGGTAAGTAAGCAGCCGCCCATGTTCCGACTATAGGACAGCACTGTGGGGCCGGTGACTCAGGGCATCAGAGTCTTAAATGTTGCCCAGTCTTCTATGAGGACTAGCCTCAAAGCACAACAGAACACTTTGCACCACACACGTGGTTACTCCAGTAACCAGAGGCCAAATCAAACTTCCAATTGGATTACTTCAAATTGCCACCTTCACAGGTTTACATCCGTTGACTTACTTAGAAGTCAATCCGTGGATGCAACGGGACCTAGACACCAGACCTCAAACCGGCTTGTAATAAGCCTCGATCAGGGTCAAAGTGGACAAAGACAACCCCTTATCCTTTGATAACGGCCATTTTGCAACAAGGCCGCCATTTTGGATCCCATAGACGCACCAGTTCGGACACAAACTTTAACGAAGGCAACCCCTTGTTCACCATAAAACAAAAACCCAATAAAATAAAAACCGAAACCAGGGCAAGCTAAAAGATAAAAACATTTTTTATCACCTAATCACCAAAAAATTGGACACTGGACTAAACCCTGGACTTGATCAACCAGGGAGCCCCCACAAGTGAGAACGTATGGTGATAAACAGCTGAAACGTTCGCTGATCTTGTGATACACCACTGATGAATTAGTCCTGAAATTGTACAAAAAGAAAATAGCCTAGCTTCCTGATAGTGTGGAAATACAACGGGCATCCCCACACTAACAGCGTTAAAAACACTCAAACCATAGGAAACAAAATAGAAAGCAAAACCAGACAGGGCCAGATCGAATTCCAAAGATAGTTAGAACAAAGAAACAACAATTGAGCCAAACGACGTAGCTATATGGGTTACAACACGGATCCGGAACTGAAACCAGAACACCACCAACAGAAGTCTGAAACAGTCTCAACACCTATGAGCACAATGGAAACAAAATGCAGAACTGGGACCTGCACCCAACCAAACCACACATAATTTGTGGAGACTCAAATCTGAAGAGGTTACCAACAATCCGGAACAGTGAAATCCGGATTGACAGCTACCCTGGCGGAAATCTGACCAGCAAATATTATATTGATTATTTTTATTTTTTTTATATATTTTTCTATTTTATAGTTTACCACCTACCCACCATCTTTATGCCCTCCCCTCCCATTTACCCTTACCTTAAAGGTCACAGGACGCTAGCCCTAACCATAAGTCCTTCCCCTGGCCACGCCACGGGAAAATTAATTTTCATAAGCCTAACAATTTTGGCTAAAACTAACAGTCTCCGGCTATCTGACCACCTGATTCCTTTGTCTCAGGCCTTTCCCGGTCATTTAGCCTTACCTTACCCTAAGTCCTCCCCATTTTCTCTCTCCCCCCCCCCCCCCCCCCAATCCTAGCAGCACATAACATACACGCATAAGGACCCTGAGTCCAGTTGATCTTTCTGAGCTAACAACAGCAATAGTCTCTTCTAAACCATCAACTTGTATGTTAGACCCAATCCCAACAATACTGTTCAAGGAGGTTTTCCCCTTAATTGACACTTCCATATTGGATTTGATCAATCGATCTTTGTTGATAGGATATGTACCTCAGACTTTTAAGGTTGCTGTAATTAAACCTTTACTTAAAAAACCTACTCCTGATTCAGAAGTGTTGGCTAATTATCGACCTATATCAATCTCCCTTTTTTGTCTAAAGTTCTTGAAAAAAAAATAGTTGCAGTTCAACTTTGTGATCATTTACATAGAAATAATCTGTTTGAAGAGTTTCAGTCAGGATTCAGAGTGCATCATAGCACAGAAACAGCACTGGTGAAAGTTACCAATGATCTCCTCTTAGCCTCTGATAGCGGACTTGTTTCTGTGCTTGTCCTGTTGGATCTCAGTGCTGCATTTGATACGATCGATCACAGCATTCTGTTACAGAGACTTGAACATGTTATTGGAATTAAAGGAACTGCATTAGGCTGGTTCAAGTCATATTTATCTGATAGATTCTAGTTCTTGTAAATGAAGAATCTTCCTAACACGTTGGAGTAAGTCATGGAGTTCCTCAGGGTTCTGTGCTTGGACCGATTCTTTTCACTTTATACATGCTTCCATTAGGTAACATTAACAGACAGCATGGCATAAATCTCCATTGTTATGCTGATGATACTCAGCTGTACTTATCTATGAAACCAGATGAAACCAACAGGTTGGTCAGACTACAAGCCTGTCTTAAAGACATAAAGACCTGGATGACTCAGAACTGTCTGCTTTTAAATTCAGACAAAAGTTGTTCTCTTTGGACCTGAGCGCTTCAGGGAGAAATTGTCTAGTTATATAGTTACTCTAGATGGTATTTCCTTGGCTTCTAGTTCTACAGTGAGGAACCTTGGAGTTATTTTTGACCAGAATTTATTCTTCTCACATATAAAGTTCTTAATGACTGAGCTCCATCATATCTTAAAGATCTAATTGTAAGGTATTTTCCTAACAGAGCACTTCGCTCCCAAACTGCAGGTTTACTTGTTGTTCCCAGAGTTTCTAAAAGTAGAATGGGAGGTAGAGCCTTCAGTTATCAGGCCCCTCTCTTGTGGAATAAACTGCCAGTAAATGTCCGGGAAGCAGACACCCTTTCCACTTTTAAGATTAGGCTTAAAACTTTCCTTTCTGATAAAGCTTATAGTTAGGGATGGCTCAGGTAATCCTGAAACATCCTATAGTTAAGCTGCTATAGGCTTAGACTGCTGGGGGACCTCATCTGTCACACCTTTCCTCACTTTGCTCTCTTTTTCCCCCTGTTTAATTTCACAATTGATTTTATGTACATGTGACATTATTGTGGTTATTAACATATGTTTCCCTGTTCCAACAGATATTCTTTGAATGGCGTTATGGTGTTTTTCCCCCCTCTTTTCCCTCTTTTCTGTCTTCTCAAACCCCAGCTGGTCGAGGCGGATGGCCACCCTTCCTGAGTCTGGTTCTGCCAGAGGTTTCTTCCTGTTAAAAGGGAGTCGTTCCCTTTCAGTCGCCACAGGCACGCTCAGGACGGGAGATTAGACTGAAGACAAGTTTCGGTGCAATCTGTTGGTTTCCTTAGCTAGGATATTATTTTTTTTAATTGGCTCTATATGAATTAATTGGATTATGATTACAATGAATTGAATTCCAATTGGCTTGAATTGGACTATATTACTTAAGTGCCTTGAAATGACATTTGTTGTAATCTAGCGCTATATAAATAAAATTGAATTGAATTGAACTCCCCTGGTAGTGGTCTTTAAGGGTAGTACTGTCAGAAGTTCTTCTTTTGTGGAGAAATCATCAAACGACATCCTGATGAATATCATCAGCTCCGCTGTACTGCTACTGTCCACAGAATCGTCACACTGGATACTGAACTACCTGCACCTCGCCAGATCACGGTCCAACTGATCAGCCAAGTTCGCGGACATCGCCGACACTCTTCTTACCATTGTAGATGCACCCAGTTGAACATCAGAGAGTGGAGATTACATCGGTTCTGAACTTCTCGTCTTCAAGCACAGTTTTAGCAATTATCATCATTGCTTCTTTTACAACAGCCCCATCTGAAAAGGCCTTCTTTTTCTTAATCAAGAATTGCGTAGCTCTTAATGAGGCTTCGGTTGCTTTTTGGGAGCTTTTCACCGGTCTCGTGAAAAAAGATTGCTGTTTGCTCAGAGCTGCCTTTAAATCGCAAGCTTTTTGTGCTCGCAGTGCGCTGCCTGGCGGGTAATTAGCATTGTAGCTTGTGTGGCAAGTTGTGAAATGTCTCTCCACATTGTGTCGCTTCGTCGTCGCTACAGTCGCCCCGCAAATGAGAAACATGCAGGCTCCTTTCACAGTAGTAAAAAAAAACCTCTCCTTCCCATTCATCGTGAAAAAGATAGTTTTTCTTTCTTTTTTCTGCCATCTTTTTGGGGGTCAATCGTCGTGTTTCTGGCTACTCCACAAACGCAACGTTCACTACGCGAACTGACCTTGAGTAGATCTTCGAGTAGTTCAGAGTTAATTTATATTCATTTAAAAAAATGTTTTAAATTAATAAATTGTCATTTCACATTCACATGTGAGAGTGATTTAATCAAGAATAACACAAATAAAATAAAATATATGCAGCTCACTGATAAGTGCCGTTATTTGAGCTAATTTTAGAACAGGCCTGCGGGCGACTCACGTGGACCTTGTGGGCGACCTGGTGCCCGCGGGCACTGTGTTGGCTACCCCTGCTCTAGATGGTATTTCATTGGCTTCTAGTTCTACAGTGAGGAACCTTGAAGTTATTTTTGACCAGAATGTATCATTTGACGCACATATAAAACTGGTTTCTTGGACTGCCTTCTTTCACCTTCGTAATATTGCTAAAATCAGGAACATCCTGTCTCAGGGTGATGCAGAGAAACTAGTTCATGCATTTGTTACTTCAGGATTGGACTACTGTAATTCCTTATTATTGGGCTGTCCCACATATTCTCTGAAAAGCCTCCAGCTGATCCAAAATACTGCAGCCAGAGTTCTGAAGAGAACTAACAGCAGAGATCATGTTTCTCCAGTTTTAGCTTCTTTTCATTGGCTCCCTGTTAAATTCAGAATAGAATTTAAGATTCTTCTCCTCACATATAAAGCTCTTAATGATGTAAGATATTTTCCTCACATAGCACTTTGCTCCCAAACTGCAGGTTTACTTGTTGTTCCCAGAGTTTCTAAAAGTAAAATGGAAGACAGAGCCTTCAGTTATCAGGCCCCTCTGTAGAACCAGCTGCCAGTTTGGCTTCAGGAACCAGACACCCGCTCCTCCTTTAAGATTAGGCTTAAAACTTTCCTTTTTGATAAAGTTTATAGTTAGGGATGGCTCAGGTGATCCTGAAACATCCCATAGTTAAGCTGTTATAGGCTTAGACTGCTGGGAGACCTCATCTGTCACACCTTTCCTCACTTTGCTCTCTTTTTCCCCCTGTTTAATTTCTCAAGTGCTATTATGTACATGTGATATTATTGTGGTTATTAACTTGTGTTCCCCTGTTCCAACAGGTATTCTTTGAATGGTGTTATGGTGTTTTTTCCCCCCTCTTTTCCCTCTTTTCTGTCTTCTCAAACCCCAGCTGGTCGAGGCGGATGGCCACCCTTCCTGGTTCTGGTTCTGCCAGAGATTTCTTCCTGTTAAAGGGAGTCGTTCCTTTCCACAGTCGCCTCCGGCTCAGGACAGGAGATTAGACTGAAGACAAGTTTCGGTGCAATCTGTTGGTTTCCTTAGCTAGGATATTGTTTTTGAATTGGCTCTATATGAATTATAGTGGATTATGGATAATGGACAGATAATGGATAATAATAATTATTCATTGTAGTTATGATTACTATTAATTCAATTCCAATTGGCTTGAATTGGACTATATTAATTAAGTGCCTTGAGATGACATTTGTTGTAATTTGGCGCTATATAAATAAAACTGAACTGAATTGAATTGAACAGAGGTCACACATTCCTTCTTTTGCAGCGCCTTTGCCTGCCTCCATGCCTCACTCCATGGGGTGGACAACGAACGCCTGCTAACCACAGCCTACAGGATCAGAGTGGCCTCCTAGAGGCCTGATCCTTCTGTTTTTCTCTTGCAGCACATAATGCCTGCAAGGATAATGGTGATCAATGTTCCTGATGGATTGCAAGCACAAAAGTGAAAATACAAAAAAAAAACAACCATGAAGAGAAGACACTTTGATTTTCAGTGTGCACTGGAACATTTTGAACCAAATTTACTTGCGAGACCCTTCTGTCTATAAAACAATCAGATTTGAATGATTGTTTTTGGCTTTGTAACATTTGTAGCTGTTCCAAGTAATTTGTGTACCTGAATAAGATGGATGTTCTCAAGACATAAAAGAACACTTGCTTCTGTTTTTCGTGGCCAAAAGCATTTAAAAGTCCTTAGATTTTGGATTTAAATGGTATTCACACTGAAGGAATGGTATGAAATACTATATTTTGAGTAAATATATTACAAAATATAACAATTCCCCATAAGATGTTGTGGATTCCAAATAATAAGTTAAATGTAAAAATGCCAGTAATGTACAGCTGTGGGTAAACCCTCTGTACTTGAGTGCCTTTCTAAAGTAGATGTACTTTATTGCATTACACAAATAGTGTTTTGTGACTATTTCTTTCTGAAAAAAAAATTAAAGGTGGCGATATCACAGCTGTAAACTCTGTTTTGTAACCGTATGAGCAATTGAGGGTGCAGTGCTAGCAGCTAAATTCAGTTATGACCTAAAGTACAAAGCTTTAAATATAATATTTAAATCTAGATTTAACATTTATATTTAGGTATAATATTAGATTTAACATTTCTATGTATACTTTATATTTTAGCTCTATACATGTTTAAGTACATTTACAGTGTTATTTTAGGTTCGTGTTCAAGCAAAATCTACTAAATATGAGGAAATTGAGATAAAAAAAAGTATTTAAAAAATGTTGCCATTTGTCACTCCATAGATAAAGCAAAACCTTAAGGCAGCACCACAGTTTCATTTTGGAATTTTACATCACACCCTTTCTTAACTGGCATCGAGGAAAATTTAAAAATAAGATCTAAGTACTTTTGGAGCATTCCCAGCTCCCTGGTATATGGACTTATATTTGTCTCAAAAATAACTGCAAATGCAAAGAGGGTAATCTACAAATTGAGTTGCACACGTTTTGCTATCCACAAATACACATTTCTTATTTGAAACTTGTGTGTTGGTTTTTACAAATACATGTGTATTTATAAATATATCAGTTTCCATTTGTAAAACTGAAAATTTAGTTTCTTGGAAAAGAAAAACATTTGTGAAACTGAAAATACTGTTTACTGGCGACCTGTCCAGGGTGTACCCCACCTCTCGCCCGATAACCGCTGGGATAGGCTCCAGCCCCCCCGCAACCCGACCCACAGGTCAAGCGGGTATACAAAATGGATGGATGGAAAATACTGTTTGTAAATCATGAATCATTTGTTTGTGACTCGTTTGTGAATCAACAATCACGTTTGTATTTTTGAGACATTCTTTCCGCAAATCCACACAGATCCACAAACAAATGGCTTGTGATTCACAAAGCACCATTCATTAGATGGCACTGTTGTTCACTGATTTATCTATGACTTGGCTTAAGAACGAAGAAGAAAGAAGATCGCTGATTAGCAGTTACCACAGTAACGACATGGTCATGGCATCAGTTGGATGTGATAACATTTATGGATGGTGTTTGTTGCTAGTTTGTAGTTTTAAAATTTTACTTTTATTTCAGCCACCTTTCAGCCACAAACAGAAGTATCCATATTACAAATGGCTTATTAAAATTATATATTTACAAATACACATACTCTACCGGTCAAAAGTTTTAGAACACCCCAATTTTCCCGGTTATTTATTGCAATGCAAGTCATTCAAGTCTAATGAATAGCTAGAAATTGTACAAAGGTAAGTGTTGAACTGCCAGAGGATAAAACAAAAGGTTAGGTTACCCAAAAATTGAAAGTAATGTAAATTTCAGAATTAATTCTTTTCAGAGACCACAAAATGGGTTAACAATTTAAAGCTGTTCTGCAGCTATGGACGTTGATCGAGCCTTTAAAGCTGGTGCTACTAATTCCTACAGGTGTTCCAACTTTACTTGATTACCCCCTGTCTACATAAAAGCAGTGTTGGAACACACTGTGGCACCATACCCTCATGAGCATCAGTTGAACAGTATTGTACTGCAGAAAGTAGTTTGTTACTACAAAAATGGCGAGAAGAAGGTTATTAACAATGGAAGAGAGACAGACCATCATAACACTTAAAAATGTAGGTCTTTCCTACAGAGAAATTGCAACCAAAGTCAAGATGTCAGTGAGTACAGTTTCTTTCACTGGGCACTTCTTTCAGAAGGCACTCAGAAACTGCGGTAAACTCTGACAGGAAGAGGTCTGGTAGTGTCACGATTTACGTTCTGTTCCATGTCTTGTCTTGTCATTTCCTGTTTTATTTTTAAGAATCACTGACCTTCCCCTCTCGTTTCAGGTATCTTGCCCTTCCTCCCGTGTCAGGCGTCTGATTGTCTTCCCTGATTCCCAAGTGTTTCCACCTGTTCCCCTTGGTCCCTCATTTGTTCAAATGGTCTGTGTTTCCCTTGTCTTGTCCCAGTATGTTGTCTCCATTCATGAGCCTCATTACCAGCCTTACTTTGACCGATAGATTCCACGAGCCTGCAGTGAGCGATTCTCCTGCAGTGCTATCTTGTTTGTAATTTGTTGTTCTTAGTCACAATTTATTCTATACGGTAAGTTTCATAGCCTTGTTTGTTCCTCTGTTTTCAAGGAGAGATTTTGTTGCAACCTTTCATTATTGCCTCCGTTTTCAAGGAGAGATTTTTGTTTATAGTTAAAGTTTCATAGAGCCTCTGTTTTGTAAGAGTGTGTCCTTTGTTAAATCCGCCTCATTAGAAGAGCGTGTCTTTGTTTAGTTAAATTGTTCATAGTGTTTCTGTTTCCCTCCTGAGTTGGAGCGGTTTATGTTTTGTAGATTTCATAGCTGTGCTCATCCTCCCCCATAGTTATGGAGGTGAGTGCTTAGGTCTTTCACATCCTTTTCTTTGCTCTGCTTGGAGATCCTCACCCTGCCTTGCTGTGCTTTGTGAGTTTATAATAAACATCTCTTTGAATCCAAACTGACCCTGCACCTGTGTCCTGAGTCCGAGGTTCCTGACAGGCAGACCCAAAGCCACAACTGAATCGGAGGACAAGTTTCTGAGTTAACAGCTTGCGTGATAGGTGGTTCACAGGACAACAGCTTCAAGCACAGCTTAATAGTGGTCGTAGTAAGCAAGTCTCAGTTTCAACTATGAAGAGAAGATTTCGAACTGCAGGTTTGACAGGACTAGTTCCAGCAAGAAAGCCATTGCTCAAACGTCTGAATAAGCCAAAGAGGCTTGTTTGGGCCATGAAGCACAGCCATTGGATTACTGAAGACTTGAAGAAGGTATTATGGACTGATGACTCAAAATTTTAAATCTTGGGTTCATCATGCAGGACCTTTGTATGCAGTCAAGTAGGCGAAAGGATATTTCCAGAGTGTGTGTCATCAACTGTCAAACATTGAAGAAAGAAAGTGTGGTGGTCTGCGGGTCTGATTATTTTAATCTTTTAATTTTTTTTTTTTAGGTCCTATTTCTTATTTGTACTATGCATTCATTTTATTTCAGAGTGCAATGAGACATTAAAGTAATTTTCAATAACAAAACTGGAGAAATTGGGGTGTTCTAAATCTTTTGATCGGTAGTATATATTTGTAGAAACCAACACACAAATTACAAATAGGAAATTTGTATTTGTGGATAGCAAAACACGTGTGCAACTCAAGGCATATTTGTAGATCACCCTCTGTGCATTTGCAGTCATTTTTAAAACCAATTTAAGCCCATACCGGCGATCCCCTGTAACTCTGCCCCATCTACTGGCGTCATAGGAGGAGGGGGCAAACGTGAGGAGGTGAGGGAGGACTCGGGGACGTGCAAACAGATGAAAAAGGGGCACAGCATCCTGTGAAGTGATAAAGAAGAACAAGTAACTGACGTCATCAGGAGGCGACTTTCGCACCGAAAGGTACCACAACATTTCTGGATACATCAAGGAACACAGACAGCGTGAGCAGCTTGTGAGCTTGTGCATGTTTACGGTCAGCCATCGGTGCGTGGATCTGTTGACGTCCGTGCGCAGCAGTTGCCGTTCGCCGCGCGCATCTGTCTGTACAAGGGGACACTTTAAGACCTGATGATGATGGCGGACTGTTTAGGCTTTCAGGCTCAAATCGCCTCGATTATAGAGATACTGGCCAATTCGGCAGTGGCGGAGATATGCAAACTGGTGGACGATGGGTATGCAGAGCTGCGTTCTCAGATGGAGCAGGAGAGAGAAAAGACTGAGAAGGAAAACGAAGCCCTGCGGCAGAAGCTGCAAGAAATGGACGTGACGATGCGGAGCTATGAGAGGAAGATGAGGAGACGGAGTCAGCGAGAGGAAATTCACGCCGTTTATTTGAAGCCACTGGAAGGTAAGTGGAGATGGCAGAGCTCAGGAAACGTGACACAAGTAATTAGATTCAGTAAAATGGTTATGTATCACTCCAAGCATTCAGCCGGATTGTCACTGTGTTTCCAGATGGTTCTGCATTAGGTGAACCACATTGTAGGTGTAGATGCTGGGAGGCGGGGCGCACGGTGTGCCCCTCGCATTTATAAGCCTCGGTAAAAACATAAAAAAACAAAAAACCTGCTGTTATGTTATTCCGATGCCTTTGGCAGGGGCAGCTTTGAATTTTTTTTTTTTTTTTTTTACAGTCCTACTCATTCACAGTGGACCTTAAACTGACAATGTGCCTTAAGATACGAGTATAAATTATGACGCTCATATAATTACTAACCCTTCCGTGGCAGTTTAACATGCACTATTGTGTGATTGCAGACAGCAGCACCTTTTCTGTTTTTTCTTGTTTTATTTTTTTTTTCAATTCACTTTTATTTATAAAGTGCCAAATCACAACAAATGCCATCTCAGGGCACTTCAAAGATACTTCAAGTCAATAAGAATCCAATTCATTCCAGTACAGTCATAATTCATTCAATTCCAAATTAGTCCAATTCATACAGATCCAATTTGAAAGAAAAAAGTTGCCTAGCTAAGGAAACCGACAGATTGCACTGAAACAGCTCTCTGATCCAATCCCCCGTCCTGAGCGTGCACAAGCCGACTGTGAAGAGAAAAAAAGGTTTTCATTATTTGGACATTTACTCTTACAAACTCTCAAATAAGAGAGTTGGTACATAAAGTCACACAAGCTTAATTGCTGAAGTTTTATTTATTAATTTATCTTTGTATTGCTGTGAGTCAGAAAGTAGAGTACTGTCAGCAGTCAAAGGGTTGGTGGTTTGACATCTGGACTGAGCAAGCTGGGGATCAAAGTCTCTTCTGGCCAGACACTGAGCCCACATTGTGTGTGTGTATATGAACACAGAAAAGCACTGCATTGGCTGTAAGGGAAAAAGTATATAAATAAAGAAAATCAGAAGGCACGTACAGACAGAATTTGATTGCGTGTGTGTGAATGTAGTTTTACTCTTTGAGTGGTCAACAGTACTAGTAAACTGCTTCTATAAATGCAATTCATATACCATGTTATGTTAATAGTGCTTCTGTTTTTGAGATGCACATAATTTACTGAAACTCATCCCTAAAACATTGTTTGATATGATTTGAATGTGCTGAAAGTTTTTTTTTTTTTTTTTTTTTAATTGAATTGAAGTCTTTTGCTGATACGCTTGTAAGGTACAGGGAGTAATACGCGGTTCTTTAATTCAAAATTGATTTCTTTTATTCTCTACAAAAGGTTAAAACTTTGGGGAAAGGGGAATGGGGAGAACTTTCTCTTGGATCTTGAAAGTTGCCGCGTCCACAGCAGGGCTTTAATTACGGGAGGGAACATCACCCCCACACACTCGGGGAGTAAATGGTAAATGGACTTGTACTTGTATAGCGCTTTTCTAGTCTAACTGACCACTCAAAGCGCTTCACTACATGCCGCATTCACCCCACTCACACACATTCATACAGCACGTGCTTTTTCTAATCATTCATACACACATTCATACCCCCAATGATACACTGGGGGGGGGCAACGTGGGGTTCAGTGTCTTGCCCAAGGACGCTTCGACATGTATTCTGTAGTCGAACCACCGACCTTCCGATTGGTGGGTGACTGCTCTTCCTCCTGAGCTACAGCCGCCACGTCACGTACCCAGGTGAGGGTGATTCCATCATCAGGTTGGCATGGCAATTAGACAAAACAACGCTCAAACAAAAGAACATAGAAAACAGGAGGATTAATCATGGAGACCATTCCTACTTTATGTTAGGAGTTGCCATAACCGGCATGTGGACTTGCTTCTGCCAAGACACCCCCCCCCCCCCCCCCCCCCCCTTCATCCACAAAGTCCAAATGATATGAGAACCAGAACTACCCTCACTATGTCACAGGTGCACATGAGCACTGATGTGAGTTTTGACAAATGCAACTGGACCTCAAAGGTAAATGTTGTGTTACTACTAAAACTGGTCCTGAGTCAATCTGTCCATACATTTGGTAATGATCAATAAAAAGATGGGTGGCTTCTTATGTCTCAATTTCTACACAATTTACCCATTAAATTCCAAAATAATCACTTTCTAAATGGCTACGTTTATTTATTGTTGAAGATGTGGTTTACCAGCGTTTTGACACCTTTGATTTTAGATGTGATTTTCAGAAACTGAGACAAATTAAAGGACGATCAGCTCTTTTTAACAGTTATCTGAAGGATGTTGCAAAGGCATTTTCATCTGTGAAAGTAAACAAAAATATAGCTACCATCAGTATAGCATGCAAGCCTATGGCTGCTCAGGAAGGCATCATGAGTACATACACCAAGTTTGGCATCGATACATCAATGCATCACAGAGATATGGCCTCACTTCCTGTTTGATGTGTTGGCGCTGAGTTTGATTGGCTGCCACAGGCAAATGGAAGCGGAATTAAAAAGTACACTTGATATCTTTTATGATGCTTGGTCTGAAGATTCTATGTGTCAAGTCCTGTGGATATCAAACAATCTGGGTGAGCTGAAATGCTTTTTGAAGGTTTTTGATAAAATTCAAAATGGTGGAAAATCCAGTATGGCGTATATGATATGATGAACTCGTCTTGATCCAGGGATTCCAACGGTACCTCATTTGTGAAATTTGGATAAACGGGTCCAAAGATATGAGCAAAAATACAATTTTGCTACACATAGTGCCCCCTAAAGGTCAAAGGTCACTGAAATTCTTGGGCCTTTTAAAGAAGTGGTCATGAGTCTGTGTTAGAAGTTTGATATCAAATGGTTGCTGAGATATGCCCTCACTTCCTGTTTGGCATCGTCCTGCAAAGTTTGATTGGTTGTAGTAAGTGAACAAAGTTGAAATTGAAAAATCCATCTCCTAACTTTTGTGCGGATTTCGTGAGAATAGGTCAAAATTTGTCATTCATCATTAGCTGATAGAACCACATGGACAAGGATTACTGTGGGAAACCTTTGACAAGCACCACAATACAGAGTTCCATTCACAAGCTTTACTGTGCAGAAAAGAAGCCTGATGTTAACCTCGTCCACTTCTCTGGGCTCGGAGGCGTCTGGGATGGACCGTCACACGGTGGAAACGTGTGCTGTGGTCAGACCCATCAGTATTCCACATCTTTGTTGATCCCCCGTAGTGTTGCACACCTTAAGATGTGTTTGCAGGGGAAATGGGACAAAATAACAGCTGACACTCTTCATCACTTGGTGTCCTCAGTGTCAGAACGTCTTTAAGTGTTGGGAGAAGGAAATATTACAAAGTGGGGAAAGATTTTTATTTACCCAATTTTTTTGGAATATGTTGGAGGTCTGAAATGTAAGAATTGATGTATATTAACCAAATTAAAATGATGAGAAAAGACATGCACTAATTTGTCTAATTCATCATTTTTTGGGTTTTACTAATAGTATTTATTGGGCTTTGGAAAAGCTTAATCTGCTTTCTAAACAAATTCCAACTGACACGGTTACACATCATAACTGATGTTAAAGAGTATCAAAATTACCTGCAGAAATTATTCCAGCAGCACACCATCCAACCCAGCATAGAGAATTTATTCCAAAACCAGTTTTTTTTTTTTTTTTTTTTTATTTTTTTAAAAGCTCTAGTAATATCTCAAGAAGATACAAAGAAAGACACAATAGGTCCAGAGCTGCAACAGACTGCCACTAATGTGGTGTTAGAACATATATCCTGGGCTCATACTATCTACAAAGAAAAGAAAAGTCACAGTTAAGGTAGGAATCTCTGTTAATGCTCCATTATTTGCTGAAGGTATTTACTGAGTGTCCTGTCTGATGTTTCAGTACCTGACGACCAACAGCTTTTGGTGCCACCTCTTCCTTCTGCTTCGGAAGACAAACCCATTCATCATGTTTCAAAGGTAAAGATTACTCAGCACAGTTATTCAGCTTTTCACAGAGTTACACAGCCCAGCTAAGAGGAGCCTCCTCCTTCTCTAACCTGAACCTGCAGGTGAAGCAGCAGCTCTCTGAGGTCTCATCTGTTGCTATAGCAACTGGAGACAACTCATCCCCTGCATTAGTCTTTACCTGCACCTCATTGCCTCCACATCAACAACTTTATGGAGTCACCACTCACTGCCAACAAAGAGCAGCCGGGTGTGAAGTACGCTGCTTGAATGAAACAGAAAACAAAAGATTCCCTTCTTGCTGCAGCTCTGGATGCTCAGGCCTGCCAACACCTTCAAGTTCTCATCAGTTAAAGCTGTCTGTGTTTTACAGAGAGCGCTTCTGTGCTCCACTGTCTGTGTTACTGGTACTGCTGCAGTGTGTACTGGAATGTTCTGCATTATAAGTGATATTGTGTGCAACACCTGTTCCTGCGTTGAATTTCAAGCTCTGATGAACCTTTTTTTTCAAATAGAACTTAGAGTAGCTAAGTGTAGTTTCTGACAATGACGTGTTCCTGTATTCCTGCAGAAGGAGGCTCAAGTACTGCTACTTGTGAAGCAGGAGAAAGAGGAGAGGAACAACTGCAACCTGGACCTAAAGGTGGAGGTCAACATCAGGGCGGATGGTGGCTTATCTGATGGTGAGTGTAGCCCTCTTCACAATTAAATCAGCATTTTGTTGATTGCTCTTATGGCTTCAGTCTTTACTCTCTACTCTTATTTGAATGTAATAACTTTAGGACATAAAGATAAAGTAATGCCTCACCTCAATTGATTGCTTAAATTCTCTCCATAAACATTGCAGAATGTAGGTTGAAATGCAAAATTCTCTAATGACTTAAGAAGTTAGATACTGAGTAAAGTGAACTCAACAAAACGCTGTTAATCATGTATATATTGAAACAACAACTTTTCACTTACACCAACTGATCTGTTCCCCGTTCATATTTTCTTGTTTTGAAAATTAATTTTGTCATTTGACTATCTTAATGTGTATTAGTCACAGAGCAAATATCCATATCTTTTGTCCTAAAAATGAGATGTTCAATCTTCTAAAGTCCATGTGTAGAAGTCTATTAATGACATAACACTGATTTTTGCACTGAAATTTTCTGTGAAATTAACAAATACTCATATGTTCAAGAGGTAATGCTCTTAACTCATCTGTCAAAATACTTCATGGTCTTACAATCTGCTTACAATCTCAGAATATTTAATAATGCGGAGGCAGTGGCAGAAGGTGGCAGAGTGATGGCCTTTCAGCCTATCCATGTGTTGCAGTGTCCTTGTTAACTTACTGTACCCCACATTGTCCCAGACATGTTCATAAATTGGGATTGTAGACAATAAAGTACTGCAGGTTGAGTCCAGATTCAAGGATTCTTTATTGTCATTTTGACACGTTAAAAACATGGGGTGAAGCGAACTTAGTTACTCTGGTCCCGGTGCAAGCCCAGTGATAAATAAAAAATTAGATAGCTAACTAAGAATATGTACAATAAGCAAGATAAAATAAAATAAGTGGAAATTAAGTGCAATGAAGAGACTCAGCAGTATTCAACAGTCCTGTAAAATTTAGGTTGTGTATAGTAGAATTAAAGTGACAGTTCAATGGTCTCACAGCTTCCAGGTAGAAGCTGTTCCTCAGTCTGGTGGTCCTGCTCTTAATGCTCCACAGCCTCCTGCCTGAGGGGAGGGGGACAAACAGTGAGTGAGTGGGGTCCCTCATGATGCAGGAGGCCCGCTTCCTACCCTATCAGATAAATATGACTTAAACCAGCCTAATGCAGTTCCTTTAATCCCAATAACATGTTCAAGTCTCTGTAACAGAATGCTGTGATCGATCGTGTCAAATGCAGCACTGAGATCCAACAGGACAAGCACAGAAACAAGTCCGCTATCAGAGGCTAAGAGGAGATCATTGGTAACTTTCACCAGTGCTGTTTCTGTACTATGATGAACTCTGAATCCTGACTGAAACTCTTCAAACAGATTATTTCTATGTAAATGATCACAAAGTTGAACTGCAACTATTTTTTTTCAAGAACTTTAGACATAAAAGCAGGGCTGTATGTTAACTTTTTCAGCACACAGCACTAGTGCTACAGAGGCTGACAGCTTTTTAGCACAGGACCAGAGAGTTGTAGCACACCCTAAAAATGCCTGTCACCTCTACACCTTTGTCGCATCGAACTTTAGCCAGGCCAGGGCCGGAATGGGTCTCATTTTCAGCCCAGGAGTTTCTTGCCTCAGTCCAGCCCACTTTAGAACACAAGCTATTATTAAAATCATGCAATTATAACCTTACATTTGATATGGAAAACAAATTTTGACTTAAAGGGGAACTCCGGTATTTTTAACCCTAGACATTATTTCTGGCATGAAATATGTTCATCTACTCACCAAGAACAGTTTGGCGAAAGTCGGCGTTCTTCGGAAGCTATTTAGATAACTCGCGATCGGCGTATATCCATATAGTGGAGTGAACAGAGCAAAGACGATGCAGCCTCTAAATAAGGCATTATCTGTCTTTATTTCACCAATACTCTAAGAAGAATGAATGAATGAACGTGTGCTATAGCTCTGTTAGCTCATAGCTGCTGTTATGTGGCTACTTGCAGCTATAGGAGAGCTAACGGAGGGATTTCTACACACACCTCTACTCTACAAAGAAACTAGAGTGGGTTTTTTTTTTTTTTAAATAAAGGTTTAATCACAGCAACTTTAAAAGTCTGAGGTACATATCCTGTCAACAAAGACTGACTGATCAAATCCAATATGGAAGTATTGATTAAGGGGAAAACCTCCTTGAACAGCCTGGTTGGGATTTGCTTAAAAAATGTCATGAAATCATCACTGCTGAGCGTTAAAGGAATACATGACTCAACAGAGCTCGGACTCTTTGCCAGCAGTTCTAGCTTTATGAAGGGCTTTCGTCAAGGCTTCGGTCATTATGGGGGGTAGTGAGACTATTATGACTTAACATAATAGAATTTTCATTCTATTGTGTAGTTATCTGAATATCTATAGTTTCTTATTCAGGGTTTTTACTGGCTTAAAATGAGGAGGTGGTGGTACCTGATCGTGGGCTAACAGGTGCACGTGTACCATGCCTTCAATTAGCTCAAGCAGGTGTTTTACTAGCAGTCTATTTTAGGAGTTAGAGTAATTACATTAATTAAAAACAATGACAAGTATTATTTTAAAGCATGTTCATTTAATTTTTTATGTGCTTTGTTTAACAATCAGTTACATGGCAGCTTAACCACTATTTACTTGCACAAGGCACAGTCAGTAGAAGAACATTTGACCCTCATTCTTTTCATCCTGCAGAACCTCATGTAGTCTTTATACTCAAAGACCTGGTTTGGACCATCAACGGCCATCTTACAGCATACATCCAGGTGTCTCTCCTTAAGTCCGTTGCGCAGGGGTGTTTTGATCTTAAATTTTTTTTTTTTTTTTAAATCATGCATTATAGGGTTAGGTGTTACCCTAACTTTGCCTTATTCTGGTGTAGACATGAATTGTGATAGTGATAGTGTTCTCAATCGTATTTTACAATCTTTAGTGCAGAAAATAGCCTCTCAACATCTGCTGAGATGTATTGTTTTCGTATCTTTGTATCCCCTTCGTATCCCCTACATGAAAGGTACTACCTCCAATAGGGGTCCTCAGGCAAGACCCCCTTACCCTGACTTCCTACCAGTGTAAGTCGCTTTGGATAAAAACGTCTACTAAATGCATAAACATAAACATATCTGACAAATTTAAAACATCTCGTCAATAACACAAATAATTGCATTTTAGCTGCCCGTCTTCAGTGTCCAGTCGAGTCTGATGTGACAATACATTTCCCTGCATAGTCCAGTATAAGAATTCAAATTAACAGTCAGGTGACGACTACAATTTAACAGTAATGATTTAATCTCCTTCATAGAATCACCAGTTTCACAGATAAAGTAAATAAACAATTGTCAATTGTACATTACTAGATAAATAAGGATCTTGTCAAATTCGGTGGAAGCTGCACATCGCTCATGAAGTTTGCCATCATCTCGCTGATTTACCGCGCTACACAAGTCTATTTTTAACCTGAAATCTGCTGCTAGGGCAATATATTCAGCGCCCCAAGACCATAAAATTCTGCGACACTGATTGGAGAAATATTTATTAATTTGCCCTGGCAACAGTACACGATTGTCTGTTTGGCTGCACTGCCGGGGCGCTCTGACCAGCGCCCCATGACAGAAACGATACAAGTCAGTCTGTGGAAATTCATTGGTGAATGAATGTCAGTCTGTGGGAAACGTAGTGTACATAATTCATATTGCATGTAGACGCACACTAGAGTGTAAACCAAAATTTTTAGCTGAATTTGTAAAAATATATTTTACATTTCCCCTCCTCTTATCAGGGTGGGCAGCACCCCAGGGCCCCCTATGGGCCGGCAGCCACTGGTATCTATATTCCTTCACCATGGAGAAACACCACTACGGTCAAAAACCTGAAAAGAGAATGCAGGAAAGCTGAACGTAAGTGGAGGAAAACAAAACTTCAGATTCACTGTGAGCCGTACAAGCAAAGCCTGCGTAGTTCTAACAATGAGCTGTGCAAGGCCAGACAGCTGCATTTATCTGAAATGATTAATAAGAATGGCAACAATCCTCAAACTGTTTTTGCTATGATTGGAAAAACTCCTAAACAGTCAAACCCAGACCTCCTCTCCACTGAGAAATGCAACAAATTTGCTAACTTTTTAGCCAAAAAATGAAAAAAAAATTAGACAAAACATTCACGCCACACAAACAAGAAAACTAATCTGTCTACAACCTAGAACTAACTCTGACATGTCACAATTTAATATTGTTTATTTGAATATCCTGGAAGAAACAGTTTGCTATCTGAAAACAACAAGTTGCACTCTGGACATAATACCATCTGACTTTTTAAAAACTGTTTTTACCTCAGTCGAAAGTGATCTCCCAGAAATAGTTAACAGTTCACTGGCATCAGGCATTCTTCCCAAGTCACTAAAGACAGCTGCCATTACGTAACTCCTAAAGAAGAGAACTCCAGACGCCTCTGTGATGAACAACTACAGACCTGTCTCTAACCTCTCTTTTAACTCCCCCAGCTGGTCGAGGCAGATGGCCACCCTTCCCGAGTCTGGTTCTGCCAGAGGTTTCTTCCTGGTTCTGGTTCTGCCAGAGGTTTCTTCCTGGTTCTGGTTCTGCCAGAGGTTTCTTCCTGTTAAAAGGGAGTCGTTCCTTTCCACAGTCGCCACAGGCTCAGGACGGGAGATTGGACCGAAGACAAGTTTCGGTGCAATCTGTTGGTTTCCTTAGCTCGGAAATTGTTTTTGAATTGGCTCTATATGAATTAATTGGATTATTTTTAAATTAATTCATTGGATTATGATTACAATGAATTGAACTCCAATTGGCTTGAATTGGACTGTATTATTGAAGTGTCTTGAGATGACAGTTGTTGTAATTTGGCGCTAAATAAATAAAACTGAATTGAAATTGAATTTTGTATCCAAGATTATTGAGAAAGTTGTATTTAACCAGCTCAACGACTTTCTGAATGAAAGTGGAAATCTTGACAACTTTCAATCAGGCTTCCGACGTCATCACAGCACTGAAACAGCTCTGGTCAAAGTGTTAAACGACATTAGGTTGAATACTGATTCTGGTCATCTTTCAGTCCTGGTTCTGTTGGATCTCAGTGCTGCATTTGATACTGTAGATCACAGAATCCTGTTGCACAGGCTGGAAAACTGGGTTGGACTTTCTGGAGCGGTCCTTAACCGGTTCAGGTCCTACTTAGAAGGCCGGAGTTATTTTGTTACAATTGGCAGTTATGACTGAGCGAGTGGCCATGACTTGTGGAGTCCCCCAGGAGTCAATTCTTGGACCTTTTCTGTTTAACTTGTATATCCTCCCTTTGGGTCAGATATTGCAGAACTTTAACATCAATTATCACAGTTATGCAGATCATACACAACTTTATGTCTCTGTCACCAGACGACTGCAGCCCAGCAGATGTACTGTGTCAGTGTCTGGAGGAAATAACCACCTGGATGAGAGAGAATTTTCTACAATTAAATGAAGACCAAACTGAGATCATTCTGTTTGGTAGCAAAGAGAAGAGGGTCAGCATTGGTAAATACCTTGAGACTCGGGCCCTTACAATCACTGACCAAGTTCTTAACCTTGGAGTGTTGATAGACTCAGATCTGACTTTCTGCAGCCACATCAAAGCTGTCACCAAGGCAGCTTTTTACCAACTCAGAAACATCAACAGAATTAAAGGTTTTCTCTCCCAAAAAGACCAGGAGAAACTCATCCATACATTAATTTCCAGTAGACTCGATTACTGTAACAGTCTTTTAACTGAACTTCCCAAAAAGAGCATTAAACATCTGCAGCTCATCCAGAACGCTGCTGCTAGAGTTTTAACCAGGACAAAGAGATCTGAACACATCACACCAGTTTTAAAATCTTTACACTGGCTTCCAGTCAGTCACAGAATAGATTTTAAAAGCCTACTGATGGTTTACAAATCCCAGAATCTGTGATATGTTCAGAGAATATAAACCCAGCAGAGCTCTTAGATCCAAGGACTCAGGTCAGTTGGTCCAGTCCAGAGTCCAGACTAAACACAGAGAAGCAGCATTTAGCTGTTATGCTGCAAACAAGTGGAACAAACTGCCAGAGGAGATTAAACTGTCACCAAATGGAGACATTTTTAAATCCAGGTTAAAAACATTTCTGTTCTCATGTGTCTATGCATGAAATCTGCACAGTATCTTTTAATTTTTCCAGACTGCTACTTGTTTTTAATCATTTTGATTTAATTTTAATTATTTTACTTCTTTCTCTTCATATTCTTTTTTGTATTTTTAATGCTTCTTCCACTTTCCCCGCTGCAATGCTTTTATTTTATGTAAAGCACTTTGAATGGGTTTTATACATGAAACATGCTATACAAATAAACTTGACTTGACTTAACTTAACCTGTCTCGTCTCTCCTCTTCTCACACTCATTTTGTAAAAAATTCGTTGATCTTACGTTTCGTCATACCTGCAAAACTGATATTGTTAACTAATTTTGGTAATATCAATTTATTTAGCATTTAACATTAACTTTTTCAAAGGAACTGGATGTGTCTGGGTGCAAAAGAAACAATGCTAACCCTTTTTTGTTGCTCTGTCATCATCCGTGTTTTTTGCAGTGAACTTCCTCTTTGTCTCTCTGGATGTGGCGGTAAAAGATGCTTTGGTTTTCATGTTGTTTTTCATGTGTTAATTTTGACACAGCGCCACTGTAACTACTGGTGGTTGTGTGCAACTGCAGTTACATATGAATGAAATGATAAATCCAACCTTTGTCTTTTCAACTCTCTCTCCCTTGCACTCATACACATATACACACACACACACACACACACACAATTGGTAAGACACAACTATATCCCTAAAGATGCCTGTCTAATGAGATAAAATAGCAGTCAATGGAGTTTCACTGAGGATTCTTGATTACGAATCATTGTTTTTGGTGTCGCTAAAGTTGAATCAATTCCACTATACTAATTATAAGCTAAATTGTGAGAACATTACGTGTGTCTAATACTCTAACTGGTTGTGAGCAGGTTATGGCTCAGATTCAAACCTTCAATTTCTGCATGTGTTATAACTGTCATGGATTGACCCCTTCACCAACTCTCTTTTATTTAATAAATTATTTCTATAGGATGTTTATAATCTTTTTTATCATTTTACCATATTGTAATGGTAGGTGTCAGTACCCTTATGACAGTATTACTTTGATGTTAGAGCAAACTGTTTGTCAACTGTATTACGCTAAGGTACTATGAATTTATTTAACATTAACTACTCTTATTATTGGGTTTTTATTACAATATTTAGTGTGAACATCTTAGAATTTATTATTAAGTTCCCTTCACTTTGGGTCTGAGGGCAAACCAGAATTGCAAGCCAGCCTTAACAAATTATATACTGAGGAAATACAGCTGCATTGATAACAGTAAATTGGTCACCCTGCTGTTGGACCCCACTAGTAATAGCCTGGCATTTGCTCGGGTGCTGGTTGATCAGCATAGACTTTCCAGTTTGTGTTGTTACTAGTTTTTCTTATATTTATTTCTTTATGTTCTTATTTTATTAATATTAATAGTGTGTCTTGTCCTGCCTCTACCTCTGGCACCCACTATACTTTCATTACCCTCTACCCGAACCAGAGTTTGAATCCCCACCCCGCTATGACTGGTGTGCAGTTGGTGGGAGGCTGGAGTAGCTTGTGATTGTGGAAAAAAAGATGGTTGTTGTGGTGTGAGGAGCAGTGATGGCTGGCATTAGGGACGCCAGTGATCACTCCCCTCCTGGAGGTGCCGTGATCCCAACTAGACAAAAAACTGATGAAAGGAGGTTCCCACCTGATGACCCCAATGACATGTTGGTCAGCACTGCTCACTGGTCTATATAGGGATGATAGGGATTATTCATTAAGTCTGGTCCTTTTTCTTTGGTAGCACAAGTTTCTTGTGTTTACTTTGAATTAAGGGGAAAAAAAAGTTCTGTTGGGGTAGTGTGGGACTTCTTTGAGAAATGATGATTTGTGAAGAGACAAATATAAGATTTAGCCATTATGGGACAAATCTAATCACCCTGCAACTGCTTGTTTTATGAGAGGGGTTAAAGATGTAATAAAAGAACAAACGGTAGCGCTTGGAGTATACTACAAGATCCACTTCGAGCACACATCTGGCAACAAATCAGAAAAATTTAAGATGCTCCATAGGAATGGGATAGCAGGGTATTTTACTTCGTCAAAGCAATACACACTAAAGAAGATAGAATATAAATGACTGCAAAGGATCAACAAATATACTTTTATTTAAGAAAGAAACAATAATTTTGACAAGTTTAATTTGAGCTTGATCTATACTGGATAATTAGACTTGGTAGATTATTTGAAATGTTTGATATATATGTGAAATGTTGTTCTCTTGAGCTTGCTCTCTGGCTGACTTTTTTTTAAAACCAACTGAGCTGAGAGCAAAGAGTACAGCAGTCATGGTGATTCTCCAAATCTCTTTATTCTGAAACTTTACTCTATTCTTTTGTGTTTGTCTGTCCCTTTTCAGGCCAGGAGCCCAGTGAGGAAACCTCTTCCACTGATATTATTCTTGACACAAGTGTCACCAACTTTACCTCCACCACTTCACAGCCTTCCTCCTCTCCTGTTGATGCCACTGTGGACATGACCTGTAGACACAGAGCAAAACGCAAATCCACCAAACCTCCAACCAACAATCTGAAAGCCATCAGTAGTGGGAACCAGGCCCCTGAGGCTTCTTGTAGGGACATTACAGGGAGTTTAACAGATGGTGCTGTGAAATCAGAGGTCCAAATAGATGATAATACAGATGATGAGCTCCATCCCTCTCATCTGTCAGCTCCTGTGGAATCAGATGAACCCTCTGCTGACCGCCTCAACAGCCTGGGCCTGGATCTGGCCTGGATGCAGGAGAGAGTCAGCCATCTTGGTGCAGCGTATGCAGTTGCACAGCTGGGTTTGGGGAACACAGAGACTGGACACCCTTCTGCCTCCTTTCCGACACAGGGAGATAGTATAGATGGTCCCCCAACCATGCTCTTCACAGGTGGTGCTCATGAAATGGCTGCTTTTGCCAACTCCTTTGACATGGCCACTGTTGCGGCTGCTGCTGTCATAGCTGCACCACCGCCACCACCTCCCCCTGCAGCCAATTCTGCCACTACGACTAACCAAAGGCGGCCTTACAGGAGCAATGCTGCTTCTTCTAAAGAAGCCATGGTGTGCACTATTTGCAGGCGAGTCTTTCCTAATGCAGCTGCCTTAGTGCTGCATCAGCGGGTGCACACAGGGGAGAGACCGTACACTTGCCCCCACTGTGGAAAGGGCTTTGCCCAACCCAACAACCTGAGGGTCCACCTTCTTGTACACACGGGGGAGAGACGTTATCGATGTTCACTGTGCGGTAAGAGCTTCATCTCATCAAGCCATCTGAAGAGGCACCGCACAGTCCACACACAGGAGAAGCCCTACAGTTGCTCACGCTGTGGACAGTCCTTCAGCCAAATGTGCAGTGTTCGTAGACACCGGCAGCAGTCTCAGTGTGGCCTGTAGACTGATCGTAAGGCTTATCCTCACAAAGTTGAACAGGAATGGTGAATGTTTGAAAGCTCCTAATATTAGGCTTCATGCATCATGTTAGTCAAAACAGATGAGATATAACTGAATTCTGTGATATCTTGACATGTGGTGTTGTTTGTTCCAGATGATAAGAATAATTTGTGAAATTTGAAATTTGTTTTTCAGATAAATTCCCTTGAAGAACTATCAACCTCCTTTTATCTTTAGTTTCATGATGTAAAATATTCAAAAACTGGACTGTTTAGATCACCTGAGACAGGGCTTACTTCAACTATATTTCATCAAAGGGTTTTGTTCGTAACAAACCGTTTGGTTTACATGGGTAATGCACAAGGGCTGATCCTGGACAGGCAGGTAATGCTTTCTCTTTGTCTGTTGAGTGTACACTGCATTATTAACTCTGTACCTGTTCTGCCCATTTACCATGTGGTCACGGGATAAACACCACCATATCTGGAAAATTAAAATAATACCGTATTCAAGAAATTAGTTGACCCATACCATTTAACAGAAATGTGTTACTGCCTTATTCTGCTATGATTTACTCTAAAGAAATATTCACATTTCTTGTCATTTTCAGTTTGTTTTATGGCTTTTAGGATTTAATTTATTCCTCTTTTTGAAAGGATATACAGTATTTACTGGAAGGTAATTTCTGACAGAAAGTTGAACTTGGCATAGTGCAGTTAACCTTGATCAGTTAAAAGTGAATGAGTTAGAGACCCCAAGAACTGTAAATCCTGTGTTCAGTATGTGAATGTAGCAAAGACAACTGGAAACCGATTTTAGTAGCACATTGCTGTCATTGATGGCACACTGAAAACTATTGTCTTGCCATTCTTAAAGTTGTCATGACCATTATTTTATATATCCATCCATTTTCTATACCCGCTTAATCCAACTGTCGGTTCGCGGGGGGCTGGAGCCTATCCCAGCAGTCATCGGGCGAGAGGCAGAGTACACTCTGGACAGGTTATTTTATATATCTTTTGAAAAAAAAATGTTTCAAATGACAATATGAAATCAGTGGTGAACCCAAAGACAATCCATTCATTCATTTTCTGCACCTGCTTAATCCAATTTAGGGTTGGGGGGGGGGGGGGGGGGGGGCTGGAGCCTATCCCAGCTGTCAAATAAGAACGGGCAGGGTTCACCCTGGACAGGTCGCCAATCCATCACAGGGCCACAAAAAACACCGTCCACACTCACACTCACTCCTAGTGACAATTTAGAGTCGCCAATTAACAATTGTTTTTCAACAATTGAGCCACTCGTGCACGCCACTGGTGATGGTGCTAACCACCACACTACCGTGCAGCCCCAAAGAGGTTTTTTGCAACTCAACCTAATATGCAGCATCTCATCAGACTTCTTAGATCTCTCTCTTGAGGCACCTCTTGTTCAGCTATTAGTGCCTTCTGCTGATCAGAGGATGTATTATTGTATTTCCCTTCAGAAGTCAAGTGCCAAAATTCAGACCCTCAGACAGAGGAGGTCTGAGTTTACTCAGAAACAGTACTCTGGATTTATGTTCAAATATGTTCATTAGATAAATAAAATTGTTAATTTGTTTAAAACTAACCACAAAAGACAGTGGTAGATCAGGGACCTCTGTGAGGTAAAATGGGTTTTCTCTTGTTTTTTTTTCCAATCTGTCTAGTGGCTTTGAAGCAAACCGCAGGACATGAAATAGTTGCTTTAGTCTCTTGCAGAAGATGCAGTAGTCCTTTGATTTAGTGAAGTCAAAAATAAACATTTCGATTGGGCTTTGTAGTTGAGTGAAGATTCAGCAACTGCATAACTTATTTTTGCCCTCGGATTTGTTCATTAACAGATCTCTGCGTACTGTTAAGATGAAAAAAAAGTTTACGTAGTTAACTCGAAACAATGAGCATACTTAATGGATGCCCAAAACCCACTGGCTAACTGAACCTGGGTCAGAGGAGAGAGAGAGGTCTGCAGAATGACCCATCTTGTTCCCCCCACCCCACTGCCGACCTGTTTTCTCACACTCTTAGAACGTTACTTTTGGTGACCACAGGCAGCTATTATTAGCATAAAAACTCAAAAGCAACTGTCCACCACCCTCTCAGTGGGATACACAGTTGTAAACCAGCTGGTGAGCAATGTTTAACATTAGGCAGTTAAAGAACCTCACACTAAAACTCTCAGGAGTTGGTAAAGACCACAACTTAAAGAATATAAACAGCACTAAATTAGTTACACAGTGATTACAAGGTGTTAGAGGGTTGGGGGCAAAAAGTAAATATAACTTCAGCTAAGGGTAGGTCAAATGTGAATTTATGAACTTCCTGGACTATTCACTCAGAAAATCTATAATAAAAATGTCTTTTCTGACTATGTGTAAGATGATTAAAATAATTTGGCTCTACCAAAAGCACTTTAAATGTTCCTATAGCAACTTGATCAAACTTGGAGGCTGTGATGATGCAGTTTGTTTTCCTTAATGTATTTATTATGTGTGTTTCTATAGCATCATAATTAAGTGGCCTTCTCCGTTAATCTTTGAGTTGAATCTTAAATGTTGGCACTTTGTTGAGTAAATCTTCTAGCACAGGCCTATACTGTCTCATGTGTGATTGTGTTGTATCGTTGATTGTATGTATTTACTCGACATTTTGTACCAATTGAGGCTGAAGTGTAGGAGTCTTTTAAATGTCATTCATTGGTCTTATTTAAATGGAGAAAAAAACAATACCAATAACTGTAAAAAAAAAAGTAAAGTAAAATTATATATATCAGAGTTGTGTTTGTATGTGCTCATATTTGGATGTAATTGGTAATAGCTGTAGGTTTCACAGCTAAAACCACTATTTTCACTTTTAGTATTTTTCATTACAATATTCAATAGTGTATGGGCGTCATTAAATATGTAAAGGGTTTACAATGTACCTGGCTTTGGTATGTCTTCATTTTGGTAAACATGCACTATCACATGACGACAGCTTTTGTCATTTCAGAGGACAATCTCATATGTCTCCTTCCTGGAGACTTTGGCTCCGATTTCCTAAAATGGGCAAGAGTCTGGTCACAAATTATAAACAGCTCCAGTGTTCAGGTCCTCAAACTGTCTTCTTTTAACACAAGCGCAACCATTTCAGTAAACAACTTGCAGGAGTGAGGAAGAGCCATTAAAGTCTAATGAGGAGTCATCCATCTGTTATCTTCTGCTTATCAGAAGTTGGGTTGTGGAGGTAGCAGGTCAAGGAGAGAAACCCAGACATCCCTCTCCTCATGAACACTCTTAAGTTCTTTCTGGGGGATCCTGAGGCACTCCCAGGCCAGAAGGGATATGTAATCCCTCCAGTGGCTTCCTCACAGTAGGATGTGCCCAGAAAACTTCCAAAGAGAGGGCATCAGGAGTAGGGCTACTCGATTATAGAAAAAAATCATAATCACGATTATTTCTGGTCGGTGGCGGTCCTGGCTTGTTGTGTGCCCTGGGCAAACAACCCCCTCTGCACCCCGTCCCCCCGGCAAACACCCATTCCTCATTGTTCCTGCCAACCCCACCATCATGCACACAGAGGATGTTGTGGAGAAAAGAGTAGTCGAACTCGTCGTGGTCAGTTCCCAATGACCTCAGTTTGTGACATCCTCTTATACCTTTCTATATAATTCTGTGTGTACGTGGCCCAAACCCGATCTCTATTCGGCGCCTGCTGTCTGAGGACGCTACTGCATATTTGTCATTATCTAGACAGGGTTCATTCTGACCTCAACAACATGTTATTCGAGCAGTGTCAAGGCTCTGCTCTCCCACACATTCTCTGATAGACACCTTCTAAATGTAAAATTCTTCTCAGAAGCCATATAGTCAAGTAATGTGAATTCACATTTAATAGTTTGATGTTTTTGTTCAGTTAAAGTTTTTGTTTAAAATTTGCTCCTTTTGTGTTTATTGATTGGGGGGGCAGCAGCAAGTGGGAAGCTGCAGAGAAGTGTGTAAGACTACAACTCTGCATCCTGGTCTCAACCCTGGGTTGTCATGTTTTTGGATGACTAATAAATTCGTCCATATTTCTAGAAATGACAGCCGCTCCTTCCAAAGTGGGATGGATGCCGTCTCTCCTCATCAGACCAGGTTTTCTCCAGAAAGATTGCCAATTATCTATGTAGCCCACGTTGTTTGCTGGACACCATCTAGACAACCAGCGATTGAAGGAGGACATGCGGCTAAACATGTCATCACTGGTCTGACATTATTTTGGCAAATTTACACATTAATGCAACATTAATTTTAGTGACACATCCAGATGGCATGAAGATCATTATCCACATGGGGTCTTTTGATATTCTGAGAAGGAAGACCGGCTCTGAAATCCTAAAGAAAGACTTTTCTCTGCTATTGGAGACTATGGGGCACACCGCGTCTCCATTTCAGGTCCCATTCCTACTATGGGTTAAGGAATTAAACTTTTCAGCAGACTTCTTGGCCTGAACACATGGTTATCAAATGCATGCATCGCCCATGGGATTAAGTTAATTGATAACTTCAATATCTTTTGGAACTGTAAGGAGCATTTCAGACCTGATGGCGTGCATCCAAATCAAACTGGATGCAGAGTACTTGGTGCACACTTACGTCATGCTGTTGGGACGGCAAACCCAAACCCAAACATGAGTGCGCAGATAAGGGTGGAGGACACAGCAGCGAGGCAAACAATCCCCAGCCCTCCCCCCCTTACTCCACATCACCCAAGGTCTCCGAAGGATGTCTCTATCCCAGCCAGGACTCCAGCGACCACCATCTACCAGGAAATATAGGGCACCCCCTCCTCTTACATCTGTCTTGGCAGAGCAGGGAGCACAAGGGGATGTGCAGGATGTTCAAGGAGTAGCAGCAGAGTTCAAAACAAAGATTACATGTCATGATGCGTTCAGGGTCCCTGCTATAGTAGTCTTACTACTGACAGCTGTTCTGAGAACAAGCTGGGACCCAGTAGGATTCCTGTGTTAGTTAGTAAAAGAAGGAATCTAAAATAGCCAACTTGGGTGAATCTATCTAATCTGTTAACTGTACCACGTACAACTCAGAATACAACAGAGACCAGAGTAAACTCCACAAAGCTAGCTTTACTTAATATTAGATCTCTGTCCAATAAGTCCCTGTTAGTTAATGACTTCATCATTTCACACAATTTAGATTTTCTTTTTCTGACAGAAACATGGTTCACAGAGAGCACAAATGCTGCTGTTCTTAATGAAACAGCACCCCCAAATTTTAGATTCATGGATAAATGCCGATTATGGGAGGAAATGTGGGGGAGAAGCTGCCTTATTTAAAGATACATTCCAGTGTAAAGAGATCTCATTTGGTGATTTCACTTCTTTTGAATATCTTAGTTTTATTTTAAAGGGTGTTCCTAAAATTCTGTTCTTAATCATTTACAGATCTCCAGGATACTGTGTGAGTTTTATTGATGAATTTTCTGAATTATTGTCTGTTATCTCGACTGATTTTAACAATTTTATCTTGACCGGGATTTTAAACATTCAAAATATGGCAGATGGTAATGCCAAAGAATTTTCTTCTGTGCTGGACATGTTTGGTTTGTGGCAACAGAACCGACCCACCTTCGAGGTCACACTCTGCTCATTTCTAAAGGTGTTGATATTTCTTCTGTTGTGGTTATTGATTTGGCCTTGTCTGTCCATTTCTGTATTTTATTTGATTTTGTACAAACATTCTCAGTTCTTCTCAGTTGAGAAGAGGTACATTAATGAGAAAACAAGTGCTCAGTTTAGGGAGGCCATAGCTATGTCACCAACAGTGAGTGCACAGTCGGTTGACGAACCTGACGAAGTTGGATCATTTCAACTTAAGAATTTTGAATGTAATGGAAGCTGCTGCACCGATAAGAATCAAGAGCACCTGGAGCAAACAGAAAACACCATGGAGAAACACCACAACGGTCAAAAACCGTAAAAGAGAATGCAGGAAAGCTGAATGTAAGTGGAGGAAAACAAAGCTTCAGATTCACTATGAGCTGCATTTATCTGAAATGATTAATAAGAATGCCAACAATTCTCCAACTCTGTTTTCTATGGTAGAAAAACTCACAAATCCTCCTAAACAGTTAAACTCAGACCTCCTCTCTACTGAGAAATGCAACAAATTTGCCAACATTTTAGCCAAAAAAATCAAAATAATTAGACAAAACATTCACGCCACACAGACCAAAGAGAAAACTAATCTGTCTAAAACCTAGAAATAACTCTGACGTTATGTCACGATTTAATATTGTTGATTTAAAAATCCTGCAAGAAACAGTTTGGCATCTGAAATCAACAACTTGCACTCTGGACATAATACCATCTGACTTTTTAAAAAGTGTTTTTACCTCAGTAGAAAGTGATCTCCTACAAATAGTTTACAGCTCACTGGCATCAGGCAAGTTTTCCCAAGTTACTAAAGACAGCTGCCATTAAGTAACTCCTAAAGAAGAGAACTCCAGACGCCTCTGTGATGAACAACTACAGACCTGTCTCTAACCTCTCTTTTATATGCAAGATTATTGAGAAAGTTGTATTTAACCAGCTCAATGACTTTCTGAATGAAAGTGGAAGTCTCGATAACTTTCAATCAGGCTTCCGACGTCATCACAGCACTGAAACTGCTCTGGTCAAAGTGTTAAACGATATTAGGTTGAATACTGATTCTGGTTATGTTTCAGTCCTGGTTCTGTTGGATCTCAGTTCTGCATTTGATACTGTAGATCACAGAATCCTGTTGCACAGGCTGGAAAACTGGGTTGGACTTTCTGGAGCGGTCCTTAACTGGTTCAGGTCCTACATAGAGGGCCGGAGTTATTTTGTTACAATTGGCAGCTATGAGTCTGAGCGAGTGGGCATGACTTGTGGAGTCCCCCAGGAGTCAATTCTTGGACCTTTTCTGTTTAACTTGTATATCCTCCCTTTGGGTCAGATATTGCAGAACTTTAACATCAATTATCACAGTTACGCAGACGATACACAACTTTATGTGTCTCTGTCACCAGACGACTGCAGCCCAGCAGATGTACTGTGTCAGTGTCTGGAGGAAATAACCACCTGGATGAGAGAGAATTTTCTACAATTAAATGAAGACAAAACTGAGATCATTGTTTGGTAGCAAAGAGAAGAGGGTCAGCTTTGGTAAATACTTTGAGACTCGGGCCCTTAAAATCACTGACCAAGTTCGTAACCTTGGAGTGTTGATAGACTCAGATCTGACTTTCAGCAGCCACATCAAAGCTGTCACCAAGGCAGCTTTTTACCAACTCAGAAACATCAACAGAATTAAAGGTTTTCTCTCCCAAAAAGACCAGGAGAAACTCATCCATGCATTTATCTCCAGTAGACTCCATTACTGTAATGGTCTTTTAACTGGACTTCCCAAAAAGAGCATTAAACATCTGCAGCTCATCCAGAACGCTGCTGCTGGAGTTTTAACCAGGACTAAGAGATCTGAACACATCACACCAGTTTTAAAATCTTTACACTGGCTTCCAGTCAGTCACAGAATAGATTTTAAAAGCCTGCTGATGGTTTACAAATCCCAGAATGGTTTAGGCCCAAAATACATCTGTGATATGTTCAGATAATATAAACCCAGCAGAGCTCTTAGATCCAAGGACTCAGGTCAGCTGGTCCAGTCCAGAGTCCAGACTAAACACAGAGAAGCAGCATTTAGTTGTTATGCAGCAAACAAGTGGAACAAACTGCCAGTGGAGATTAAACTGTCACCAAATGTAGACATTTTTAAATCCAGGTTAAAAATATTTCTTTTCTCATATATGGTCATATATATGTTCCAAATGTTGTTGACCCCTCTTTTTTCACTCATTTTTTTCACTCATATATATATATTGGTTAACACTTCTGTCCATCCATCTTCTCAAAGTCATTCAATTGCACTCACTGGGGTTCATGTAAATACTAGACACTGAATAATAGCAGCACAGGGAACACTTTGATGCCTCTTTTGTTTTTTTAGTTACCAACTTTAATCATGAAATGATTAATTCTATATAATTCTAAATGATATATAATATATCATATCATAACCCTGTAATAGATTATAAATTACAAACAAGATGTCTGAAACAATGCAATAAGATTCTACACCTCTGGCTGGATGGTTTCTGCACAGCTGTGGTGTCTCTGCAGGCCATCACAGCTCACTGTCACTGTGGTGGGGTTCTCATGGCAGCTCTCTTTCACCATTTGTAATTTCTAACCAAGAAAATACATCAGGAGGTCTATTTTAAACTACTGGACTGGGTCATCTGGCTATCGATAGAGAAATTTTGATGTACGCGCTTCGCGCACCACTGGGACATTTCCCAACCGGAAATGACGTGCTATTTGTGCGGTTGGATGATCTTTACACAGAGAAGAAGCTACTTTAGCATGTTTGAGCGTGACATATTTAAAACGGCATTAAAACGCGTTTTAGTTCCATAGTCACTGCAATGGTTTGACGTCGCTGCTTCACTCTGAGAGGAATTAGCCCACTTTAAAACGACAGAGCAGCTTGTGAGCAGTCCAGAACCATGTCCAGCCGCCTGGCTTTCCAGACCCAGTTGGCCTCCATCATGGAGGTTCTGGCCAATGCTGCTGTGGCGGAAATCTGCAAACTGGTGGACGACGACTACGCGGTGGTGAGTTTACAGATGTCTCAGTGCCAGAGAGAGAACAAAGCTCTGAAGAGGAAGCTGCACCTGCTGGAGCTGAAGATGGCGCGGGGTTATGCCGAGAGAAGGCTTCGAGAGAACGCCACCAACAGCGGCCGACCGCGGGTGCAGATCAGCGGTGGCGACAGGCTCCAGGAGTCCTCGTGCTCCACAGGTAAGATAGTCATGACAGAAACTATATGAATCTGCCACTTACTGCCGGGTCAACACACGGGTGATGGTGGAGTCAGCTTAAGAACAAGGTTTACACTCTGAGAGCACTAGGGTGACCAGATTCCTGTTCACCAGATGTGGGACAAATATTCTGTTTGTGTGGAACACGAATGCATCGAGGTAATCTAAAATAACTTCAAAATAAACACCTATTCTGTCCCTTAGCTTGTAAAATTACCATCTGCTTGATTCAATACCACATAACAGACTGCAAATAAATATAAATATCTTATTTAAATGCAACTTTCCCAAGTTCTCTCACTTAAGAAAACATAGTCAGCATGGAGCTTTCATACTATTTCACAGTGCCTCTCAAGTTAACACACCAGACTGTGTACAATTAAACAGAATAGACAATCAGGACTACAATTTTTCTACAGTCATATTGCTTTAATAAGGGTATGGTTTCCTGTATTTTCTCTAACTTTACCAGACTCTCCTTGCACTGGTTTCACCCGGGGGTAAATAGTTTTGCAGTCTTTGTTGTAGCTGCGTTTTCTTTTCTTAGTTGTACGAGACGTGCTTTCCTCCCTTTCCGACCATGTCTCGTGCTGCATGCCGGTGCTGTTCTGACCTGATTTTTTTGTTGGTGGGCTAACTTTCCGAGTGACAGACCGACAGTGGTCGTGTCAGTTACCAGAGGACTCTGGACACAGTCGCAGGGTCGTTTGGATTCCAAGAGGTTTTATTTTCAAACGCAGAGCACAGCAATGCAGGGCGATCTCCCAGCAGAGCAAAGCAAAGGGCTGTGAAAACCTAAGCTCTCTCCTTAGTGACTATGGCGGTCCTACGAAGCTATGAAAGTTGACCAACATAAATCTCCCCAAACTGGGAGGAAAACAGAAAAGCTATGAACACTTAACAAAACAAAGACACGCTCTCCTAACGAGGCGGAAGAAAACAAAAGACGCACTCTTCACAAAACAGAGGCTCTATGAACTTTAACGATAAACTTAAAGCTCTCCTTTAACGGAGGCGACTAAGAATGGTTACAACAAAAACCGCTCCTTGAAAACGGAGGGGAAAACGAGGCTATGAAACTTACTGTGTAGAATAAATAAACTAAGGCTATGAGTCAGAATAAATTATAACACAAGATAGCACTGCAGGAGGCTCGCTCACTGCAGGCTCGTGGAACTATGGATCGAGGTACAAGACAAAAGGCTGGTAATGATGCTCATGTATAGAGACATACTGGCACAAGACAAAGGAAACGCAGACTATTAGAACACATGAGGGACCAAGGGGAACAGGTGGAAACACTTAGGAATCAGGGAAGACAATGAGACGCCTGACACGGGAGGAAGGGCAAGATACCTGAAACTAGAGGGGAAAGTTTTTTCAAAATAAAACAGGAAATGACGAGCAAGACATGGAACAGAACAGAAACCGTGACAGGTCGCAACATCCCATCATTTTGCGGTTAAAATGTACATAAACAAATAACGAAAACTTTATTTTCTTTTTATTGAAATAAAACGATAACAGCGCTGCTAAACTTTAACAAACACACTAGAAAAACATCCCATGTTTAATTTTAAACACCTATGTTTCTTGCCTGCACGTCAGAGCAAATGACATATTGTGGGTAGTCAACACTGTTTTTTGTTGTGCAGGAAAAGCCATATTTCAAAAAGTCGGGCTGATATTTACAGAGACTCAAACCTTTATCAGCCGCCTGTCTATGAACGCATCTGCTTTCTACAGCCGCCGCTCCTGCTGACAGCAGACTGGGAAGAAAAAAACCCATTCCTTTGCTCTGATAATGTGTGAATGATAGGGCAGACATGAGACTAGTGGACAGGTTCGTTGTTGTTGTTTTGGTGTAGCCTAGTTACAGCCGACAGTAACTGGTTTTGAGTAATAAAATGCCTGTTTGAGACCAACTGCTTGTCGTCCTTCTGATGCCCAGTCGGAAGCTACATTAATTTCGTACATTTATATTTTTCCAAAATGATTTGGCGACCCCCAGAAATCATATCGCGACTCCAAGGTTGAGAATGGCTGCCCTAGAGAGCACACAGGACACCACTGGACCAGTTAGGTTTAAATGTCGGTGAGACCACTGTTGTTGGTCATCATGCTAGATTGGATCGAAGTGAAGTTTAGGTGCAATCTGTTGGTTTCCTTAGCAAGGCTACTTTTTAAAAAAATGTCTCTGTATTAATTGACTAATTTGGAATGAAATGAATTGGATTATGATTGTATTACAATGACTTGGATTGTAATTGGCTGGGATTGGACTGTATCTTTGAAGTGCCTTGAGATGACACTTGTTCGGCGCTATAGCTGAATTGAGTCTATACATGTCAACACGTCTCTATCAGCAGCTCTCACGGCTGTTTATCTTCACCAGTATTAAAACCACTCAAGCTTAAAATAATATCAGAGTAAATGGAATTGTCAGAGCACATCATGTTGGGGTACGAAAGGATTCAGGCCGAGTCTTACAAATATATCATCAGTGTTCAGTTTGGTCCTGAAAGATTCAAGATAAAACTGGTTGTATTTGCCACTAATACACACACAGACCAGACATAACTCAGATAATAATAAATTACATTTAAAAAATAGAATGTCTATAGTCTATAAGATGCAATGTAACTGTTGGTGCCTTCATATAACAATATTACCCATTTTGCAGTTATTGTTGCACTTTGTGATGTAAAGAAAGGACAGATAGTAGAGACTTGCGGGTGTGGAATAAATGTAATAAAGTGGAGTGTGCAGTCTGACAGTGAAGTGTTGGTTGTTACCTTCCTGATATTACTGCTGTGTCCTCGCCAGGGCTTTGAGCTCATCCATTTTATCTGCCAATAAATTCACTCTTCCATGATGGTCAGGAGTTGGAATAGTTCAGACTTCCTCCTCCTTGCTTTGTTCTTGCTCTGCATCCAAGACATTTCCTCTTAAGTTGTTCTTGGGGTCTGGAGGTCACCTGTCCTTGTTGGTATGATTGTCTGTACTTTGTCCCCTTCCTTTCCAATTGTCTCCTGTCACATCTGGGGATTTTCTTTTCAACTCACTGAGAATTACAGTCTCACTCTGGGCAGTAGTGGGGGTCCAGAAAACTACATCAGCTGCTCCATCCTGTAAACAAATAATAATACTTTAAAAAATTGTTGGAGTATCACAAGAAAAAATATAAATGAAGGCAAAATCCTGCTGGAGCTACTTCAGAAAGCTGACACATATGTGGTGCAATGTTTGTCCTCAGTTCAGAGCAGAAAGTCTGCATGTTAAGTCCATACGTGTAATTAACATGTAATGGGAATAGATTTTAATCAACATCTTGAAATAATGTAAGTGTCCACATATTTCTGGAGCTAACTTTATCTCAGCAAAACTTTGATCTCTTAAAACCAAATGTGGCACGCTGACTCAGGACCATATATTAAGGAAACACAGACAGTTTTGTTGCATTTTCTGCATACAAAGCTGTGTTTCTCCTTGTAAATGTCAATGTTTCCTATTTTACACAGAATTTTTATTATCCCAAAGAAACCACTGCCAGCAAAGTTTACATTCCTCTGCAGTAATGCAGTTGAATTTATTGGAACATCTGTTAAAGGACTTTTTTTTTTTTTGTTTAGATCGTGTGTTTGAGCAACAGGTGGAAGTAACACTGTGGTCGGGCAGAGCTGTTGTAGAAGAAGCAGCCCCTCAGCCGACTCATTCTGAACGCATCCAGACAAAGGTAAGAGGACCTATAATTAATCCTCTACAATTAAGTAAGCAGTTTAAGTTCTGCAGATTCTTGCATGCAGTAAAATAGGCATTTATATGATGAGGGCAGAAGAGTGAGATAACTGGTTGTCAGATAGACAACGAGATGGAAATCTTGGCTAACTGAGACCAATGCATTGTGTAAGTCTTTTAACATTACATATTAGCAAGCATGATCTACTTAAACTCCTACTCTGCTGTATCATAGAGCGCTGATCAGACCAGCTCTAAAAATCCGTTAAAAAGTTCCACTTCCTAATTCAGTAAAACATTGTTCTCTCCTTTTTCACCTGTTGTTGGAAGTAAAATATTGTCTACCACGTGTGACATGTTTCCATACAAACTCTGAAGTTTCATCATTTAGACATCTGACAACAGTGGGTCGTGTATGTGCTGTACCTACATCTGTCTTTGCTGACGGAGTTACAAACCTGCTTTATGCAGTCTCCAGATGTGCAGTTGGTGAAGCCAGATGCACCGCTGGTGAAAGAGGAGAAGATGGAGACAAACATGCCACAGCTTGAAGAAATGGAGCCTCTCGTTGATGACGGTGAGTGCAGACAAATGCTGTCACATCTGATTCTGGGACATATGTGCAGTTTAAGGAGGACTGAGGAGTTTGAGACCAACTCTTATAGAAAACCAACACTGTGATCAATCGGCAGAGCTCCAGCCTATGACCAATTAGTTACATTTTCTAACCAGTTTTTGAATCACTGCTTTCAAACCAGGCCTAGCTGTGTGACTTGGAAAAATGTCCGCCGTTGTTTCCTCTAAAGTTGTCAGCATGAATCCACTGAAGCAGCAGGATGGAACAAGATGTGCATGTGTCATGTGTGACCCTTAGAGAGTGGAGATCTAATGTGAAGTCTTGTTGATGCAACAATGCAGAGTGGCATTAGCTGTCTCCTGTGACCTTCACCAGAAACACTCACACAGGTGATAAGATAGATCTGTGGGAAAGAAAGTAACATGCTGTGTTCTCTGTGCAGCTCAGCATCTGCAGTGAAAAGTTGTTAGGTGACTGGACAACAACGTTTAAAAGCTCAGAAATCAGCGTGACACACAAACCTTCCTGGGACACATGCACTGATGAACCTGCAACTTCAGCAGAACTGAGTGAAACGACAACTGTCGTCTGTTTATGTCCCTGAGTCGTTGCCGTCTGTTTCAGAGCTTCTATGTGAGACTATGGTCTGTAACCACGTGTTACTGTAAAGAAACAAATGCAGCAGCGTCATTACACCCGGTGTTGAGTTCGCTTAGACACCAGTCATAGCTGAAGCTGTTTAAAAACCTGATACTACTGCAGACAACCAAACTGCAGTTTTATTTTAAAGGTAGTAGAAGTAGTCAGGTGTTTTTTCTCTCCATTTAAATTAAAAGTTGGTGCAGTTTATTACCAAGGTGTCATCGTAAATGTTGTCAAGATGGAAGAAATATGACAGCGTTGGACGATTTAAACTGTCCTCCTAATATTTGAGGGTTTGGTTGCCCAACACCAGATTATTTAAATGCTTTTTTTTCTCATTTAAAGGATGGAACCATTAAATTTCACGTGAACTTTGGGGAAACAAACAGAATGGAACTAATTACTTAAATTGACTTACTTACTTAAAGTTAAACTACAAATCCACTGTTGTTCTCTTTACCTTTTTTCAATTATCTGACAGCTTTAGTTAGTTTTCAAAAAAAGGACATAAAGAGTCTTTGAAGCTCATGAAATATTGTTCAACTAGTTAAAGATGAAAGCAAATATGTACATGGCTGCAAATAAGAATTAATTTCAATTTATTTATTTATAAAGCACCTTTCATACAAAAAAGAACCCTAAGGGCTTTACTTAAAAACAATTTTAACATTAAAAACACAGGTCTTTACACACTCAAATAATTTACCTAACAAATGTTAAAAAACACCCCCAATCATCATCATCTCTCGGTCACACGCACTCATTTACACACACACCCAACACAATACAACCCCATGTTGGACAATAAGACCAAATAAAAGCAACAGGTATAAAATATCAATTAGACAATAAGATTAAAAAAAATGAAAAATAAATAATAAATACAATTTTTTTGTTAAAAGGCTGTTTTTAAGGCTCTTCTTAAAAACATCAACAGTCTCTGTAGCCCTGAGGTTCTCTGGCAGGCTGTTCCACGGATGAGGGAACCTCGAGCAGAACGAGGTCTCGCCATAACTTTTGGTTCTGACTGTAGGAACAACAGAGGACCTCAGGGTCCGTTAGGGCTCATAATTTAAAAGCAGGTAAGATGAATAGGAAAGCCCAAGACCGTTAAGGCATTTATAAACAACTAAAACAACCATAAAATCAACCCTGAAACACACAGGGAGCCAATGCAGCAATCTTTAAACTGGTGTAATGTGTCCCCGCCCTCTGGTCCTTGTCAGAACACATATCGCTGAGTTCTGGAGTAACTTCAAACTAAAAGTACCCTTTTTGGGAAGACCAGAGAGCAGGGCATTTCAATAAACTATTCTAGCAGAAATTCAATTCAGTTTTATTTATTTAGCTCCAAATTACAACAATTGTCATCTCAAGACACTTATATAATACAGTCCAATTCAAGCCAATTAGAGTCCAATTCATTGTAATCATAATCTAATGAAATCCAATTAATTACATTCAAGATCAGTCCAATTCATTGATACAGAGCCATTTCAAAAACAATTTCTTAGCTAAGGAAACCAACCGATTGCACCGAAACTTCTCTTGAGTCCAACCTTATGCCAGAAATAAGGTCTAGGTTTAAAAATACCGAAGTTCCCCTTTTAACCAGCCTAATGCAGTTCCTTTAATCCCAATAACATGTTCAAGTCTCTGTAACAGAATGCTGTGATCGATCGTATCAAATGCAGCACTGAGATCCAACAGGACAAGCACAGACACAAGTCCGCTATCAGAAGCTAACAGGAGATCATTGGTAACTTTCACCAGTGCCGTTTCTGTGCTATGATGCACTCTGAATCCTGACTGAAACTCTTCAAACAGATTATTTCTATGTAAATGATCATAAAGTTGAGCTGCAATGATTTTTTCAAGAACTTTAGACATAAAAGCAGGGCTGTATGTTAACTTTTTCAGCACACAACACTAGTGCTACAGAGGCTGACAGCTTTTTAGCACAGGACCAGAGAGTTGTAGCACACCCTAAAAATGCCTGTCACCTCTACACCTTTGTCGCATCGAACTTTAGCCAGGCCAGGGCCGGAATGGGTCTCATTTTCAGCCCAGGAGTTTCTTGCCTCAGTCCAGCCCACTTTAGAACACTAGCTATTATTAAAATCATGCAATTATAACCTTACATTTGATATGGAAAACAAATTTTGACTTAAAGGGGAACTCCGGTATTTTTAACCCTAGACATTATTTCTGGCATGAAATATGTTCATCTACTCACCAAGAACAGTTTGGCGAAAGTCGGCGTCCTTCGGAAGCTATTTAGATAACTCGCGATCGGCGTATATCCATATAGTGGAGTGAACAGAGCAAAGACGATGCAGCCTCTAAATAAGGCATTATCTGTCTTTATTTCACCAATACTCTAAGAAGAATGAATGAATGAACGTGTGCTATAGCTCTGTTAGCTCATAGCTGCTGTTATGTGGCTACTTGCAGCTATAGGAGAGCTAACGGAGGGATTTCTACACACACCTCTACTCTACAAAGAAACTAGAGTGTTTTTTTTTTTTTTTAAATAAAGGTTTAATCACAGCAACTTTAAAAGTCTGAGGTACATATCCTGTCAACAAAGACTGACTGATCAAATCCAATATGGAAGTATTGATTAAGGGGAAAACCTCCTTGAACAGCCTGGTTGGGATTTGCTTAAAAAATGTCATGAAATCATCACTGCTGAGCGTTAAAGGAATACATGACTCAACAGAGCTCGGACTCTTTGTCAGCAGTTCTAGCTTTATGAAGGGCTTTCGTCAAGGCTTCGGTCATTATGGGGGGTAGTGAGACTATTATGACTTAACATAATAGAATTTTCATTCTATTGTGTAGTTATCTGAATATCTATAGTTTCTTATTCAGGGTTTTTACTGGCTTAAAATGAGGAGGTGGTGGTACCTGATCGTGGGCTAACAGGTGCACGTGTACCATGCCTTCAATTAGCTCAAGCAAGTGTTTTACTAGCAGTCTATTTTAGGAGTTAGAGTAATTACATTAATTAAAAACAATGACAAGTATTATTTTAAAGCATGTTCATTTAATTGTTTCTGTGCTATGATGCACTCTGAATCCTGACTGAAACTCTTCAAACAGATTATTTTCTATGGAAATGATCACAAAGTTGAGCTGCAACTATTTTTTCAAGAACTTTAGACAAAAAAGGGAGATTGGATATAGGTCGATAATTAGCCAACACTTCTGAATCAAGAGTAGGTTTTTTAAGTAAAGGTTTAATTACAGCAACCTTAAAAGTCTGAGGTACATATCCTGTCAACAAAGACAGATTGATCAAATCCAATATGGAAGTATTGATTAAGGGGAAAACCTCCTTGAACAGTCTGGTTGGGATTGGGTCTAAAATACAAGTTGATGGTTTAGAAGAGACTATTGCTGTTGTTAGCTCAGAGAGATCAACTGGGCAGAAGCCGTCTAAATACAAATCAGGTTCTAAAGATACTTCTAAAGCTGCTCTACTTGATGATACATCAGTGATAATAGTGGGAAGGATTCCATTAATCTTCTCTCTGATAGAAACAATTTTATTGATGAAGAATCTCATGAAATCATCACTGCTGAGAGTTAAAGGAATACATGGCTCAACAGAGCTCGGACTCTTTGTCAGCCTGGCTACAGCGCTGAAGAGAAACCTGGGATTATTCTTATTCTCTTCTATCAATAATGAATAATAAGCAGTTCTAGCTTTACGAAGTGCTTTCTTATACGTTATTAAACTATCTTTCCAGACTAATTGAGACTCTTCTAAATTAGAGGAACGCCACTGTCTCTCCAGCTTTCTTGCAGTCTGCTTTAACGCACGCAGCTGTGAATTATACCAAGGAGCCAACCTCTTCTGACTGATTACCTTCCTTTTCAGAGGGGCAACATTGTCCAGTGTTGTACGCATTGAAGCTATAGTGCTGTCAACAAGAGAGTCAAGTTCTACTGGAGTAAAATTTAGGTAGCCGTCCTCTGTCATATCTGCACATGGCAGATATGAGATTTTGTTCTGCTGTCTGCTGATACTGATCATGGCCGCGCCTGTGTTTCTGGCTGCTTGTCATCTTCACGCGTTGTCTGTCCTGTGGTTTTTGTCTCTGTTTTTGTTACTACTTTGTTTGGATAGTGTACAGTCAATTATAATCTACGGTCACCTGAAGTTATTTGAAATGAAAGCCTCAGCGGTATGTTCCCGTCATCCGGAATCTTGGACGTTTTGCCCCAATCTTCGTTTCCAGCTCCCGGCTGGAATTTTGAATTCTCGCGGGTGCTCCCTCCGTGGCTCACGGAGGAAGCGAACCAGGAGACGAGGAAGACGCGCTGGAGTTGCGGCAAGGCGGAGAAGGCTTCATCGTCTTTGGAACCGCTGTTCCTCTGCATTTCCTGCTTCTTCGGAGGGCCCGATGTCTCCGTTTCCTTGGCTGTCTGCAGCATGTGAGGCTGTCATGTCTCAGGCCCGTCTTCCCTGGATCGGCACATCAGCTGACCGCCTTCACTCCCGCAAAACACTCTGCAAGGCGGTTCAGAGTTGACGGCCGCAACTTACGAACGCTTGCATGGGAACCACCTGCCACCTTAGTGGGTCCTAGGCCCTTTAAAATGGCATTATTGAACGCCCGCTCTGTCGCCAACAAAACATTCATTTTAAATGATCTAATTACAACCAGAAATCTGGATTTCATGTTTTATCACAGAGACGTGGCAAAAGAGTGAGGAGTATGTTTTTATGAATGAACTGTATCCACCTGGGTGCTCTTTGACCCGCGCTCCCAGGACTACTGGCCGTGGAGGGGGACTCACTGTGTTTCACAAGGACAGTTTCTCCTGCTGAAGGGTGTGTTGTGGATCTTTTATTTCTTTTGAACTGTTGGTGACGAAAATTGGACGATCAAATCCATTTTATTGTGTTTTAATCTACCGCCCTCCTGGTGCCAATGGCCAGTTTTTGTCAGAATTCAGGGACTTTTTAGCCTCCATCATTAAATTTGAGAAAATCCTCCTCCTTGGTGATTTTAACATGGCTATAAATGACTCTACTAGCCACATTGCTGCTAATTTTCTGGAGGTAACTGAATCTTTTAACTTTAGTCAGCATGTTAGTGGACCCACACATGTAAGGGGAAATACTCTTGACTTGGTTATTACACTCGGTCTCATGATTGACAGTGTGATTTCTGAGGAGCTGCCTGTCACTGATCATGATTGTATTCTTTTTAATGTGTCTTTTAATTCTGACAGCCCAGCCAACAAGCGCGTCAAGCGTTCACAAATGTTAAATGACCTCTCTGCTGACAAATTTTCTTCTTGTTTTATCAACCGGGCAGTGCAGCCGTCTCTTGATGATTCTGATGTCAATTCATTAGTTGACACTTTCAACCTGCACTGTTCATCTATTTTAGATTATATTGCTCCTGTAAAATCTCGCTCTGTCGCCGCCATAAACCCGAATCCTTGGATGAATGAGGACATCTGTTGTTTGAAACGTAGTTGTCGGCATGCAGAGCGCCTGTGGAAATCCAAGGGTCTCCTAGTCCACCAAATTCATTTTAAAGAACTTTTAACAGAATTTAACTCAAGGGTTAAGGCTGCCAGGGCTTCTTATTTTACAGACCTTATTTCCTCCAATAAGAGGAAAGTTGTCTTTGACACTATCCACTAACATGTCTCCTCCCAGTTGCCTGTTGCTCCTGTGTTCTCTGATGATGACTGTAATAACTTTTTGTCAGTTTTTTGTTGACAAAGTCGCCAGCATCAGGGCAAGCATCAGCCCTTCTACTGCCCTTCTCCCACCCCATATAAGCGGCAGCCAATACTTGATCATTTGTTGCCTTTTGTGTCAAAGATCCTGGAGAAAGCTGTGGCTAATCAGCTCATGTCTGCTCTGAATGAGAACAAGATCTTTGACAAATTCCAGTCCGGTTATCGTCAGAGGCATTCAACTGAAACAGCTCTTCTTAGTGTATCTAACGACATCAAGATGGCGTCTGACACCGGTAAATGTACTGTTCTTATGCTGCTCGACCTCAGTGCAGCATTTGACTCTGTGGCTCATAGCATCCTTACTGACAGGCTTAGGGACCATGTTGGTATCTCAGGCAGGGCCCTTGACTGGTTTGCCTCGTACCTCTCTGGCAGAACCTTTTCAGTAGCTGTTGGCCCGTTTATCTCTTTGTCCGCTCCCCTATCATGTGGAGTGCCCCAGGGCTCGGTTTTAGGTCCTATTTCATTTGTTTTGTACATGCTGCCTCTTGTTGAAATCATAAGTCAGTTCCAGGGCATCTCTTATCACATGTACCCTGATGACATTCAGCTACAGTTTTCTTTTAACCCCAACAGAATCGATGAACGTCTGAATGTGCTGCATGATTGTTTGTCAGCTATTAAGGTCTGGCTGTCCAACAGTTTCCTTCAGTTAAACACCAGAAAAACTGAGGTTCTCATTATTGGGCCAGACAGTTGTATTTCTGCTGTGAAGGACTACGTTGGGTCTATATGCACCAATGTATGTTCCTCCCTGAGAAATTTGGGCATTATCTTTGACCAGCACATGACCTTTGACAAACACATTCATTCTTTGTCTCGCATTTGTTTATTCCAACTCAGAAACATTGCCAAACTGAGAACCACGGTGTCGCAGGCCGAGCTAGAATTGATAATTCATGCGTTTGTGTCATCTCGGCTGGACTACTGCAACGCCATACTCACATATCTCAGCAAGGCAGCGATTAAGCGTTTGCAGTTAGTGCAGAACGCTGCAGCCAGGCTGCTGACTAAATCTAGGCGGAGTTGCCATATAACGCCTGTCCTGGCCTCCCAGCACTGGCTTCCGGTTAGTTTTAGGATTAATTTTAAAGTCTTGATTTGAACTTTTAGAGCACTTCGTGGTCAGGCACCAGATTACGTGTCTGAACTTCTTCGCCCTCATGTCCCCAGCAGGTCTCTCAGGTCTGCCAACCTGGGTCTTCTGGTTGTGCCTCGAACCAGGTGCATAACCAGAGGAGACAGAGCCTTCCAGTCTGTCGCACCCAGGCTGTGGAATAGTCTGAGAGACTTAGCTACTGTGGACATTTTTAAAAAACATCTTAAAACATACCTGCTGGCTTTTAAGGAGTCGTAGTGTTATTTTGACTGTTTCTGTCTGTTGGTTTTGTCTTTGTATTTTTATTTTATTTGTGTGTGTACCTGTTTCATGATTTTAACTAGATACCTTGACGGTGCTTTGTGAAGCACTTTGTGAGTTTTTTCCTCTGCGAAAAGTGCTATATAAATAAATTTTACTTACTTATTTACTTACTTTGTCATATCTGCACATGGCAGTGAAGAAAAGGATGATGAAATCAACTCTTTATTAAATCTGGTTACAGAATTCTCTGACAGACACCTTCTATATGTAGAATTCTTCTCAGAAGCCGTATAGTCAAGTAATGTAAATTCAAAAGTTATTAAAAAAATGGTCAGACAAGACAGGGTTATGAGGGAACACTGTTAACTGTTCACTCTCAATGCCATAAATCAGCACAAGGTCAAGGGTATGATTAAGGCAGTGAGTAGGTCTGTGAACACTCTGAGAAAATCCAATCCAAATGACACACAGATTTCTTACATCGATCTGTAAGATAGGAGTAAAACCATTTAAGAACAGTACCTGAGAGGCCCACCAGACTTCTGTCTGTTTAATAAAATCTGGTGATCAACTGTATCAAAGGCGGCACTAAAATTCAGCAGCACCAAGACAGAGTTTTGGTGAGTCCAAATTACATCTCAGGTCATTAACAATCTAAAAGGGCTGTCTCAGTACTGTGGTTCTTCCTAAAACCAGATTGATATTTTTCTAAAACATTGTGTTTGTTTAAAAACTCGTGTAATTGGATAAAAACAATTTTTTTTTCTATCATTTTACTTAAAAACGGTAAGTTACAGATACAGGTACAGTTGTCTAGAATGTTTGGATCCAAATTGCTCTTCTTCAGAAGGGCCCTCACCACCACAGTTTTACAGGCAGTGGGGAAAACACCTGTCTGAAGAAAGCAATTTACAATGTTTAAAAGCTCACGCTCAAAGAAACCATAAAATGTCTTTAAAAGCATCAAAAGAATCAGATCTAAAGACCGGTTGTTCGGTTTAGTTGGGAGAAAACTTGACCAAGCATCTTGGCATCAACCAGGACAAAACTCTCCAGCGTTTCCTCAGATAAAAACAATGCTTCAGATGTGTTAAAATCAACATTTAGTTTAAATAAAAGGCTTAATCTAATAGTATTGATCTTACTTCTGAACTGGTCTGCAAAGTCCTCACATGCAGCGCCTGATGCTGGAATAAAGGACTTGTTAAAATCTGTGTTTACTAAAAAATCAATTGTCTTAAAAAGGAATTTGTAGTTGTTTTTATTGTCTACAATGAGATTGGAAAAGTGAAGTGTTCTGGCCTGTTTAAGTTTTATTGTAGGATTTGAGTAGTTCCTTAAACTTTTCTAGATTAATAGTTAGTTTTGTTTTCCTCCATTTCCTCTGTGCTCTCCTGCAATTTCTTTTAAGTTTCTTAATTTCAGCATTTCTCCATGGTGGTGTGGGTTTTACTCTTATTTTTATTTTGAATGGAGCAACAAGGTCAATGGCTGACTTTTGATTACTGTTAAAATGATCAACAATGAAATCACATGATGCAGGTAAAATCAGAGCAGGAGTTTGGTTTAAAATGTCATTAAAATATACAGCCATTTTGGAAGTAATATATTGCTTCCTCACAGTTCTCACTAGGGTCTCCTGTTGGCTAGAACTGGTTATGGAAAAAAATACAACAGTAATGGTCTGACACAGCCAGGTCAACACCAGAGGACACACCAGTGGACAGGCCATAGGTCATGACCAGATCCAGGGTGTGTCCTCTGTTGTGAGAAGGCTGTGTCACATGTTGCTTAAAATACAGTACAGTTTAAAATGTTATCAATGTGGAAGCTAAAATCACCCATTAAAGTTTTGTTGTATTTTATAGAATAAGTCAGAAAATTCTGGAATAGAATTGGAAGAAGGCTTTTGTGGCCTGTAAACTATTTTACATAAAACAGGGTGGTTGCTAAAAACAAAGGCATGATTCGCGAACGTTGAAAATTTATTTAAAGTAAATTTAAAGTAAGTAAAGCAAGCAATTGATGTAGTTCCACCCCCTTTCTTACCTCCCCTGATAGAGGTTAAAAAATTTTGTTGGGAAGCCTCGGTGAGAGTAACTGGTGTGTCAGTGCCAAGCCAGGTTACAGTTAAAAAGAGACAATCGAGGTTATTTAAAATAAGATCATTGATGATAAAAGATTTCTTTGAAAGAGAACGGATATTTAAAAGGGCAAAGTTAAAAGTTGTAACGGGGTTCTGTTGTGGAATAGTTGTTTTAGAATTTCTCACAGAGGGTATGTGTATAGGATGAAGACATCGGACAGTACAGCTATTAAGTGGATATGACTGCGGATGTGTAAGATACCTGTTGGTGATATGGACTGGGATGTGGTGTGCAGCCAGGAGAGGGGGGTTTGACTATGGATGTGTTGTGGTACAGTCAGTCTATATTTGATTGATTGATTTGCAGGAGTGAAGTGTAAGTTCAATGTTCATGGATAGTTGTTCTGATCCTGTATGGTTTAGGTAAATGCCATCCAGTTTAAAAAGATATGGTCTATTGTAGAAGATTATGAAATTGTCAACATATCGTATGTTAATGGAATTGCAGTATTCTTTAAGCCAGATATGGAGCTCTTGCAGTCGGTTGAATTTAATGTCTCTAAAACGGGGGAAGGGCAGTGGAAAGGAGATAATGCATCGTTTGCTTACCTGTTTGATATTGTGGATGAGGTGGTTGTAGGATCTCTGCCTGTTGTAATTTTAGGTCGTTTGTAAATGCGTGCATTATGATTGTGGAGACAGAAGGATGGTGACGTAAAAGCTTGTGGGCAAAGTCGGCAATGCCACTGACGAGCACACCTATGTGGCAGGATGTGCGGCACCTGCTCAGGCCATGGAGGATCTTATGATGAGCGCGTTTGGATGCAAACCGCGTCAGCCCATCCCAGCCCCCGAGGCAATGGCAATGGCATTGACACTTGCCACCAACCAGAAGCGTCTATAGGTGTGTTAACTTCTGCAAGCAACATCCTGAACCTGCGCTGATCTGCTAACAGGCACAACCAGCTCATTTCAGTATGGATAAAAGTAGTTTGCCAGGAGCATCTGGTCACAAATCAACAGACCTGCTGATAGTCTGGAGTTCCTGACTGACTGTTCAGGTGTTTAAGTTTAGCTCTTTGGCTCTGATTTAAAAAAATAATGTTTATCAGGTGTACTTTAATACATCAACTCCTCCATGACTCATCAGTTTAAGTACTTTTAAATTTGTTGTCTTTTTATTATTCAGGATCAGACTGCAAATGAGGAAGAGTCATTTACCCTTGAAAACTCCTGTGGCTCGCCGGACATTTTTTCAGCTGTTTTCTACATTATGTTGCTGTGCATACAAGTGCTGTGTACCCTGCGGAAAGCTTGGCTCACTGTACATGAGCTACAGCCTGACAAGTATTTGTACAGCGTTGTTGTAGTCTTTTAACTTCAGCGAATCCTTTGAATATTTCTTCCAAGTCTGACACAATACGATTTAACTGAGTCTGAGAACTTTGTCTGTCTGCTCACTGATGCTACAAAGACTCCCAGTAACAGAACGTGTTCTTCATAGTTCAGAGAGCGTGATGACTCAGAGATCCTGTTGATCACATTGATGTCACCCTTCTTTTAGCCACTCAGTTGTACAAATTTGTCAGGTCCAGCAGTATGAGTAAGAAGACTAAAGCATGAATTGTTGTGTTTTTTTCCCCTATTTCATTCCCACTGATCTTCTGCAGGAGAGATGGAGTGTGTCCCTCGTGCAGTTGCAGGGCAGAGGCTCAGCCTCGAGGACCACGACACCCACTTCAATTCTGCTGGGTCTCATTCTCAGATTCAGAGTCGGACCATCAAGGCGACGCTTACAAGCAACAGAGGAGTGGAGGTCAGTGGCTCCCCTCCTCTCCTTAAATGTGGGCTCAGTTCCTCAGTTGAGGGCGGAGACTCACTGCAGGTGGCAGAGAACTCACACAAGTATATCTGTGACAGCAGCAGTGGCTCACAGTTAAAGGTTTTGTGCAACAATGATGACAACAGTAAAGCTTTTGTTGACAAGCTCTTGAATGAGCGCTCAGGTGTTGAAATGAAAGGAGGGACTCTGTATGGTTCATATTCAGTGACTGGGGCTGATCTCCCATCAACCTCGTCCTCTGTTAACGGTTGGACTGGTTGCAGCCCTGTTTTGCCACTGTCCCAGCCCCTCGGTGACAGCAGCGCTCCGCCTTCTCAAACCAGCAAGGAAAGACTGTTTGTCTGCAGCTACTGTGGCAAAGCTTTTAACCGACCCAAGAAGGTGGAGATCCATCAACGCGTCCACACAGGTGAGAAGCCTTTCAGCTGCTCCACCTGTGGGAAGATGTTCTCAGAGGCGGGGAACTTGAGGAAACACCATAGAGTCCATACTGGGGAAAAACCCTACTGCTGTGGGATGTGTGGCAGAGGTTTTGCCTGGATGAGGAACCTGAAAACGCACCAACAAAAAAGCCACCCTGAAATTTATACTGAAGAAGAGACCTGGGAACATTAATGAACTGTGTGTGTCCACAGTTACTGTAGACTCCCTGCTGGCAGCGGATAAAGACTTTGTGTTTGACAGCATTTAAGTAATTTGTGCACAAAACCTTAAACTTACAGTGAAACAGTTAATTTTCTAAAATGTGTCACATTTCCAAGAGAACCTGACCATGTAAAGAGACTTTAGTTACCAGAGAGAAATCAAAACCTTTAGATGAGGTTTGCACCCTCAGAAATGAGTGTGTTGTCACGAATACCACTGAATAAGATGTTAGACTTTAATTAGACTTTAACTGTAGTCCCTGTTATCACAGAGGAATGAAAACGCATGCCTACCCCTGTGATACTCTGCTACATATACACTGACTCACATAATATAAGACAGGGTTTAGGGCTATTAAACTTGCATCATATGTGAATGGATCTGTTTAGGTGTCCAATCACAAGTGTTGGTTGAGTCATACTTAATAATATATGGTAAGAAATTAGAGGGATATAATCTGAAATCACTCAAAACAGATGTAACAAAAACAAATGGTGTTATAACAGAGACTGATTTTGTGATTTTGTTGTCTTCCAGAACTCTAATGCTCAGACTGTAAATGTCCACAGGATAGTTGAGCAGAAATGTGTGTGAGCAACAGTTGAGCAACTTGAATTGGAATTGTACATCTACTCTGTTGGGTTGTTTTCAGTTATACTGGTATTGGACTAACTCAGGACTCTAGAGTAACTTTTCCCACCAGCAGGAGCGACAGCTGCTGCTCCTATCTGGTGAGGTCAGCAGCTACATGTGTAATTTAATGCAGTAACACAGACATAATGAAGCTATTCTTCCAAAACACTCCAGCTCTACAAATAGATATAGATACTTACTCTATTGATCTCAGAGGGAAATCGTTTAGCAGTGTAACTGTGAGTTAGCAGCTGATGATAGTAAACAATTTTTTCTCATCAACAGTAATGGACCAAGCCGCAGATGTACACAGCGCAATTCATGGTAATGCATGTGTACCGTTAATTACTGCGTTTAAACATTTTTTATATATTAACCTCATTAAACAGTTGTACCTGGAGACCTCCATCTTTATTAGAAACATCCCGATAATGTAACGTTAACGCAGTAAGAGCAGTACACGGCGTTCAATGTAGCAGCGAGAGTGAGGAGAGGACCGGTGTTGGAAACACACCTTATCCACACAGCTGCAGGTTGTCTGAGTTACAGAACGGAACCGTTCAACTAGAAAGCTTCAGCAGCTGACACATTACTTTGTCAGCTTCAGCTAACAAAGTAATGTGGGAACAATAATGTTCATCTTTCAGAAAGGAGCAGCAGTAACTCCTTAGAAGTTGGTGTACGTCATCTTCATTAGCTTAGCTGTTAGCGTTAGCTGCTGCTAAAGGAAGAAATAAATCAGTAAATAAACCATGAGGAGTTATTTCTCAGATGCTTCCATTTCCCTGCTCTGAAGTTCAGGCTCTGAGAGTTGGAACTGATCCTCTTTGTGGCTCAGTTCCTTCAGTCCAGCGTTGAACTGGACCAAGTTGTTAAAACAGTGGGATGAAAAGTGTCTGCTGCACATTCACAGTCTTTAGCTAACTCTGCTGGAACATTAGCCTCAGATATAGTTTATCCACTGGGCTCTTATATCCTCTGAGGCTGCTGCTGGATGGAAGATGCATGCTCCTCAGTACAGCTGACAGCAGAACATTTCCACCAGAAGCTGGCTTCATCCGTCCAGCAGGGTGGATGTGAGTGGGCGGGTCTTAGCAGAGGAGGCGGAGCCAACTTAAGGAGTCACTACTTTTGAAATGAAAATTGGTTTGACTCGTTAAATGAAGAAGAAAAGGCAACAAAACAAATGACAGGTTTATGTTTTCGGGGAGTTTTACACATGCTGGTTACTTCAGACGCCCTGATATATGCTCCCAGGAATGGGAGGAAGAGATTTTTACAAAATATGTCACCTTCAAGAAAAAGCCAAACTGCTCTTTACCTTTCACTCTAAATGAAAAGCCCTACAGGGTAAACAATGATTAAAATAATCAGGGACAAATTCTTACCCTTACCTCTTTCTTTCACGTAAAACTGCAGTTTGGTGTTTTTGTAAATTGTTAACTAATTGCAGTAATAAAGTTGAGATGAAATTAAAAAATATATAGTGCATGAGCTGTATGTTGACACATTAGTATCACTGATAATGAACTTGCACGTGTTGTGTCTTTTCCATTTTTACACTGGTCAAGAAAGACTACCAACATCTGTCTTTTGTCTGCCATGTTTAACCACCCTTCAGCCCCACTCAAAAGTCTGCAGTAGTCTGAGGTTTTTTATCATTTTCAACTCTGACTGGTATAACAGACCATATCATCTCCAGTGGAGGCTCTGAAACTGACAGCAACAACTCAGGGACAAAAAGAGACGACGGTGATGGATAAGACAGCAGGCAGTTCACTCTTTGTTTTGTTGTTTTGGCAGATGTCTGAAAATCACTCAAAAATGTAAAAAACTGGTTGAATTATCTCAAAAAGTCATCCTCATCAGAAGCTGTGGTCCAACACAGGCTGCAGGATACAGTGTAAGGGTATCAATTCCTATTATCATAGTTACAGGCAGGTCTCCTGGGTGGTAGTAGTTGGTGGGCCAGTTCTGAATGCACAGTAGCCCTCGGAGGGCTGAAGGTAAACACTCTACTACTGGCAGTGGGAAAGGATTTGGTCTCCTAGTTTTAGTTGGTGTGCCTCTGTTTCTAAAACCCATTCATACATGTTACTTTTGATGTGAATTCAGAACACAAACTGTGATATTATAAATAGCCAGGCCTAAATATGGCACATGAAGTTAATAAAATGACGATCTTGCTTCATATTGAAATAGAACATATTGAATTTTAATGTGCTTTCAGTGCTTTCTGCTGACACACACTTGCTTTCCATATTTACAAATGCTACAGGTTCATCAGTGCATTTGTCCCGGGACAGTTTGTGTCATTTTGTTGCTTTAAGAGTATCTCATGTTTAAACTTTCTGGTTCAGTCACCAAACTAGTTTTCCGTTGTGTCTGACACTCACTTGATACATGCACATACACACTTTTGCGTTCTTTCATCGTGCTGGTTCGAAAACAACAGAAAAACAACGAGGGACATATTTCCAAGTCACACAAGTGCACCTGGTTTGAAAGTTTAGTTGCAAGGAGTCAAAGACTGGTTGCAAAATGTGAGTAAGTGCTCATAGGCATGACTAACCACATGGTGGGTTAATGCAGCATGGGTTCACAAAGTCCGGCCTATAGGACTCTAGAGGATTAGATGTGTTTTGTGATTGTGGCTAAAATATACGACTGTAAAATTGAATTGTCCCACAGTTCATATCACACAGTGACATCAAACTTATGGCGAGAATGAGAAAATGTTGATGTTATCATCATCCTCTCAACAGACACATGTAATGAAGTTACATGGCATCAGAAAACATAACTGTGGGGGGGGGGGGTTGGCCCCTGTGGATTGGCCCCTGTGGATTGTTGTCTGAGGTATTGTCTCCTTTCTTCCCACTAATCAACTGCTGTTTTTCCACTACATGTTACAGTACGTCTCACTTTTTTGGGGGGGTTTTCCTAACTGATATTTTTTTGGGACCTCGGCAGCTCCCAGTTGAGTTCTAACAATACTATTTGGTGACGTGGAACCACCAGGAGGGAATCGTCACGTGTGAGTGTGAACATCATCTCTGCAGCAGAGCGCACAGACACACTTCCCTGTTTTATAAACTTGTTTGTTTCCTTTGTCTCACAGATGTCTCCTTTGTGCACATGGAGTGTGCATGAATAATGAATACATGAGCATGTTTATTAATTGTGCGTATGGATTCACAGATTGATCTTTGCTTCTCATTTGACCTGAGTTGAGCTCTGCAGCTAAGTCATTATGATCTCTCCTAAAAGATGAAAACCTTCTGAACTAAATTCCCGTCACAGACTCATTCAGTCTAATAAGCTCTCCGTACTCCTCTCTGCTTTCCACATGTAAGTGTCTTTGGATAGAGGCGTCTGCCACGTGGGAGCCATGTAATAAACACACACAGTCTGTGTTGCTGCAGCTTCACACACTGTGATGCTGAACACCCGATCCTTTTTTAGTTTTAGGAAAACTAGATCAATGCGAACTTCTGGCGACAGTAAAAGTGATCTACCTGGTCTGTAAACAGGTGAGTTATGTGCTCCAAGATTTTAATATCGAAACACATTATGGGATGAGTAAATCACATTAAATCCTTAACATTTTCATTAATGAGAGGCACAAATGTGATGTTGAACTGTTTCAGCATGGTTGACGTCTTCGCAAATCAGGAGGAAAGTGTAACACATAAAGCTACCCCACTGACAAGATGCAGCTTTTCATAGTAAAGAGTGGTCTGATTTTAGAACCCTAAATAAAAAGGGAGTTGAGACTGAGCTTACTGATTGTATTCATGACTGAAAAAGTGGCTTTGTGTTGTTTTTTTAATTAATTTTCAAATTGAAGACGCTGAGACGCAGCTTTACCTGTGTGGAATCAAAAACAGGATAATCTTTGTGAATCATGAATCAAGTAAGGATTCAGTTGACGACACAATTTGTTTACACTTCCAGACAAATATACAGAAAATGATCATTTGAACGCGTCCTTAGTTTATTCTAAATGTGTACACATGTGAGCACCAAATGTCAGCAGAGCCAAAATGGTTTCCATGTCATTTTAAAATCATTGAATTCTGTTTTGGTTTATATTTAACTCAGTGTCCCAACTTTTTGGAAAAGGCTCATTTCTATGAGCTATACTTTGGATTCATCTTCAAACAAAATTTTGCTCTTGTTCGGTTTTCACTCCCACTCTAAGGGTGTTCTGATCCATGCTGTTTGTGTGTGCAGCTGTAACACCAGATTTTTGCTGTCTTTACTGTGTGCGCAGAAAGATGAGGGGCCAGATGCGGTGCTGGTGAAGGTGGAGGAGGTGGAGCCAGTGACAGAAGTCCTGAACCAGACATGCCTCAGCATCCAGGAGGGTGAGCAGACACACCCACTGAGAGATCAGCCTGTGGTGTATGCCGATCACCATCACAATGCAAAGTACATACACCTGTTCAGTTATTTCTCACCTACTTGTGAGGATTTTTTAAGGTCAAGACAAAATACGCCCTTCATGTGCAATGATAAAATTAATTCCCCAAAAACTGAGACCTCCTCACTCAGCTTTTTCTTTTTCTCAAATAAAAGTCTGTCATCAATTGGTTCATCAATGAGTGTGTGTTGGGCATCACACACTCAGTCCAGTAAAGAATAACTTCTTTCCCTCCTCATGGCAGAAGAACATCATCAAGCATTTGTCAGTTCAAATTTGTTGGCCAAAGTTCTCCTTTTGTCATCTTCATCATGGAGGACAAACAGACCAGAAAACTGCAAAAAGCCTCAATGCTCAGCATGTGTCTCTTTGTGTCCAGGATTGGTGGAGTCCAGCACGGATGACTGCAGAGGAATGCGTCCACCTAATGAAACCACACAAACATCCCAAAATCAGCTGTCTGACCAGCAGGACTCTGGGCAGGGCTTCTCAGAGGTCAGCTATGGCCATACTTCGCTGTGGACTAATGGGGGGGTTGGTAATGGTGACTGCCACCCAGGCCGGTCCTCACATCTCACTCCCCTCTCACACCTACCCGGCACACTCATTGGAGCAGATCCAGGCAGCAGTGGGAGGGGACTGGCTGTTGAAACTTCACCAGAGGGGGGATTAGCTATTAGCTGCTTTTCCTTTGAGCATCAGCCTCCTTTTGCTGATCTGTCAGTGGAGTTAGGCTCCAGTCAGCTGTCAGGTCAAGGGTCCAAACAGTTCCTTGACCAGGGTCCAAAACTTAGCAACAAAAGCTCCATGAAGAGGTTTTACATCTGTAGCTTCTGTGGGAAGCGGTTTCCTGCACCTGCAAATTTAGAATCCCATCGGAGGACACACACAGGAGAGAGGCCGTATGGCTGCATTATCTGTGGCAAAAGATTCTCCCAGTTTTGGAACCTAAAGATCCACAGGAACATCCACACTGGGGAGAGACCGTACCAGTGTTCACTCTGCCCTGAGAGGTTCTCTGACCCCAGCAACCTGAAAAAACACCAGAAGAGACACCACCCACAGGGTATGGGCATGCAATCTGGAACCTCGTAGATAGTTTAGCTAATGCATGATTGGGTTTTATAAATCTCTACGAGTTGTTATACACCAACTTGACTTAAAGAACAAGTGGCTTCCTGCTGTGTCTCTTCACATCGGTAGCGCGGGGGAAGAAATTGCTCTTGAAGACACAGCAAAGACAGCCTCCCGCTGCCAACTCTGACAGGAACAAGAGGACGCAACTTTGCTGTGCAGAATAGATTGGGACTCTATAAATGGTTCAGTAAACTAAAGAACATCAACAAAAGAACATCAGTATGAAGTCAGGTCATTATTGGTTCAGTTTTTATTTTCCAACATGGTTCCAGCTCAGTTAGTCTGTTTTCAACTGAAACTGATATATCATTAGAATCCTTTTGTATATATATGCGTTATGCATTGAAAAATAACACAGTTAAAGTCACATTAGCGTATACAGTGTTCATTCACAACACTGAACTTCCAGTCACAGCGATCTCTCTCAATCAGTGGGTCTACATGATGAGATTAACTCGATTATAGCTATATATTGGGTTCTGCTCCTTATCTGAGGGTAATTATCCTCGGATATATGGTGGTAAATGAATCAAATCACTGGCACAAAGCATGTCATACCTCAGTATGATAGGTAGCGCTGTACCCATTTCAACTATCGCTAATAGAGCCAATTTCGTCTTCACCACCAACAACAAAGAAAGATGGCGAAGGAAGGGCAAGATTAAGCTACGTCCCATTTGTGATGAGCTGGTTATGGCACAAACGTGATGCACAACGGCGCATTCTCCATCGCGTTGTTCATTTCTTTCCGACGGCAGCGACAACAACAGTAATATTGTCTCCTTCGACTTCTGGGTGACGATCACGGGAAAAAATCTGGAGCATGCACAGAACGCTCGATCCGATCCACTGTCGTCTCCAGGCACGTTCAGTGGGCATTTGGATCGAGTTATCTCGGGGTCTTAATTCGATCGCAAGTAACCTGATCCGATTCGATTTCTTGTCAGATTAAAGGAGAACTCCAGTATTTTTAAACTTAGACCTTATTCTGGCATGAAATATGTTCATCTACTCACCGAGAACAGTTTGGCGAAAGCCGGCGTCCTTCGGAAGCTATTTAGAAAACTCGCGATCTGCGCATATCCATATAACGGAGTGAACAGGGCAGGGACGATGCAGCCTCTAAATAAAGCATTATCTGTCTTTATTTCACCAATACTTTAAGAAGAATGAATGAACACATATTATTGCACTGTTAGTTCAGAGCTGACATGTTGTTGTTATTGGGGGCTTTCTATATCCAGGTCACTTGGGATAAAGTCATCAATGCGTGCCGCTGCAGCACAGCTTATTTGCTCAGGGGTAAGGGTAGGGGTTAGGGTTAGGGTTAACCCCTACCCTAAATAAACTGTGCTCCAGGGGGGCGTGTGGATGAAGTGGTCCCAGTAGAGGTGTGTGTAGAAATCCCTCCATTAGCTCTCTTATAGCCGCAAGTAGCCACATAACAGCAGCTATGAGCTAACAGAGCTATAGCTCACGTTCATTCATTCATTCTTCTTAAAGTATTGGTGAAATAAAGACAGATAATGCCTTATTTAGAGGCTGCATCGTCTTTGCTCTGTTCACTCCGTTATATGGATCGTGAGTTAACTAAATATCTTCCGAAGGACGCCTACTTTCGCCAAACTGTTCTTGGTGAGTAGATGAACGTATTTCATGCCAGAAATAAGGTCTAGGTTTAAAAATACCGGAGTTCCCCTTTAAGGTGTCTGGATGAACTGAATAACTCAATCTTATTGTAATTCATCCATTAATCCGATCCGATGGCACACATGTAACCGTGACTGATCCGACAGCGATTTAACATGACAAATTGGCTGAAAAAATAAAAAAACCCAGATGGGGTCAACAGAGCTGACAAAAAAAATATGTACGAGAGACACAGACGTTCCCAGTGACCTGTTGTCAGCTTGGTGTATAAGAGCCCTGGGATCTACTAAGTGAAGCTAAATAATGTGTACACGTGGAGCCTAAACTGGCTGTCTGGCTGTCAGGGCTCCTTGCCCCGAACGATAGCGGTGTAACATTTGATGGATTCATGTGAGCTGCTCAGTAAAGGACATTTGGTTAGTCTAACATCTGTCTTTGTTCTATTGCTTCTTGAGGAAAAACTGAAGGACTTTAGTTTCTCTGAACATTTAGAGGGCACATCAGATTTTGTATACCACCTACAGCATGCTGGTCAATTCCACCTTTAAAGCTGACAGACAGTAAGTGCCTTTTATAAATTTAAATCAAATATAAAATGTAATTCAAATCAAATATAAATCAAACTATATGTTTTATTCACAGTCACTTCTCAGGTCAGTCTGACGGGCCATGATGGCTGACCCTGAACATAATCACTGCTCACTTTGTCTTGTGTTCTAACTGGATCATACTGACATTTCTTTAATTACTGTTGTGCCCCGTTCACTCCCGTTATATGTATATACGCGGATCTCGAGTGATCTAAATAGCATCCGTAGGATGCCGACTTTCAACAAAATGTTATCGATGAGTAGATGAACATATTTTATGCCAGTAATAAGGTCCAACTTTAAAAACAAAAAACAAAAAAAAACTTCCCCTTTAAGAAAAAAGGGCTTGACTTGAGCCTGTTTAATATAAAGGGCTTGAAGACTGCAGATGAGCTGAATAATTCCTACTGCTGTTGTTATATCAAAGGTGAGGTGTCTTGATATAAAAGTGACAGAGGTTTGATGGTAACCTAAAGATAATATATTTGATGTTCTTTAGAGTAGCCAGTACATGCCTTAATGATAGCTTTGCACAGTATTGTCAGTGTCTTAAGCAGCTTCATTAAAATTGTCACCTGTAATAGTTTTCAGTCTACAGTTAAGGAGAGGACAAGGTCATTAGAGTTACCAGCCTCAGACAGTGGCTGACAGCACATCAGATCAGAGCCAGGTCAAGTAGCAGACACATGTCAACTTAAACCGACAGGAATAGGCTATTTGAATCAGACCTTTGTGAAGGAGAAGTGTTTTAATTCAATTCAATTCAATTCAGTTTTATTTATATAGTGCCAAATTACAACAACTGTCATCTCAAGGCACTTAAATAATATAGTCCAATTCAAGCCAATTGGAATTCAATTCATTGTAATCATAATCCAATTAATTAATTTCAAAATAATCCAAGTCATTCATCCTAGCTAAGGAAACCAACAGATTGCACCGAAACTTGTCTTCAGTCTAATCTCCTGTCCTGAGCCGGAGGCGACTGTGGAAAGGAACGACTCCCTTTTAACAGGAAGAAACCTCCGGCAGAACCAGAACCAGGAAGAAACCTCTGGCAGAACCAGACTCAGGAAGGGTGGCCATCCGCCTCGACCAGCTGGGGTTTGAGAAGACAGAAAAGAGGGAAAAGAGGGGGGAAAAACACCATAACGCCATTCAAAGGATACCTGTTGGAACAGGGAAACACAAGTTAATAACCACAATAATGTCACATGTACATAATATCATTTGAGAAATTAAACAGGGGGAAAAAGAGAGCAAAGTGAGGAAAGGTGTGACAGATGAGGTCCCCCAGCAGTCTAAGCCTATAGCAGCTTAACTATGGGATGTTTCAGGATTACCTGAGCCATCCCTAACTATAAGCTTTATCAGAAAGGAAAGTTTTAAGCCTAATCTTAAAGGAGGAAAGGGTGTCTGCTTCCCGGACATTTACTGGCAGCTTATTCCACAAGAGAAGTGTGTAAGACTACAACTCTGCATCCTGGTCTCAACCCTGGGTTGTCATGTTTTTGGATGACTAATAAATTCGTCCATGTTTCTAGAAATGAGAGCCGCTCCTTCCAAAGTGGGATGGATGCCGTCTCTCCTCATCAGACCAGGTTTTCTCCAGAAAGATTGCCAATTATCTATGTAGCCCACGTTGTTTGCTGGACACCATCTAGACAACCAGCGATTGAATGAGGACATGCGGCTAAACATGTCATCACTGGTCAGAATGCTACTTACTTTTAAGTAAGTAAGTAGTATTTTATTTGTAAAACACCTTTCACAAAGGGCTTCACTAGAAAATGCTGGAACATAAAAACAAAAGTTAACCCAAAGCAAGTTTTAAAAGCTGCTTTTTAAGAATCCACAGATCTCAGGCTCAGAGGAAGAGAGTCCCAGAGTCTGTTGGGGTTCTAAACAACTTGCAGACGTTCCAAAGAGTTTTACAAAGAAGAGCACTTATATTAACCCAAACAGTGGAATAAATGTGGGAAGAACAGTTTCCAGCTCAGAGTGGGACACAATGGGCCTAAACGATTAAAAAAAAGAAGAGTGAGGCAGAGATTTGACATGAGCATCCAAAGTGAAAGCTGAGTGGAAAGTTACCCCAACATTCTTGATACAAGATTTATCAGAAGAAGCAAGAGGACCCAGAGTTTCCATGACTTTAGACACATATCTGTCGGGCACAGACAAGGACTGTTTTCTCTTCATTAAGGTGGAGAAATATGTCAGACATCCAACTTTTAACAGAGTCTGAGCAGCTGTGAAGGATCTGTAGCTTTGAAACATATTGGGGCATAAAAGTGATATCCAACTGAAATTTCATCTGCATAGCAGTGAGAGGATATATCATTTTAGCCAAGAAACAAAGGAATGCACATTTCACAGTTTCATAATAAGAAAGGTCTTTATTCCAGTTGTTCCAAATGTAATTTTTCCCAGCAGAGTATGATTCAACTCGATTGTGTAAATGTAGTGTCAATTACATTGTTAGTTTTTGACTGACCAACTATTCACTATAAAGCTCACCTCCAATCAAAGAAAAGAAGCACTTTGTGTAAATCAATAACATTGTTTATAAATGTACTCTTGGATTAATAATTAATGCACTTAGATGTGCAGTGTGTGCAAACACAGCAGATATCCATGCCTTGTCTTTCCGTTCTTTCACACAGATTTAAAAACTTTGAGCACAGGACACAAACAATTTCTCTCTTCAGAGAACAAGATAATGTGTTGGCACACTTTGCCCATAGCTGACCAATCAGTGGTCACATCAGTGTATCAGCTCAGCTCACTTTGAGCCTTAGCTGAGATAGTGTTGAAAAAATTTCAGTTATGGAGCAATACCTACGTGTAATGGAAAAAGTCCAATAGAAGGTGAATGGATGGTATTGCTTCATGTTGAAAATTGTGAAAAACCATGCAATGTTGGTGTGTCTGAACTTCAGAGGTACTATATATGGCAAATGTAAAAGTAGATTTTTTTATTGTGTCACAATTTTGTAAGATCATGTCAAGCTTTAATGTGAATAAATAAAACTTTACAAAAACAAGCATGAATTGTGTTTTTATTATGAACCATACAAAAATGTGACACAATATTATCAGCAATTCTCATTCAGTAACTAGATTTAGTGTAAAAATAGTTACATAATGTAATGTTTGCATGCCTCTAAATAAAAATAGGTAACAGGATAAGTTATTGGTATTGAGCACCAATCCACAACATCTCTGTCACGTCAGAACAAACAGAAGCAAGTCTTGTGAGGTTTTAATGTCTGGAGTAATATAAGAATTATTCAGTCTTATAAACCCAGGTTTTTATTCATTTATTTAATTTTTTGTACAAAGAGCTAGTCCATAGCTAGTCTCATATAGTAGGACCTTTTAAGATTAAGAGAAGGAATAAAAAGACGTACTGCATTCACCTTAGTTCAAAATGGGCTCAACGTTGTTTAGTGGTCAATCATCCATGTGGTTTTAACCCTAAAAGAACTCTGCAGAGTTCGTACTAGTCCCATTTATATCCTAAAATGCCAGCAAAAGCTACAAAAATTGGTGTGTTTTAATAAAAAGCTTTTTATTTGTCGGTTCTACTGCAGCTGATGACATGATTGCTTCTGCCTGCTGGTTTGTTCACAGAATAAGGAAACAGGCTTTTTGTTTTAGAAGAGTCAGCAGTCAAGGGGAAATATAAAAAACAAGATTGAGAAGTGAAGGTGTGACCGCGTAAAGAGCTTAACAAACCCCACCACTCAACGCATGCTGAGCCAAGATTAAAAGAATAATGAGTAATGGCTTATCTTGCGGGTTACAGCTGATCGTGAAAGACCAACATCCTTTATGTGTAATGAGACTCTTTGCAGGTATGAATGAAACAAAGACGAGCAACCAATTGTCAGTGTAATCAAACGTCTAATTGGATAGCTGGCACTTGGTATCACAATAAATTGCTGATAGACATTTGTTTATCTTTATATAAACAAAGAAATGGATTCATAAATCCATTTTCCTTCCATTCTATTTATTGCACAGTATAGAGAGTGTTAGTGCCTACCCCAGATGTCACTGGGCTACAGGTGGGAAATGCTCTGGAGGAGTCTTCCAAGTACGAGATAGCTCTGGAGCTGCCCTGTGGAATAGTGGAGCAAGTGTGCGGATACACACATGCCCCCCTGGCTAAGCACCTTATTGTTTGAGTTAGCGAATGAGTTGGTCAATTCTCTGGGTTTTACATTTATATGCACTTAGCAGCAGTTCATATTACTTGGCCATCTCTGGGCGGTGTCCTGGAGGAGATGCTATGTGAGAATTCAGTTTTGTTGATGGAATGACTTGGAGAGAAGAGATTGGGAGGAACAGGCTTTCTGATCTATACCTGAGCAGTGTTTTGTTATTGAACTTAAGTGCTTGTGATGCTCATGACGAATGCCATGTTGGAGCATAAGATGGTTCACAAGTGACCTTGGTACCAGGCCACCTTAGGCCAAAGTTTGATAATTTTTCTAGTTGTATCATCAGACCTTTGGCCATATGTCTTGGACACTCGAGTAAAGAGAGGTGCAGAGCTGTCAAGTTATCACTACCTGGTGGTGAAGTGGATTCGGTCATGGATGGCTGCTGGACAGAACCGGTAAACTCAAATGTGTAGTAAAACCACAACTCCAGATTTTCCATACACAGTAAGGGAGTTTAAGAACATGAAATCATATTGTGCGAATGGTGGTCTCCTAAAGCAGCTGAGGTGTACCAAGTGGCCAAAAGGATTGCAGCTTTGGAGGTTATGGAAGCTAAAACTCAGATATGGGAGAAATTCAGCATGGCTATAGAGAAGGACTTTTGGTTGGCTTCAAGGATGTTCTTGTAAATCATTCTGCAAGTTGTAGTATTCGGTGATGCAGTAAACAGTGGGGTCACGACAGTGTGACGACTGCCGAAAAGGGTAGTGTATAGGTATGTGGTCCCACTGGAAAGAGTCCTTTGAGACTTTCATAACAGCTACCGGGCTAGCAGTCGCTGACGATGCTAGGCTAAAGGCCGTGCTCATCCACAGCTAAAGCACACTGTCGAAACTACGGTACTCCCTCTTATTCTTGCTCCCGACATGTCCAGCCATGGAACAAAGGTGCCAACGCTGTGATAAACTGAACCATTTCTTCAAAGTGTGCCAATCTGCGCCTGTCTCCACAAACCACCGGCACCGCTCATCCTATCCATCAAACACGACCACCATCTGTAGAATGATCAAGGGTCGTTTATATTTCTATTTTATTTACTTTAATGAAAGCTCTAAACATCAACACATACCGGCATAAGAAAACGTTTCTAACCTCAGCAACAACACATTCACTTCCACTCCAACATTCTGCGTTACTAAATAACTGTTACTATGGCAACATTTGTTCCTCTATATACCTATATATGACATCTTCCCCTTTTAAGTTGTTATCGTAACAGACAGTACAATTTGAATTATAATAAACACATACACTAACAGCCAGAAAATATTTAATATTCAAACATAACTTGTATCCTTAGCATGTAAATTCTACTTCTATAATAAACACATTTACCCTGAAAACATTTCCCCTGTAGGCTATCTAAGGTAATCCACACACGATGCCATAAATTGTAATAATAATAGTAGACTCTATGAATGCTATTTACTTAACTCAGTCTTAAATTATTAAATAAAATATTATGACATAAAACTTAAACAAGGTACTTTCACAATTACAAGATGATTGTCAGGTAACACACATATTTCATTCTTTCTCTCTCGTTTTTTTATTTTTATTTTTTTCAACAAAAACAAAAAAGAGCTTTTCCCTAATCCCCCCCAAAGGCCATATGATTGACACCTCAGTGTCTGTCTAAATGGACTAGCCTGTTGACTGGTCTGCACAGTCGTCCAGTTCTGGTTCGATGCTGTCCTGGTGTCTGCAGGTGTGTGTGAGAGGCTCGTGACTTCCTTCGAACTAGAAGAAACAGTTTCTGGGGTGATGACACTTGCTGGTTGGGAAATCACTCCTACATGTCGACGATTATAATAGAAAGCTTGTTTAGCCTTCTCACCAGCATCCTTCTGTTCAACAGTCTTTTTTTTTGGGCCATTTAGGTCAAAGATTTTTCTCTAATGTGGGGAGTGGTGTTCTGATCTATCTCCACATTAACAGTTCTGCTGGACTGACTCCCGTAGTGGCACGGGGAGTTGATCTGTAGCACATGAGGGCTATCAAAGGGTTTTCTTGTTGGAGGATTCTCTTCGCAGTCTGTTCTGCTCTTTCCGCGTGACCGTTTCCCTAAGGACATCAAGGACTAGACGTGATGTGCTTGAAGTCTAGTTGTCTTGCCAGCTCCTGAAAGTCTGTGCTGGAGAATTGAGGATTATGATCACTCACCATCTCATCTGGGATCCCAAACCTTACAAATGTTACTTTAAGTCTCTGAATGACTTGACGGCTTGTTGTGGATGATAGGTGCAGCACCTCGAGGAACCGTGAGTAATCTGATATTACTCGGTAGTTGTTTCTGTTGTGGTCACAGAGGTCAAGAGCTTTTCCATGGATGATTAGGCAGAGGTGTAGAGATGAGTGGTTCTTTTTGTGGGGCCTGCTTTTGTTCTTGGCATGAGTGGCATGACATCATGGTATTTCTGCATGGAAGTTCTGCAGAGAGTCCTGGCCACCAAACCGATGATTTTGCTCTGTCTCTACACTTTGTTAGCCCCTGATGTCCATCGTGTATTTTCTGTATAATGTTGGCTCTCAGTGACATTGAATGACAATCCTGCTTCTACATATGCGAAAACCATCAGCCTCTGATAGCTCATTTTTCACCTTCATAAATGCAACATTTGTGACTTGTGATGCCTCCAATACTGTGGTCATCGTCATCCTGTCTCAACTTCAGCAAGGGACAGAGCGCCCGGTGGCGTTTGCCTCAAGGTCACTTACCTCTGCTGAGCAGAAGTACTCGGTGGGGGAGAGGGAGGCACTAACCTGTGTCTGGTCATGCGAACGATGACACATGTACCTGTATGGGAGGCACTTCACTCTACGGACAAACACTAGTCGTTATTATTGGGCTGTCCCACATATTCTCTGAAAAGCCTCCAGCTGATCCAAAATGCTGCAACCAGAGTTCTGATGAGAACTAACAGGAGAGATCATGTTTCTCCAGTTTTAGCTTCTCTTCATTGGCTCCCTGTTAAATTCAGAATAGAATTTAAGATTCTTCTCCTCACATATAAAGCTCTTAATGACCGAGCTCCATCATTTCTTAAAGATCTCATTGTAAGATATTTTCCTAACAGAGCACTTCGCTCCCAAACTGCAGGTTTACTTGTTGTTCCCAGAGTTTCTAAAAGTAGAATGGGAGGCAGAGCCTTCAGTTATCAGGCCCCTCTCTTGTGGAATAAGCTGCCAGTAAATGTCCGGGAAGCAGATAATATGTACATATGACATTATTGTGGTTATTAACTTGTGTTTCCCTGTTCTAACAGGTATCCTTTGAATGGTGTTATGGTGTTTTTCCCCCCTCTTTTCCCTCTTTTCTGTCTTCTCAAACCCCAGCTGGTCGAGGCGGATGGCCACCCTTCCTGAGTCTGGTTCTGCCAGAGGTTTCTTCCTGGTTCTGGTTCTGCCAGAGGTTTCTTCCTGTTAAAAGGGAGTCGTTCCTTTCCACAGTCCCTCAGGCTCAGGACGGGAGATTGGACTGAAGACAAGTTTCAGTGCAATCTGTTGGTTTCCTTAGCTAGGATATTATTTTTTGAATTGGCTCTATATGAATTAATTGGATTATGATTACAATGAATTGAATTCCAATTGGCTTTAATTGGACTATATTATTTAAGTGCCTTGAGATGACAATTGTTGTAATTTGGCGCTATATAAATTAAATTGAATTGAATTGAATAGGCCCTCACAGCCTTGTTGGTCACAACCGGATCGGGACACAAGCCGCTGTGCCTTTACCGGTGGTCAGATAGGCTGCAGGGGTATGACTTCACCACACAGTTTAGGCCTGGCAGGGAGAACGTTGTGGCAGACTTGCTCTCCAGAGCTACTCCAAGCTCTGTGCCACTGTCCCACAAACAGCCAACAAGCAGTTGGGAAGGCATTGTATCCATACGTTATGATTCGAGGCACTCCTGGTGAACTTTTCGCACTTGCCATTGTCTGATGCTGAAGTAATGCATCAATGTATGATACTGAAGATGAGCGATTCACACATGGCGCATGCATGTGACATTGGTGTTTACATCTAGTTCAGAGCCAGAGATCATACAAAAAGATGAATGAAAGACAAATTATGAAGCTCCAGCAGCGTCGTCCTCTCCTGACGAGTGGCAGAGCAGCAATGCCGCATGAAGCAGCGGTTTGACAGGAAACGTCATGTGAAACGCCCCGCATTCGTAGTGTCAGACTGGATCCAGATCCGTTGACCCTCAGATCGGTTCCTCAAGCTGCTGTTACAGTTCACGTTGGCATGCCAGCCACCTTAGACAGGTCTCCCCACCGTCCACCACTGACCAGGCAACTGCGACTGACACGCGCTAATCAGATGTGACTTCCCTATTACATGGCCAAAGATCCCAGCCTCACGTCCACCTGAACTGGACGTACCAGTTGAGCCTTTGCAACCTGAGCCTCGTCCTGCTCGGACCTGCCAGAGATCTGCCTACCTCAGAGACTATGTGAGGAACTTTTTAAACTCTAGTGCATAGCCTGTCATGTGAGTTATTCTATTCATTACAAAGGTACCCAGAGGCCTGGTGCCGGGATGGAGACTCACAATGAGTTGCTGAAGATTTTGGACATTGTGGAGTTGTCCTGGTTCCCATGTGTCACTTCGGTGTTGCATGGAGGTCCCCAACGATCTCTGTGGTGTGGCACACTAGGGTGGTGGTCCACATTTTTAAACAGGGGAACTTTAAAGAGGGAGTGTCCCTACTATAGAGGGATCATATTACCTTAGCCTCCCTGGGACAGATACTCTAGAGTGAGGCTCTGACTGAGTATTGAAACTCAAGAGGAGCAGTGTAGTTTTTTGGTTAGGTCATGGATATGGATTTGTTGGCTCCTTTATTTTCGTCACTGCTTGGATCAGAGCTGATGCTGCTGGCAGTGATGACCTAAAAAGGTCACCTCTCGTTTTGACAGGTCACACTTGTCAATGTTCAATGTAATGCCTGCCCTCTGCATCATACTAAGCACAACATGTAAGCAAGTACCACGCTCCTCTTGTGTTCTGCCCCATACCAACACATCATCCATGTGGCAGACGACCCGTCTGTAACCTCTGTTGACATCCTGCTTTGGAAGTGTTTTGAGGCAGAGGCTATCCCAGAGGGCAGCCGCTTGAAGTAATAACAGCCGAAGGATGTGATGAAGGTGGTATATTTTGCTGAATCTTCTATCAGGGGTATTTGCCAGAACCCCATGTTGGCATCCAACTTACTGAAAATTCTGGCTCCAGTGGGATCCTTCAAGGTGTTTTAAGTTAGAATGGCTGAGCACCTGGTTTTAATTTGATGGTATATGGTTGCTGCATTTCTCCAAGACCACTGCATAGCTTTGGGTAGCTTGTTTCGAGTGAGTCTCCATTGTGATGCAATCTATGCAAGCCACAAGCTTCAGCTTGCGGATAGCAGGCCTCCCCAGCAATGCAGTGTGCAGCTGTCTTAAGATGTACACATCCTCCCTTGCTTCTTTATCTCCCTTTCTTAGTAGAAACTCAGTAATACCCACCACCTTTAATGGGCTCCTCCCAGGTGCCAGCAGTGGCTTGGTTGCTTTCTAGAGAGTAGGTGAACTGCTGTCTCTGAAGATCTCTTTGAACATCTTGTGAGGCAGCACCGTAACATAAGCTCCTGTGTCAATTTTGAATGACACATTTTTATAATTTTTGTCAATATTTACCATCCATGTCTCTCTATTGCTTGTAACACTGCCATGGAATAAAGCGTCAACATCCTCTTCCACTTCATGCCTACAGTCTTGTGAGCTTTACGCACACGCTTGTAATGTCCCTTCTTGCATGAGTGGCATTTAGAGTGGCCTCTTTAGCTGGGCAATCTTGCTTTGAATGTGATTGAGAGCTACCATATTTATGATACTGAGCATTTCATTTACTGTGCTGAGTGCCCTGTAGCTTATTTTGACAATTATTGGTTTGGTGTTGTTTGGCTTTAGCAAACTTATTTCTGCCTTTGTGCACTCTGTTCACACATTTAGCATCACTTGCTTGTTCTGGTGTCACCTCGGAGTGAAGACTGCTGCCATTTCACTTCACCATGTTGATAGCTTTTTGGAGAGTAAGATTCGGGTCAAGCTGCACATGTTGAGTTAGGTGCTTATCCATCAGACCAACAACAAGCTCGTCACATATTAGCTTGTCATGTAGCACCCCATAGCTACAGTACTCTGCCAGCGCATATAATGCTGTGATAAAGGCATCTACAGTCTTGTTTTCTCCCTGCCTTTGCATGTTGAATTTAGCACGCTCGTAGATTACATTTTCCTTGACTTGACAGCCATCACGTACCCCTTGATATCTTACTCTTTGATCTACCGATATGTTTAGCCCGTGCAGAACGTCTGCCTCATCACCCATGCAATAAATCAATGTGTTGACTTGATTCTCCTCAGAGCTAGAATTCAGATTACTTTCCAGGTGAAACTTTTCGAACCTGTGTATCCATTTGGCCCAGTCTTCGGCTATTGAAAAGTCAAGGGCTCCAGTGACTGAATGCTGAATGTGGCGCTAAAGGTCCTGCTGGGCCTCACTGCACATTGTCATCCGCTATGCCGTACTTTTGTTTCATTTGTCCAGCCACCCCAGAGTATCAAGCGACACAGGTTCACCTCAGTCACTCTTCACGCAGAACAACGGGACTTCTGACACAATGTTGTGTATTCTAATAATGCAAGAGAGTCCGACTGTTCTCTTGCGTGAGCCTTCATTCGGAGTGAACATGTTAAATCAGCTACACATCTCTGTCTTGGGGTCTGACTGCTACATACATTTGTTGCAGAACCCTCAAAATCCACCGGGTCTGTCCACTCACGCGACATGTCATTGCGAGTGATACGCGACCATTAAAGTCAATGTATCAACCTTCACCGGCACCGTAGTGCTCCGTTTCAGATTTCAAATAGTTGCGTCTCAATGCTCGGCAATGCAGGCATTTTTGATGGAGACGCGAGCCCATGAGTCAAGCTGGACAGAGAGCGGATCGTTCGGACAGGAAGTCCGACAGAAATCGCGGAGTGAATCCGGTCGTTACTTTAAGCAGTAAATAGAAATACACAGGATATAGCATAAAAGAAAACAGCAATAAACACACAGTTAAGTTAAATCACACCAAAGATATTCAGCTACGAAGCCTATTTACCGATGGTAGAGGAGCATATATCAACGAAAATCACATCAGCAAGTAAACACTGTCGGACAAAAGTTAAACACTGTGACGCTCGCAAGACACGCCGCTTTTTAAACGCTCCCAGGTTGTTGATGCCGTTTGGAGCACAGACCAAATACGCAACGCTCACATAACGTGCTGTAGATAGGCCCAGTGAATTTTAGGTGTAAGTGACATCCTCACTAGAGACCCTAAGCAGATCTTAAAGGCATACAAAGATAACAATGCCAAAACACCACAGAGTACAGGGTACCGGAGTTGCTGTTGTGTGCTATTACGCCCCTGTATAACCAAAGCAAGAGCTGGGTCTGCATCCTTGGCACAAAGTTGATCTACATTACATGTATGTCTACACCAGGGCGGCCTCTTGTACCTCTAGTCACTGATCCTGTTTGTAGTGATATTTGAAATAGTTTAGTTTAGTTTAGTTTACTTCGAACATGTGCGAGTATTACAACAACAAAGTAAACTGAAAAAAACAAAACAATTCCACTGAGAAAAGTCAAAACTATCGTAAAAACTAAAAATAATAATGTGAAACCAACATGTCCGAAAAGGAGTGGGATGAAGCATATGATTATTTAAACCTACCCCTTCTCCCCTACTCAATTTATAATCTTTCTCCCCAAACATACATATCTAAATAATACATATTTACAAAAACAAAAAAGAAGATAAATAGAGTAAATAAACAAGTATATAAATCATATATCATTTATGAAAACACCCGATTATTAAAGCCCTTCTTCCTCCCTGTACCTCGTGAAAACCATGTGTTTGTATCGTTTTTTGAACTGGATCATGCTTAGACATTGCTTGAGCCCCACACCCAGTCTGTTCCACAGCCTCACTCCACAAACTGAAAGACAAAAGCTTTTTAATGTTGTACGTTTAATGTTGTACACTGATGTTTGAAGTTGTACTCACCCCTCAGATTATAACCCCCATCTCTATAAAAAAAAGAATAGTTAATTTGTGTGGTCTCTATAACCGGTATTATGAATTATTCTTATGGCTCTTTTCTGTAGTATGGATAGAGATTTGTCAGGGTTCGTGGAGAAGTGGGGACCCAGATGCAGTGTTCAAAATCAAAAGGTTTATTCCAAAGGCAAAAACAGAAAACGCGGCTGTCCAAAAGTACTAAACGTAGCAAAACAAGACTATGATAAATAACAAACAAGACTATGACTAACCAGACTATGAAAAACAAGACTATGAATAAACTGTGGCTATGGTGGCAAAACCTTACTTTAACAAACGTGACTGTGGCATGAAAGGTAGAGTGAGGAATTCACAATGAGTGAGGAAAACCAAGAAACTATATACTGTGGGGAGGTGATTGGTGATGGTGTGCAGCTGTGGAACAGAAAACATGTGACTTGAGTGAACTAAGAGACAGGGGAAAAAACATGACAAGAAATGAACATGGAACCTGGAAAAGAACCTGAAACATAACAAAGAACCTGAAAACGAGAAACAAAACATAAACCGTGACAAGATTGTATTGTACATTTATAAGTTTTGCCCCAAACCTCTGCACAGTATTGTAAATATGGTAAAATCAGTGAACAGTAGAGAATGTGGAGGGATTTGTGGTCCAGAATGTGTTTTGCTTTGCTCAGAACTGAAATGCTTCTTAACAGTTTGCTTTGCACATGTTTTATATGAGACTTCCAATTTATTTTATCATCAATTGTCACCCCAAGAAACTTGTTTTTATATACTCTTTCAACGTCTATCCCATCTATTTCTAACTGTACTTGTGTATTCTTATTGCAATTTCCGAATAATATTAATTTGGTTTTACTTAAGTGTGATGATAATTTGTTTCTGTCAAACCACATTTTCAGTTTGCACATTTCAGTGGTGATCATCCCCAGTAGTTCATGTAAATCCTCCCCTGAACAAAAAACACTAGTGTCATCTGTAAATAATACTAATTTTAGTGTTTTTGAAACTTTGCATATGTCATACATGCAAAGTATAAGTAGTTTTGGACCTAGTAGTGACCCTGTGGGACGCCACAAGCAATGTCCAAGGATGATGATGAATGCTCCCCCAACTTTTCAAATTGTTTTCTGTTACTTAAATATTTCTCACCCAGTGCAATACTAATCCCCTGATTCCGTACCGTTCAAGTTTATTGATTGATATGTTATGATTAATTGTATCAAAATCTTTTTTGTGATCTATGAATACTCCAACTGAATGCAGTTTGTGATCTATAGCATTTGTGATATCCTCAATTTATTCTGTTAATGCCAATGATGCTGATCTGTTTGCTCTAAATCCGTATTGACTTTTTATGAATGGTTATGAATTTGTCTAATCTGCTATAGAATAGTTTTTCTAGAATTTTGGAGAATTGTGGAAGTAAAGAAACTGGCCTGTAATTTGTGAAGTGGTGTCTATCCCCAGTTTTATACAGCGGCACAACTTTAGCTATTTTGATGTTGTTAGGAAATTTTCCGGTTTGGAATGATTAGTTACAGATGTATGTAAGTGGTTCAATCCCCTCAATGACCTTTTTTACAACTGTCATATCAATTTAATTTAAATCAGTTGATGTTGTATTTACATTTATTAACCATATCTATTAATTACTTTTTCTTCCACTGCTGTGAGGAACATTGAACTGGGATTTCTCTCTATAAGATTAGCATTCCAATCCATGGACCTGGAATTTTTCTTGCCAGGTGTGGTCCAACATATATTGTCCTTTTTAATATTATTTATTTTTATTTTTTTTAGATATTTTTATTGAGACAATATGACATACAAGAGAGACACTCTCATGCAGAAGAAAACAATGTCCACTTATCGATAGGAGTCACAACCAAAACAAACATAATAGTGTCCAAACAGCAAAATCAAAGATTTGTGTATCTCAATAGAGCAAACCAAAAGGAAACAGGACGTGTTTTCTGACTTTGTGTTTCCACATTTTTTTTAAAAATAATTTTTTAAGAAATAACACAAGGGAAAGTAACAAGAAGAAAAAATAAATAGATAATTAAAATAAAATATAAAAAATAGACAGATAGGAAAGAAAGAAGTGGAAGAGAGAGGGGGGGGGGGGTGGCTCAGTCGGGAGACAGAGATTTAAGGGAGTTGAAAAAAGTTAAAAAAGATTAGTGTACTGTGCCACTTAGTGTAAAACTTAGTGTAAAACAGAATTACCGCTCATTGAATGTCTAATCTTCTCCAGCTTTTGGAATGATTACATCCTTGAGCCACCGAGAACTGGAAGGAGCTTTAGTGGACTTCCCCTGGAGAAGGAGACGACGTCTTGCCAATAAAGAAGTGAAAGCTAGAACATCTAGTTGCTTGGAGGTGTATCGGTGGTAATCTTCTGGGCACCCAAATATGGCAATATGGGGAGAGACATTTAAAGTAATCAAAAGTATTTTTGACATAGTGTTAAAATAGTTCTGCCAAAAGTTAAGCAATAAAGGACAGGAGTAAAACATGAAGCATGACATCTGTCACAGCTGTCAGTGACAGTGGGCTAGATTTGTGACAACTGGGCTTTGGAAAAGTGAATCCTGAACAGTACCTTAAATTGTATGAGTGTGAGGTGAGCACAGGTTGAGCTTGTGTATATTTTGTTAAGAGCAACGTCCCACCAGTTGTCCTCCAGATTCAGCCCTAGTTCACGTTCCCAATTAACCTTAACTTTGGTGGCTGGAGAACAGTCATAGGACAGGAGTTTGTCATAAACCTTAGAGATAAATGGCTTCTGGAGGGGATTGAGAATGAGAAACTCATCCCACAGTTGCATTGGTGGTAAAGAGGGAAAAGCTGGAAACAGAGTTCTAACACAGTGTCTAATTTGAAGGTATCAAAAGAAATGCAATGGTGGAAGCTGAAATTTATTTGATAGTTCTGCAAAGCTACAAAAAGTCCTGTCCTTATACAAGTCTTTAAACATTGTCAAGCCTTTATTATGCCATATTGATATAGATAGATGATTTCTAAGTAGAGGGGCTAGATGCAGAATTAAATTTGAAATGTCTTCTAAACTGGTACCAGATTTCGAGAGTGGAACATACCACTTGGTTTTTTGTAAAGCCAGAGAGGTTGGTTGGAATAGAAAAGGTAAGTAAAGCTAATAAGGAAGATGAGACGCATGATTGTGCCTCTAATTTGCACCATGGGGGGTCTGCTGATTTGAGCCAAAACGAAATTTTGTGGATGTGTGCTGCCCAGTAATACCGTTGGAAATTTGGGAGAGATAGTCTGCCCTTGAATTTACATCTTTGAAGTACAGAATAACGGATTCTGGGTGCCTTTCTGCACCATAAAAAGCAAGAAAGGGTCGATAGTTTAAAAAAAAACGGTTTGGCAGGAATAGAGGGAGACAATTGAATAAGAACAGAAATTTGGGCCAAATATTCATTTTAACTGAATTAATTCGACCAATCAGCGACAGAGGTAAGTTTCTCCATCTTTGAAGGTCAGACTTAATTTTAGACTGTAAGGGGGTAAAATTGGCAGAGAAGAGGTTGGTTAGGTCTCTAGTTACATTGATCCCCAAGTACTTAAAGCCAGAGGGGCTCAATTTGAAGGGGATATCAGACTGATTAAGTTGCAATGCTAAAGTGTTGATGGGAAAACATTTGCTCTTAGAAACATTCACCTTATAGCCAGAGAAGGAGCCGAATCGTTGCAAGAAAGATATAATTGCTGATATAGAATGAGATGGATCTGAGACATACAAAAGTAAATCATCAGCATACAGTGATAATTTAAACTCCATATTTAAGTGTGATATGCCAGCAAAAATGGGAGAGGATCTTAGATAGATTGACAAGGGCTCAATTGCTAATGCAAACAGTAGGGGGGACAAGGGACATCCCTGCCGGGTGCCACGCGACAGAGTGAAAAATCCAGACTGAATACCATTGGTGGAGACTCTGGCTTGTGGGGATGTATAAAGGAGGTTTATCCATGAAATAAATACCTTTCCCAGCCCGAATCTACCCAGTACTGTGAGCAAATAATCCCATTCAACTCTGTCGAATGCTTTTCCGGCGTCAACAGAGTTGTTGCAGACGATTTAGAGTAGATAACATTTAGGAGGGTACGAATGTTATAGAATAGCTGGCGCCCTTTAATGAATCCAGTTTGTTCATCAGAGATTATAGCTGGAAGAATATTTTCCAAATGATGGGCAAGAGCTTTGGCAAGGATTTTAGCATCCACATTTATTAGAGAGAGAGTCCTATAAGAGCTGCAGAGCTTAGGATCTTTGTCTTTCTTTAGTAGCAGACTTATGGAAGCTTATCTTAAAGTGGGAGGTAGAGAGCCATGGCGCAGACTGTATACAGAGTGTAGTAGCGGGGCCAATTTGGCCTGGAATATTTTTAAAAATTCAATTGGAAAGCCATCGGGGCCAGGGGCTTTATTATTCTAAATGCTTTTTATTGCGAGCAGGATTTCCTCTACACTTAGTAGTGAATCCAGTTGTTTAGCCACTTCTGGGTGACAGGAAAATCAAGACTATCTAGAAAATAATTAATATCTGTTGTATCAGATGGAGATTCACACTCATATAGAGAAGAATAAAATGAGGAAAAGACAGCATTAATAGTTGAAGGGTTCGTATGCAAACTGCCTGATGAGTCCTGTATCTGAGGGATGAAGCGTGAGGCAGCCTGGCGGCGCAACTGGTGAGCCAGGAGCCAGCTTGCCTTATCGCCGTGCTCGTAATATGAAGAGCGTGAACGTAAAAGAAGGCGCTCAGCATCAGCAGTAGTAATGAGATCGAATTCGGTCTGGAGCTCAACACAACGTTTGAGTAGATTGGGAGAGGAGCAGGCAGCTAATTGTTCATCCAATTTATTAATATCAATAGAGAGCGCTCGTATTTTAGCTTTACAGATTTTATTCAAATGTGCTGAATAAGAAATTATTTGGCCTCTCAGGTGCGCTTTTAGTGATTCCCACAACAGTGAGCAAGAGATTGGGTCTGTCTCATTCTGATTAATAGCAATAAACTCATCTATTGAGGCTGAAATGAAGTCAATAAATTTATTGTCTGACAAAAGCAAAGTATTAAACCTCCATAATGCTGAATACCGGGGAAAACTGAATATCCAAGGAGAGAGGGGCGTGATCGGAGATAACAATGGGGTGGTAATTCACTGCTGTTACCTTGGAAATGAGTTTAGCATCCACAAAGTAGTAATCAATTTGAGAAAAAGATTTGTGCATCTGTGAAAAGAAAGAATATTCCTTTATCAAGGGGTTAAAGAACCTCCAGGGATCTATGCAGCCATTTTTACACATGAAATCAGAAAGGGATCTTGACATCAATGATGGAGTCAAGGTTTTTGGATTTGTGCGGTCTAAGGTGGGATCTGTAACACAGTTCATGTCTCCTCCAAATATAAGGAAGTTATTGTGTAAAGAGGGGAGGTGTTCAAACAGAATATTCATAAAGTGTGGGTCGTCGAAATTGGGGGCATAAATATTAACCAGCAATACAGGAACATTAGACAGAGTGCCTGATAGGATTACATATCTGCCATTTTTATCTGGTATAACTTTGGAAAATGAAAACTGAACAGATTTACCTATTAAAATGGCAATCCCCCTTGCTTTTGAGTTGAAATTTGAGTGAAACACCTCAGAAACCCATGGACATTTCAATCTCAATTGGTCTGTATTACGCATGTGGGTTTCCTGCAGAAACACTATGTCGGCTTTAAGTCGTTTCAAGTGAGCGAATACTCTCGATCTCTTAATGGCCCTTAATATTCCAGCTTACAAACCTCACTGATGAGCCAACGTGTGGGGAGTTACAGATATTGGTGGCCATTTATAGCCTATTCATGTACAAAGCAATGATGACCATAATGAGCCACCCCCAAAAGAAGGAGAAGAGAAAGGAAAGAAAGAAAGAAAAGAAAAAGAATAAAGAGAAAGTGAGAAATCGCACACAAAAAATGAGTGAAAAAAAGTAAGTAACCACCACACAAACTCCCAGCCCCTCCCCATAGCACCTACATCGACCCCATCCCCAAACGATGGAGAACCCGGTGCGAACTCCACAAGGAGTTGAATCCCTAACAGAAAACTTACAGCTATTGATCCAAAAGCAATAGTTAACCCAAGGCTATGCTCCTGCAAACTTAACAATTATTAATAACAAGGCACACATGAACAGATCCACTAAAGACACATCAGTCGGTGTAAAAAAAGAAAAGGAAAAACAAGAGAGATGTTCTCAGTCAATCCGCAAATGTCCAAATTACCTCTTTGCTGTGTTCTTACTCGCGCAGTGTCTTAATGAAAGCCATGGCATCCTCCGGTGTTTTGAACTCCTTCTCAGCGCCGTTATGTGTGACTCGGAGGCGCGCCGGGTATAGCAGTCCAAAACGTATCCCAGGTATCTCACGGAACCGGCGCCGAATGTCGTTGAAGGCAGCGCGGGCACGGGCAACCTTCGCGGTGTGGTCGGGAAAGATAGATATGGTCATGTCTCCGGTCGTAATCCGTTGTTGAGTTCGGGCTCGGCACAGGCTATCCAAGCAGTCCACATGGTAGTGAAGTCGAGCAATAATGGGGCGAGGACGTTCACCGGGTTTAGGTTTCGGCTGGAGGGTGCGGTGAGCGCGGTCCAGGAGAGGCTCTTTCTCCAGCTTAAGAGCATCCCTGAGCAGAGTGGAAATAGCTGCCAACGTGGAGGTGCTAGGTGAGTCCTCGGGAACACCCAAAATTCTTATATTGTTGCGCCGTGATCTCGCCTCAAGATCCTCGCATTTATTATCCACTCTTGCCAGCTCCGCCGATAGGGGTTCCACTTTAGCCTGGAGGGTGATGATGTCGTCCGTGCAGGTAGAAAGTTTCCATTTCACCTACAGTGTCCTTCAGAGCATTCACGTCGGACTGGATGTTGGTAATACTGCGAGATAGATCAGATTTTACTGCCAGCAGCTCCGTTTTGATGGATGAGAGATTCTCGCTAAGAGCCGCCTGCAGCTCAGACTTGAAGATAGCCGCCATCTCGCTACGGAGCGATGCTAGCAGCTCCTCTTTGAAGGCAGCGGGGACCGTAAGTCCAGTGGGGATGCCGGCTACGCCTGGAGGGGAAAGGTCACCATGTGGCGGGGATGCAGCAGGCGGAGCGGGCCGCTGTGGCAATGCTGAAGAAGAGCTTCCAGATTTTGGTTTAGGATAATTAAAGTCGTGGATATAAGTTATACCGAACCAGTACAAGTAAAAGTGCGTTTGGAAGAGGTTTTCATGAAATGTTGCAGGAGCTCCAAAAGTCACGTCCTACTCCATAGATCGCTAAAACGGAAGTCTCTTTTTAATATTATTATCAATAAAATATTGAGGGTAACTCTGTTGTTTAGCACTATTTCTCATAATACTATTTAATATGTCCCATATTCCTTTAGTATTGCTTTTGTTATAATATGATATTTTACTATAGTATTCTTTCATACATACCCTTATAATTTTGGTTAACTCTTTTTGATAGTTTTGTATATCTTTTCAGCCTCTTTAGTCCTTTGTTTTATGAATTCTCAAAATAATGTATTTTTCTTTTTACAGGCATTTTGTAATCCCTTCGTGAACCATGGTCATTCTTTGTATTTTTCTTTTCTGTAGTATCGTTTTATTGGACAATTTATCATATAATGATGTGAATATTCTTAAAAAGGTTTCATATGCTTTATCAATATTACTTTCATTATATACCTTTTCTCAATTTTGTGCCAGTAAATCATTCTTAAATGTATTCATAGATTCCTCTGTCCTCACACGTCTGTATTTTTGTTTTTCCTCCGGCTGATTTTTTCTGGTAGTTGCTGTTATAAACTGTAAACACTGGTAGGTGGTCTCTGATGTCGTTAATTAATAGTCCACTCACTGTATTATTTCCAATATCATTGGTAAATAAGTTGTCGATTAAAGTGGCACAATGGGATGTGATTCTACTAGGTCTGGTGATTTTTGGATATAGACTCATGCTGTACATTGTGTTGGTAAATTCGTCACTCATTTTGTGCTTGTTTGGATTGAGCAGATCAATATTGAAGTCACCACAGATGAAAACAACTTTTTGATTGGTTTTTGAAAACATTTCCCCTATCCAGTCCTTGAATGCTTCAATACTAGAATGCTAGAATGCTTCAGTACTCTGTATATACAGCTGATTATTGCATTTTTGTTTTTTTCTTCACATATTTCAATTGTTATACATTCTAATAAGTTATCACTGACAGTTGTCATATGTGCTACTACTATATAATTCAAGTTATTATCCACATACATAGCCACTCCTCCTCCACTCTTGTTCTTGTTGTTTACACAGTTAAGTTCATATCCCTCCAGTTCAAAATCCAGTCCTTTGTCTGCATTGATCCACGTTTCTGATATTGCAATTATTTTAAATGTTTTTTTAAATTGACTTAAATATTCCTTTATATTATTAAAGTTTGCATACAGACTTCTGCTATTGAAATTAATTATAGACAATTTGCTGTCCATTTTAATGATCTGATTGTACTGTTCAGCTGTGTAATAACAGCAGTTGTCGTTGATGGTAGAGAAGAAGTTATTGTCCGGGTCTATATCGTGCTCCATGTCAAGTAAATTATGGTCAGTGTATTGAAATGTTCTCAGTTCCAGTTTTTCATGATCAGCAATTCTTTGAATTATATCCCTGTTATCTTTAGTTGTAGATAAATGAGTTATTTCAGACTGTATCATGGTGGTGTGTTGTGTATGAGTCATCATACCTTAGTCCGGATTGTGATAATTCGTTTGTCCATTTCCTCGATGTTCCTGATGACCATTTCTTTGGCTTGCTCTGGTGTCCCGTTTAGTTTAATGAGCATTTTACAGTTTGATGTCCATGTGTGTTGAATTTTTCACTGTATTTTCATGAGCCATGCTTTTCTGGCGATATCAGCGTTTCATTTGGTTAGATGCTAAATGATAAATACGTCTGATCCTTTCAGTTTCCTTCCTTGTTTTAACAGTGCGGTTTCGTGTTTTCTGTTGACAAATCTCATAATCACGGCTCGTTTGTCGCTGTCATCTCTCTGGGGCAGTGGGTGGCATGCCTCCATGTTGTTCCAGTCCATGTCAATCCCTTTGGATTGTAGAAAGGCAGTCACTTGTTGCTCCACGGAGCTGACATCCTGCTCACCGGGCGCCTTACTGCCTCATCTGACATTTCCTTGACTATTTTCCTCATACTATCCACTTACATCCAACTCCCTCAACAATGAGACAACAGACTTTGCAACAAATCCTCTACATCCTACTTCCACTGGACAGATACTAACTTTCCATCCTCGCTTAAATACGAATATAATTGCATCATGGGTAGCCAAATCAACAATCTTCTCTTGAAACTCAGGCAAAATAATTTTTAACTTGCGGATAATCCCACTAGGCTCCTGTCGCAACAGCTTAAAGGTTTACAGGCCTCCAGAATGATCCCTAGTATTATATCAAAGGCAGGCACCCTGTTTACTAACCCTAAATAAATAAATGATAGTTTCAGAGAGTTTTATAGTGAACTGTATTCCTCCAAATGTAATGCCACCCACTCCAACCAGACCGATTTTTTTTTTTTTACTCTCTTACGTTACCTAAGCTTAACGATACTGCCAAGGAACACCTAGACTCTGACTTTCTCTGGAAGAAATTATCTCTGCCACTGAGTTGTTTCCATTATCCATTTCCATTTATAAGAAATTTTGTAACAGTCTTGCTCCGCTTTTACTTTGGATGATGGCTAACTCAAAGAGGGATAAAACTTTACCTAAAACATTCTATGAGGCTAAAATCTCCCTCATTCTGAAGAAAGACAAAGAAAAAACAGACCCGGCCAGCGACAGGCCCATTACACTTCAGAATTTTGACAGGAAAATAGTAACCAAACTGTTAGCGGGCCAGTTGAATGAACATTTGTGATCCCTTTTAACTTATATCGCTCGGTTCAGTAGGGTTGCCCTCTCTCGCTGGCCCTTTTTGTTATCGCACTGAAGCCCCTCACCCTAAAAATAAGAGTTCATCCAGAAATTGTTGGTTTGGAGGTGGGGGTATAGAAATGTTCATTAGTTTATACGCAGACAACATCAAATTAGGCCTCAGAAAAATCAGTTCCCCTTTTATTAGATTTAGATTTGATCTTGCTGTTTCAGCAAGCTGCCTGGATACACAAGGATCAACTGGGCAAAAAGTGAATCAGGCTTTTTGGAAGGTATCCCTTCCAGGATAGTTAAAGGGGAACTCCGGTATTTTTAAACCTAGACCTTATTTCTGGCATGAAATACGTTTATCTACTCATCGCTACTCACAGCTTCCAAAGGACGCCGACTTTCGCCAAACTGTTCTCCAGGTTGTATATGTATAACTGGTAGTTTTATTATTTATTTCTTCACTCATTTACCCATGTACCCCCTGGAAAGCCAGCAAGCACTAGCCTTATGGATTTGTGTGTCAAAAGTTTCAAAAGATATTTTGAACACTTTTGGAGTTTAGTTCTGTTAGTTTTTCCCCCCTCTATTCTAAGTAATTAAAATTTGGTCTCTTTCATGCCCATGTCTCCCCCTTCCCCAGTCTGCAGCACCTCAGCTGATTTACAGGATATCAGAAGACTCCAGCAGTATATTGGCAGCCCAGCTAAAGGTACCCGACATCAACACACCTGCCAAGTCCACCATGCTGAACCAGAAAACCGACAATAGGAGCCCTCTGAGCTCTGAATGTTCTCTGTTTGAACTCGAGACCTTCTTCAACCGCTGGGCCCCTGATAAAGACTCTTTATTGACCTCCGGTGACCCTTCAAGTTGTTTAACCAATGATGATTCAATGGTTCATGATCAGGATGAAGTTAGTGTGATAGAGACCAAGTCCCATCCTTGGAATACATTTGTGCCATCACATGCTGCAGATTCCTCAGCAGCAACGCTGAGTGGAGAGTATAGATTGTCCTCTGCAGCCAGCTGCCCATTAGGTAAAGTACCATTATGTTGTCTTCATGCAGCCTTCATGTGCAGCTGTTATTGTGATTTAAGCACTACTGTTTCACTGAAATGATCTGATATATCCTGCCAAGTGCACGTCGTCTGTGTACTCATTTCTGAGTTGATTAATTTTCACTCATCTCATTACTGATCACAAAATAGATTTCTTTTGACAAAGACTTGGGGAATATAAATATATCTGTCTGAACTGGCCTAAGAGGAGAAGCAGTTATAGCTAATTCTGTCAGGGTGGATGGTGGGAAGACACAGATAAGGCAGGTGGTACAGGTAAACTAAAGTTGATTTATTAAGGACAATAACAAACAAAGTCAGAACACTATAAATCTAAACTGTTGATAAACAAAAAAATCCTAAGAAACAACAAAACGTGGCTGAGACAATACACTTGAACATAAAAGTACTGTGAAGAGAAACATGAGTCGTAACAGCAAGGATCTGACAAAGACTATGACAAACCAGGTAGCTTAAATGCTGTGGGAATGCTGATGAGTAAATGGATAGCAGCTGTGAAGATTGAACACAGGAGAGTTGAGGGTAGCTAATAACTTGGGGCCTCATGTACAAAGGGTGCCTACACACAAGTGGCGTACACACTTTTTCACATCAACGATCAGATGTATCAAGAGCGAAATGACCGTGGAATTGTGTGGCTTTTGTACGCACTTTTCCACAGCTGTTGATTCTTTGGCGACATTTAGAGGTGATGTTGGGAAACTGTTAGAATAAATAAATGTGAACACAATTTGTCCTCAGACTGAGTGATGTGCACATCTGAGACACAAGAACAATTAACACTGATGAACAATTAACACACGTGTCTGCAATTAGACGAGTGGATATAAAAGCATGTGCAAAGAGTTGCAATGCATACCATTAAAAACAATGGCTGCTTTAGCGGTATTGGAAGACATTGTAAATGGTGCAATTGGAAGAAAGCGTGTGTTAAAAGACAGAAAGTATTTGCTAGCACATGATGACAACTGGCTCATCAGCCGTCTTGAGGGCAATCCTCCTGGAACAGTGCATAGAACTGTGGCCGGTGCTGGAGCCCATCACAGCGAGGATCCATGGGCTGCTTGTGCCACAGGTGACGTGCACACTGGGGTTTAAGCAACCGGGGCATTCCAGAGGGAGCTGGCCAACCGATTGGGACTGTGCCAGTCGACCCTGAGCCGAGTCATGCCAGCCGAGAGGGACAAAATTATCTGCATCTCAGCAGGTATATCAAATTCCCACAATGCAGTTGAACAGGCCAACATTGAAGAGCAATTTGAAGCGAGAGCCGGTTTTCCTAATGTAATCGGAGCTATCGACTGCACACACAGTGCTATAAAAGCACAATCACATGATGAATTTGTATATCAACAGGAAACATTTTCATTCCATCAATGTACAGATCGTATGTGATGCACAAATGCTTTGTGGGGGGGGCCTGGTACAACGTACGATTCGTACATTCAGTAACAGAATTGTTGGGAACAGACTACAACCTGGCACTGTGCGTGATGGGTCGCTTCTTGGTGAGTAACTTTATTCGTGTAATTGTCCTAATGTTATTCCTCGTGACGTGCATTGAGCATGTGCGCCCCAATTTTATATCTTCACAGCATCATAGTTGGTGGTTAAAGTTAGTAACTTTCTGTTTTTTGCTGGTTAAACAACAACTTAAGATCTTTCTAACAAGCCCCTGATCGTCTCTGTGTGCAAATATTAATAACCCCGTGCATAAAGTGTGAAATGTCTTAATCAGCCTCACCTTTTCCCCGGCGCACTTCTGCAGTAGGTTACTGTATGAACACATTTGTTGTGAGTAACACAAATACATAGGTATTTACTAAGGCACAACTATTTACCCATAGTTGTGCCGAGTCTCTGTTCAAACAGCCTCCCCTGCCTGCTTTGGCCACACTTTGGCGGTGGGCGGCCAGTCACATCCACCTTTATATCGGACCACTTATTTTTCACCTCTGCTTGTATGCGCTTCTCAGACCTATTAAACCATAAACCCAGCATTAAAGGCCTCGCACACGCTCTCCCCCCCCACTCCTCTTATGTTTACTGCTTGTATCGTAGGACAGCGTGCCAAAGAGCAAATTTCTGCAGGCCTCCACTTCAGAAAGTAGCCCCTCCATCTCGCTTTCCGTTAAGTTATTCTTTTTCCCATCTTATTAATTCTTTTTTCTTTATTTTCTGATCGTGCAGAGAGAGGAATCGCAGGTGCTGGGCTAATTTAAATATGATTTGCATATTGAAGTAGGGGCGTGGACAGGGAGGAGTTGGGTACTCCGACATGTGCTACTGTTGATTCACTTTGATTTAATTTCACCACCATCATGCCAGGTTTCAATGATGTGTTGGAGAGTTCTTAACCCATTTTTTTTGTTTGTTTGTTTGCTTGATGCATGCAAATCATTTGACCCCTCTGAAACAGCGGAACATCAAGATACTCCTTCAACAGGGTTGTTTAGGAATGATACTTTCAAATTTCACATGAAAATACCCTCCCAGCATTTGGACATGCAACACAGATGTGTTCTGTACTGTAACTGTGAATATCCAGAACATGATTATGAAGTAAAGCTGCGTTCAAATAGTGTCTGAAATGCATCAGCAGGTGCCTGTTGACTGCACAACTCACAACAAGGGTTGTGTATAGTGAGAAAAGCTTAACACTCGCCAGCAGCAAGTTTGCTCCCACAAGTTGGCTTTACTGTCTGTCACGTGACCATGTTTTTTTGACAAATCATACAAGTTCAATTCTGGATAGACAAACACAGTCTGACAGTTCTGCTTCCTTTAGTTTAGTTACCAGGGTGAACATTTCTGCAGATATGAATGGTTGTCTGTAAAGTAGTGCAAGTAATGACACCACCACCTTTATTAAAATTTCAGAAATGTGCTATTTAAAGCACCAGGAGTGGCTGTCCATAAAAGATGGGACATTCTGAAAAAATAAAAAACACACGCTGAGTACAATACCTTTCTCTTGTTGTACGCTTACATTCTCTCCTCAATGTTCAAATATAAAATGATGCTGGCTCTCAGAAATAATGCAATGTGAACACAAGTCCTTGCCCTTTTGTTCCCAACTGGATAATAGCCCCCTGGGAATGAAATGAATAGAAATGAAAAAAAAAACTTTATTTATCCCAAAGGGAAATTATATATTATATGACAGAATGTTCCGATGTTTCCAAAATTCTATTCATTATTAACAGCGAGCAATTTGAATTATTTTTCCTAGTGATGTCAGTCACAAACCACACCCACAGACTACCTGACAGGGTTTTTGTTGCTCACTTTTCAGGTTTGGCCTGCTAGTAGATTTTATCTGCATACTGTAATGTTATCCAACCTTTTTTTTTCCAGAATGACACAAATCTCCAAAATGTCCCCTAGTGTTTTTATGATGAGATCAAATTTAAAAGTCAGCTGCAGGTCTTCTATTTAGTTTTGTACGGCTCAGCTGCTCGATTTAGTCCTTGTGGAACAGTTTCATACCCCAGGGGAGCTTCCTTTTACTGTCAGAGGATTACTTATGGGTTTTGTAGATTGGAAAAGCATATGGCAACATTTATCCACAGCTGACTGTATCCTTTCTGTGGTCATATCAGTTTCAGTGAATCTGTTGTGATGCTGTTCTCCGTGATCTGTCTGCAGGGACATCTGAGTCCACACCTTTGAGGATACTGCTTCCATGTAAAAGACCAACAGTCATGGCAGCAAGTGCACCGGCTCAACTGCAGCAGCGGCATGGCAGCGAACTCTCTCAGCTGTCCTCCAGCACAGCTACTGTCAGTAATACGAGTGGTGGTGACAACATAGGTGTCTCTGGAATCAGCTCAACCAATAGGACTATAAGCTTCACTGTGGCTCAACAGTCCTCTTTGTTTATCAGTGGATGCACGGCTGCATTGGCAGGTGCTGAGGTAGCCAGCACTGCACAGCATCAACCCAGCCCAATCGCTTGCCACCGCAAAAGTTCAACTGCCAGCACTGTGCCTTGTCAGCGTCGCAGAAAGAGCTATGTCTGCCGAGCCTGCGGCAAGGCTTTTTCAGGCCTGTCTAACTTAGAGGCCCATGAGAGAGTCCACACAGGGGAAAAACCGTTTTCCTGTAACACCTGTGGGAAACGCTTCTCAGAAGCCGGAAACCTGAAGAAGCACCAGAGGGTTCACACCGGGGAGAAGCCCTTCAGCTGTGACCAGTGTGGGAAGAAGTTTGCCTGGATCTGCAACCTCAGGACACACCAGCAATCTACCATGGGCTGCGGACCACAAACCAGGGGGGCCTTAGTAATGTGCCAATCACACACACAGTAAACAAGACAGCTGCTGTGGACGCTTCCTCATTCTTAAATGGTGATACAGCAGCAGTCTAAAATTTGGAACAATTATCATGTTCAGTTATTGTCTTTTGTATGTTCAAAATCCATCCATCCATCCATTTTATGTACCTGCTTAATCCGACCGTCAGGTCTAGGGCGCTGGAGCCTATCCCAGCAGTCTTCGGGTGAGAGGTGGGGTACACCTTGGACAGGTCGCCAGTCCATCACAGGGCCACACAGAGACAAGCGAGACAAATAACCACACACGCTCACACTCACTCCTAAGGACAATTTAGAGACGCCAGTTAACCTAACAGCATGTTGTTGGATGGTGGGAGGAAGACGGAGTACCTGGAGAGAACCCACGCATACACGGGGAGAACATGCAAACTCCACACAGAAAGGCCCCATCCGGGAGCTGAACCTGGAACCCTCTCCATGTTCAAAATGTTTTGTCTAATTTATGATCAAACCATTACCTCTAAGTTAAAGGGTGTCTCTGGAGAAACTCAAGTTCTGAGCCTTCTTAATGTGTCCATGTGATCATTTACACATTTACACAGCTCAGCTCTCTCTTTAAAAGGACTCCATCTCTCATGCTAAAACACAATATTACTCCACACCTATCTGCTCTAATGCAGGCAACACCAAGACTCTGTTTTCTGAATTTAATAGCATCTTTCAACCCCCTGACGCCCTACCCTCCCACCTCTACTCCTCTGCAATTCTCTCCTCCTGTTTTTCAATGAGAAGATCAGCAAAATCCACCAGCACCTAGGCTCCTCTACCTCTCCCCTCCCCTCCTCTGAACTTCTTCCGCCCTGTCAACCATTTTCCAGCTTTGACCTCCCTCATCCCTCAGTAATCTTGGACCTCATCAGCAAGTCCAAGCCCTCTGCTTGACTTCTTGACCCCCTCCCCACAGTCCTGGTTAAATCCTGCCTCCCCTCTCTGCTCCCCCTCATATCAGCTATTCACAACTCACTGTCCACTGGAATTGTTCCCGCTCTTTTCAAGTCTGCAGCAGTCAGTCCCTTCCTGAAAAAACATGGTTCAGACCCCAATGATTTCAATAAACTTCGCCCCATTTCTCACCTGTCTTTAATTTTCAAAATCGTTGAAAAAAAATGTTGCTTTCCAACTTCACTCCCATCTCACCAATAACAGCCTTTAAGAACAATTCCAATCCAGTTTCCTTTCCCGCCACAGCACAGAAACAGCCCTCACAAACATCACCAATAACCTCCTCATGGCAGCTGACTCCGGTTTCATCTCTATCCTCAGCCTCCTTGATCTGATTGCGGCCTTTGACACCATTTCTCACCCCATCCTCCCCAATAGACTCTCCTCCTTAGGCATCACCTGCACCCCCCTGCACTGGTTTCACTCCTACCTCACAGGCCACACTCAGTTCATACAGCTCAAGTCCTTCTCTTCTCACCCCTCCCCCGTCACTTCAGGTGTTCCCCAGGGCTCTATCCTGGGGCCCCTCCTCTTCATCATCTACCTCCTCCCACTTGGCTATATCTTCAGGAAATTTGGTTTACATTTCCACTGCGTCGCGGATGACACCCAGCTCCATCTGTCCAGTAAACCTGACGCCACTCTCCCTCCCTCCTCCCTCACCCACTGCCTCTCTGAGATTAAATCCTGGTTCACTTCAAACTTGATACAACTGAACTGCTTCTTGTTGGCACCAAATCCACCCTATCCAAAGTTGACACCTTTCGTCCTCACCATAGACAGCTCCACAGTGTCCCCCTCCACCCAGGTTAATAGTCTGGGTGTCACCCTCGACAGCACACTTTCTTTCCACTCCCACATCAGTACTCCCACTCTCACACCTCTGCTATCCTTGTCCACAGCCTCGTCATCCCCCGCAATGATTATTGCAACTTACTCCTTACTCCCCCCCCCCCCCCCCCCCCCCCCCCACACACACACACAAACACACACATACCTGATCTCCTCTCCATCCCTCTCGCTCTCTCTGGAACTAACTCCCACCAGACATCCGCAATATTGACTCCTTACCCCTCTTCAAATCAAAACTCAAGACCTATCTGTTCCAAGCTGCATTCTCCCTCTAGCCTCATTGCTTTTATGAATTAAACTTGTATTTTCTTATTTATTCCATTTTCAATGTGTTGTAAAGTGTCCTTGAGTGTCAAGAAAGGCACTTTTTCGGAATAAAATCTATTGTTATTATTATTATTATCTAAACAAGCAGTCAGCAGCAAACCTAAACTACCTTCTTCACACTCACAATCAACTATATAATATATATTTTCATGATTAATGTTAGACAATGACATAGTTTTTTTTTGCTTTTCATGATTATAGATTGCATAAAGGTTTTTCCAAGGCCTAATGTCAGCTATGGGCTAATGTCAAGCTGACGGTTCAACCCAAAAACTGGTAAGTGCAGCTGATGAAGAACAAGTATCAGGATTCTTGTTTTGATAAAAGACTTAAGGAGAATTATTATTTTCCACACCTTTTGTACTGAAAGTGGGAAACAACTGTACACCAGTTAAATACACATGCATGGAAAGCTTCAGTAGCCATGGTAACAAACCATCATCGATAGTGCTTGGGAGAATGGATGTTTAAATGAACAATAGTGTTTCAGTTATCTGATGTTGTTCATTACTGTCTACTTCTCTTAAATCTACTCCCTTCCAGTTCACAACAAGAGAGACTGAAATTGTAGCTCTTCAGATACGTAGGGAGCACAGTCTTTTGTGTCAATCAGACAGCGATGTTCAAATGTCCTCAAGTTGCTCATTTAAGATGATATTTTGTCCTGTTCCATGTACTTACTTTGAAAATGCTCTAATTAATCTTCCAATAAGACACAAATTAGATGACATTCTCTCTGTCTATATTCATCTCTGTTGTGTTCTGTTGTCTTTCAGTGGTGTTATTGGAACTAAATTGAACTTTTGAGATGACTTCTGTTATGAACTGGTATTATATAATAAAACAACTAAATTGAATTGTCTGTATGTGTTAATCTCAGACGGTTATGATGGTCATTAGAGCAATCAATTAATTATCTAATTAAAAATAGATTGTCTGTCATTGTTGTTCATATGCACCACTGTATCTATGCAGTCTTTAAGTCTATTTGCAAGAACCTTTGCAGTAGACACCTCCTCAAAAGAAACCGAGGACTGATCCTTGACCAAACACCTAACTTCCCTCTCTAATTTCGTAAGAATATTCTTTCCAGCAGCTATAGTGTGCAGAAATTCTTCATTTGATTTTTCCCTATTTCCCACCACTGGGAAAAGTTAATAAAGTCTTTCTTCCTAAGCTTCCAACAAATCCAGAAGTCAGAGAAAGACCTACAAAAATCTTCATTTTGAAGGAGTCGGGTGTTAAAATGCCAATAGAGAGAGAGTTGCAATGGGACGATTAAAGAGATGTCTATGGTGACTAAATGACAATCTGAGAAACCAACTGGAGAGATGTTTGCTGTGATTAACCTATTGTCTATGATTTGATTGACATTAAAGCAATCTAAGTGAGCAGCCATCACAATATCATCAGAAACTTTTATCCAGTTGTACTATCTGATTGTAGGTTGGAATTTTCTCCAAACATCTATTAAATCATTTTCTCCTACTAATGCAGTCATGTGGGAAACTGATGGAAGATGAGGTTCAGCTGTGTTTCTATCAACTGCAGTATCTGCAGCACAGTTCCAGTCACCTTCTAAAACTATGACTGATATGCAGTTTTTTAACAAGTTTAATCTGTCAGAGGCATTATTGTTTCTATATGTATTAATAAAAATAAAATGTGCAAAACTAATAATCACAACTACAATTCTACGTTGAACCAATTCAGATGTGGATATATGACTTACATGAAGATGGTGTGAAAACACAACAGCAATAAAAAAAAGATTTGTCCATTACAGTTCATGTCCCAGTCAGCCTCAGCATCATCTGAGCTGTGCGTGTGAAGGAAGAACACATCAATATTTTTACTGACAATTAACTCAATTAAAGCTGCCTGCTTATTCCTATCCCAACCTCCATTCAGATTTAAAGATGATATCCATAAGGAGGGAGAGAGAGAGAGAGTGGGAAACATAGAACAATGAACCTCAAACTGAAACCGTAGGAAAGCACCTTGTGCATTTCAACAATCAAAATTGAATGTTTTCAGATTTCAGTGGACCTTTTACCAATCTGCTTACTATAACTTTAATTAAAAAAACTCACTGATCTCCTGACAGGAGACAATGACAGTGTTGTCCCAAAACATTTGTAGGTGGCAGATGACATGTTTCCACAAAGGGAAATTGTTTTGCTTCAGTATTAATTATTATCAAACATATGCTATTGTTAAATATAGGTAACAAAACTAAATATAAATCAGCATGTAGAAAGCACAGAAGATTGTGTGGTAGAAATCTTCAGAAGTCTCCATCAATGGGTTGGGGTGTTGTTTTTATAGCGTGGCAGCAACTTAGGTGATTATGTCACACACAATGTCAGCAGGTAACTCAGGTGAACTCTCTCAATAGACAATATGAACAGAAACTCATAGCTAACAGTTCAACATCTGGGCTGCAGAGACGCTCCTTCTCAGTGACATGTCCAGGATTACACCATCTGTTGTTAACCAGCTCTGTAATCCTCCTCCTATACTGTTAGTGCTCTGTCTGCAGTCTCTGTCTGCCCGGATAGTCTTAAAGCTGAGCAGAGAGCTGTTAGAGTTGTTCCTGCAGCCAGGTCCAGGATTCCACCATCTGTTGTTAACCAGCTCTGTAATCCTCCTCCTATACTGTTAGTGCTCTGTCTGCAGTCTCTGTCTGCCTGGATAGTCTTAAAGCTGAGCAGAGAGCTGTTAGAGTTGTTCCTGCAGCCAGGTCCAGGATTCCACCATCTGTTGTTAACCAGCTCTGTGATCCTCCTCCTTTACTGTTAGCGCTGTGTCTGCAGTCTCTGTCTGCCCGGATAGTCTTAAAGCTGAGCAGAGAGCTGTTAGAGTTGTTCCTGCAGCCAGGTCCAGGATTCCACCATCTGTTGTTAACCAGCTCTGTGATCCTCCTCCTTTACTGTTAGCGCTCTGTCTGCAGTCTCTGTCTGCCCGGATAGTCTTAAAGCTGAGCAGAGAGCTGTTAGAGTTGTTCCTGCAGCCAGGTCTCAGCTAAACAAATATTGCCTTTATGAAATTCCTGAGGTGTCAAGGCTTCAAGCTCATCCATTTTATCCACAAGAGATCTCACACTTTGCCTGATGATCAAAGTGTGAAATGACTGAAATTTGCTTCTCCTTCTTCCTGTTCTGCATCTTAGGTGTCTCCTCTTTAATTAATCTGGATTTGTCTTATTCTAGACATTAAGTTTTGATGTGGTCTATTAGCTATGCAACTTTTCATGAATGGTTAGAATTATTTGAACTGTATGGAAATAAATCAACAGTAAATTAACTCTATTTATTTAGCACTTCTCTATTGTAGGGTTAGTGTTAGCCTACTTTTACACTACAAGTCACATTCAAACATTCACAGACACACAATTGTACAACACTTCTTAGTTTATACAGTATTACAGGCAAGGCAGTACTATTTTCTCTATCACACGCATTCACAACAATCCGCAACTGATGGAATTTTTTGGAGGCAATGTGGGGTTCACTATCTAGCCCAGGCTTATCAGCCAGGAACCATACCAATGACCTTCTGATAGGCAGACAGCTACTTTTCTTCCTGACTTACAACCTCTCCACATGTATCAGACTGGAATTTAATTGAACCTGTTTGCTTTTTTCATAAAGTGCTTTGAGATTACCACTGTAGGCACTGGGGCGGCTGTTCGACTCTGGCTTCCCCCGGGCTACATGTCAAAGCGTCCTTGGGCAAGACACTGAACCCCACGTTGCCCCCCCAGTGTATCATTGGGGGTATGAATGTGTGTATGAATGATTAGAAAAAGCACGTAGTTATGAATGTGTGTATGAATGATTAGAAAGCACGTAGTTATGAATCTTAAGACGTGCTGTATGAATGTGTGTGAGTGGGGTGAATGCGGCATGTAGTGAAGCGCTTTGAGTGGTCAGTTAGACTAGAAAAGCGCTATACAAGTACAAGTCCATTTACCACTGTTGTGAATTGATGCAATATAAATAAAACTAAAGTGGAATATCAATTGGCAATGCATTAATATCATAAATATGTTTTTATTCAGATTTTTGTATATTGATGTGAAAATCAAACAACCACTTAATTTTTCTGTTCAATATCTGTTTTTGAAAAGAAAATAGAATGAACTGAAGATAAACAAGTTATATACATACATAATAATCACACAACCTCTACTTTAACACAGCAGAAAAAATAATTCACTTGGCATTACTGACTGACAACAAGGCTTGATAAGTTCTACTGTCTACTATTCTACAACATTTTAAAACAATGGAAACCACAATTGCATGATGCACACATCGAAACCTGCCATGGTAAATACATGTGTGTGTGTGTGTTTTTAAGGTGAAGGGTTGGAGAAGGTCTGGGTCAAAATTATTTGCATTACTCCATGGTGGCGATGTGAGAATCAAGAAAGTAAGAGATTGGATAAGTGTCTGGGTAGATAAAAAATAACATGAAACCTTGAAACCTGAAGGGAGAATAAGTTTAGATTTCTTCCTCCTTTTTCTCCATTTTGTTCATGCTATGCATCTTAGACGTCTTCTCTTCAATTCATCTAGATTTGGGGTCCTATTCTAGACATTACTTGGGCTTTGGTCAGCTCTATCAGCTGCTACAACTTTCCTGTTGAACTGAAACCTTGAAACTTAAACAAGGAACTGAGAGATAAAGAAAAAAAAGGAGTATGCAAGTAGTCTGTATTTAAGTTCACACCCAAGATCCCCCAGAGTTCTTAGCCAAGCCAAAGCTGGAAAAGCCTGTGATTGTCCTGAGATTTAAGGTGGAAGTAGGGTTGGTAGAGGCTTGTTTTAATCTCTGAGACCCGAGTTCAGTTCATGCAGGAAACTTTTTCCCCCTCCTCTTTTACTTGAATTCTACAATATCCCTCAGTGAAAAGTCATGCTGCTGGAATTTTTCCCCAGTCAATCTAATTACTAAATTAAAGTTCTACTAATTGACTTATCTAAATATTTTGAATAAAATATGAAGACAACCATGGACTGAATCAGGAATAATACCGGGTGCTGTTTGTCTATATGAGTGGCTGGATTTTTTTTTCATCTCAATTTCTTATTATAGAGCTATTCCTGACATAGCACAGATCTTCAAATATAGTTTTTGTATTTTCATTTTAAGACTTTCAAGACATGCAATTTCCTGAGTTGTGGCAATGTGAGGGTGCTATTTGACCTAAAATTCTATGCATGAAAGATGGTGGACAGTATATCTGAAGCTTTTCCTGTGATTTTCTGTCACTGACTCTATAATCTCTTATAGAATTAAAGTAAAAAGTATGAATGAAATACATCATTGTACTAACTGAGCTGCTGTCAACTTTAGCTCAGTAAATTTCTCTATACACAAAGAATGTTGATAATTTCGATGTATCTAGTTATGTAAATAACTAAGTACAGTCCTTATCTATGTACATTTGTTATATTTGTGCATTGTGTTGGTAGATACAGATTTTACAATATAAAATACTGTGCATAGACCTGTTAGTCTGATATTTTCCTGACCAAGGATGAGCAACACTCATGCGTATAGGAGTTTAGAAGGATTGTTTAATTTCTTCTTCCCAACAGTTTACCCAGTTGAGCCCTAAATCAAAAAGAGCAGTGAAAATATTATTGGTGTTATCCTGTCATTTATCACCAGCTGAACTTTTTTAACTGGTTTCAAATCCAGCTTTATGTTCTTTGTGGTTGTTAAATTCAGCAAATGATCTCAGCTTCTTTGACACTTTCTTTACTGTACTCATTCCACGTCTTCTTTATCATGTTTTCGCTTTCTGTGGTTCTCCTCTCCCAGGCTTCTCTCTCTTTTTCTCCGCTGTTGTCTTCATCATCCAATGCACCCGGCTCAACTTCTCCTTCCCTCCTCTGTTGTGTTTGTGTCCTCCTCCTGTCTCGAAGGGTACAGGGCAGACAATTTGCCAGGAAGAGTATAGCAGAGAGACAGAACAGAGAGAGGATGGCACCCAAGCCAACCTCAAACTCTGGAGCACTCTGTCCACCTTCTTCCTCCTTTTCCCCATGCTTTCCCTCCATCTCATGGCTTGGGGAGAAGTACACGGTACCCTCCTCCATACTTGGCAACAGCATAGCTTTTTCTAGAGTTTTTCCACTGACCACCCACCTGCTGCTCTCCTTATTCCACCTTCTGTCACTCAGCTTCCTCTTCACTTTCTCATTGTCAGTACTGCCAGCACTCACATTCCCACTTTCATCCTCATTTGTTACATAGATGTCATTGTCAGATTCAGACAGCATATCTGAAATATCAAACTCAAACTCCTCATCGTCTTCATTCTTCTTCCCTTCTGGGAAGAAACCTTTGTCTAGGTTTACTCTTACCCACCCAGATCCCCTTGCCAGCCACTTAGTGCTGCCTCCATCTCCAAAGGAAGAGAAGGAAGCACTAGGAGCAGGCTCACCATCACTGATTAAGTTGGAGGTAATAAGCTGCTTTGCACGTGTAGAAACCAGCAGTTCTGCTTGCAGTAGAGGTCCACCTCCATCACCTTGGGCAAAGATACGCTGTCCAGGACTGGGCGTAACAACAACCACAGTTTCAGCCAGTGATGAGAGACGCAAGAAAAATGGAAGATCACTGAAGGTGGAGAGAAGGGATGCAGTATCATCACTGAACTGGATCCAGACATTAATGAATGCTTCCTGCAAAGACACAACAGGACAGAAGTACAAAGTATATAAATTTACATAAACTTTTAAAAAAAAGAACACCACTCTAAGTGCTTTTACACTACAAACCATGTCCACCGATTCACACACAAACATATACTGTATGTCTTAGTCTATACGATGCTACTGGCCACACAGTGCTTTTTTTCACTATCACACACATTCACACACCAATGAACACATCTGAGGCAATGTGGGGTTCAGGGTTTTGCCCAAGGACACTTCAACGTGTGTTCTGGGGAAGCCAGGAATTGAACCGCTAACTTCCCACTGGCAGATGACTGCTCATCCTTCCGAGATACATCCTAATTCATTCTCAGGAGAACATGAAAACTTGTGCAAAATATCATAACAATGCAATGCCAAGCTTTAGTGAGGACCAACGTAGCATGTCATTGTGCTATCATGGTATCATCGTACTAGTAGTACAGCCATTTTATCCCCACTTCTACAATTAAATAATCATCTGCTTTAACTTGGAGAATTGTTGCTGTTTCTCTATGTGAATGGTCTCTATCTTACCTGGTGATGATTGTATAGGATATTGGAGGCTGTCACTGTTGCTGTGATGATGGAGGGATGGGCAGAGTTAGTTGTTAGTGACATGCCAAGGCCGCTCACCACCTGTACAGATAGGTCACCAGGGGTGACTGTGTCAGAGGTCACAGTAATGTCACATCCCCCTAACACGCCATCCCACTGCTCAGAAAAGACCTGATAGAAGGAGACAAGATGAGGATTATGGCCAGAACATGAAGATGTAAAACTGAACTCATGCACCATTATCACATACATGCAATGATGTTTTTCCTGGCTGCAAACCAATTAAGGTATTCTGGGGCCCAAGCAAAGCCACTTGGGGATCATCTACTCTTAGCCAGTTATGGACTAGCTCTGTCACATCCACAAACCAGTCTGATGTACGAAGGAGCTGTATAGTTCTGCCGTGAGAGTCCTTAGCTGTGAACTGAGTCAGTATCTGAAGTGAGGAGCGCTGATATACTGGCACAGACCTGTGAAGACAAGACACAAGCAAAACTAAAGGATTTCCACATTTCCATAGTTTAAACCTTATGGAGACAGAATCACAAAATTGGCTTTTTATGCAATCAGTACTGATACTTAGTTATTTAAGTTTGTGTGATCTTAATGTACTGGTAACACTCTACCTACAAACGTACAAGTCCTACATACCTACATTCTAGATAATTTGCTTTAGAAAGCTCTGAATTACAATAAAACATAAAAGACAGTAAATAGGTGGTTACCCTCCACACCTACAATACAATATCTTCAATCTTCAATATCAAATCAGGAACATTTTACCCTGGACTCGTCGCTACTCATTATCAGACCATTGTTAATGACTATTTAAAAGGTAAATGGACTTGTACTTGTATAGCGCTTTTCTAGTCTAACTGACCACTCAAGGCGCTTCACTACATGTCGCATTCACCCCACTCACACACATTCATACAGCACGTCTTAGGATATAACTACGTGCTTTCTAAGCATTCACACACATTCATACCCCCAATGATACACTGGGGGGGCAATGTGGGGTTCAGTGTCTTGCCCAAGGATGCTTTGACATGTATTCTGGGGAAGCCAGAGTCAAACCACAGACCTTCTGATTGGTGGGTGACTGCTCTTCCTCCTGAGCTACAGCCACCCTTTAGACTCCTGCCATGCCAGATTTCAGTAGTTCACCAGCCAGCCAGCCAGCCAGCCAGCCAGCCAGCCAGCCAGCCAGCCAGCCAGCCAGCCAGCCAGCCAGCCAGCCAGCCAGCCAGCCAGCCACCCTTCACTTCACTTCATCCCTTCATCACCTGTCTGGCTTCAATGTAGTAACCCCTTCCAGAACTGCACAGTTTTCTTGTCCAGTCTAGTAACTCTCAATCAAAACTGATCTGCTACAGCAAGTATGCAACAGTTAAGGAGCCTAGAGATCCAATCATACTTCTGTGGGCTGTATGTGCTGTGGTTTGCAAACACCCATCAACATTTGATAGTGTCAGATTGCAACTTTGGGCCACTCTTATAATTATGTGGAACAAATATGAGCTGTGGGCAGCTCTTGGTTGTGTTAGTGCTGTTTCTGGTTCTTTAAATTCGCTCTGCTGTGGAAAAGAAAGAGGTCAAAGTGGACAAAAATCTGCTCTCTGATGTAGCGAAACTAACTGTCCAGCATTGGGTTACATGCTAAGACAACAGTGCTGCCTTTACCCCTTGTGCTTCTCTGCTCTTTATGGTATTTGGCACTTCATCCTCTTAATTGTGAAATTGGTTGTAATTGGAACCTTCTGGCTCTGGCTAACTTTCAACCAATCAGGATTCCATCAACACGTTGTTTCATCTCCAGAGCCTGTACATTGTTAGCTTTTTGGAGGACTGCACATCAATTCATCTGCATTTAAAAATGACCTGCATCACTCTCAGCCCATGCCGATGGATCCGTTTGTGAAGGTATAACTGCTTAATTATGTTCTTCTTGTTACAGTGCAATGTAATGCTGAGAAAATAAACATCCTGAAATTCACATGGATGTTACTTTGTCAAAAACCCCTCCCCACAAACAACTCGGCCAAAGGATCGGCTGTTAATGTTCTGGTACCAGACACTCCAGGACACTTTCAGATGTTCTTTGTCCACATTCTGACTGGTCAGAGGTGTTTTGGTGGTATGAGGAAGACCAACTCACCATTAGGCAAGTGGTCATAATGTTATGACTTATATTGAGAGATATTCAAATTATTTTTTTGTGTTTCCACCAGAGATCACTACAACCTCCTTGAGACATGAGATGGTGCTTTGGTCCTCTTCTCTAAAGAAGGTTTACATCATCGAGCTCAACGTACCCTGGGAGAATTCTGTGGAGAAGGCATATGAGCAAAAACACCTGTGATATAGCTGAAGCAAAACAACGTGGCTGGAGCACAGAAGTCTGCCCAGTTGAGATTGGTTGCAGAGGATGTGTGGCAACATCTACCACCAAACTGCTGAGAGACCTGGGAATCAGGGGCCAGAGCCAGCGCTTGGCCATCAAAGCTGCATCAGAGGCAGCAGAGAGAACCAGCCATTGGCTATGGATGAAGAGGAATGAACCTTGCTGGGCTCCAAAGTAGCAGAAAAGAAGGTATGCAGTCAGCTAGGGTTGACTCAGGGAATAGGATGCCACTGCCATGCATAGTCCCTTAGGACATCTGTCACTTAACAACAAGACAGCTATCTTGATCACATTGGGCATGGGGTGCAAGCTCAGGGCTGATCACCCTGAAGCTGGTAACGTTTGGTGAGGGTGTATAGCGTGAGTGGCCGAAACACCCTAGGAACCAAAGAAATAGTACTGTTGATGTATCCCTAAATTTAATAATAACCATAACTCCAGCATTCATAGTCAAGTATTCATGTGTGAACTCTTGCATGTACTTGCACAAAGGATATTAAATTATTGTCCTGTGTATTGGAAACTTTCAGAAATTAAGATGAAAATTGAGAAAAAAAAGAGATTGTTAGTGATGTGGTAAGTTAGCTGTTAGCTCTCTGTTGTCACTGAACCCTCCCTCCTTGAACACTCATTTGCTGCGTTAAACAACCATTCTTGTTGATACTGTGTCTGAGGGAACAGAGCAGTAAAAGTGGCTTTCCTGATAATTATTGGGGCTCCCATTGATACAGTTAAATAGAGGAAGACAGACACAACATATATAGGTTTGTTAACGCACTGGTTCTGTTTCATACCCTTCTTTTGTGAAAAGGTTCCAGCCATCAATGGCATTGAGAACAGGGTCTGCCAACAACACTTGCAGGGGTAGTGATGGAGCCCATACCTCCAGACACACAGACCCACTGAGCATGCCCAGTTGAAACTCCACTACTGCACATGTGTTGCCTAACCCTGATTCACTTCCATCCACAAAGAGACTGGAGCAATCACTGGAGACCTGTGAGGAAGAGACTCTGATTATACTGGTGCATTTAAGACCCAAGATATACAGTGTTTATACTAATGTTTAAAGAAAGTTATTGACCAAGGTATTTCACAACATGAAAATTACTGTAAATTAAAATGACTCTCATGGTTTAGTTATCAAAAACTAATTGGTTAAGTTTAGGAATACATCACGACTGACCTTTAGGAGTGTGACGAAACACTCAGCTCACGAGACGAGACTGAGATTTTAAGAAAAAACTACCATGACAAAATATATGACTGGACCAACAGATTTTTATTTAAACGAGGTGCACATGCATTTTGAAATGTTTTATTATAACTCTTTACATGCATGATGTAGGTATGAGCTTTTATTAAACTTCTTCTTCCACAAACTGAAACTAAATTGCTGTGGTGTATAGCATTATTTTCATACCGTGCTTGCATATTGTCTATGTCTTATCAGTCACTCTACTGCCATTTATCATTTCCTCCGGGTACCCAAAATGCTGCCAAACAAACGATTTGAAAGTAGCAGGAGCATCTTCAATGGTAATAACGGTATTTTGCAAAATCATTCTGGCTGTTGGCTGCTATAGCTGCTTCCCCTCCTTCTCCTCCTCTTCTTCTTTTCCTTCTCCTTCTTTAGGCAGGCTAGACATTGCAAAGGCGCATTACTGCCCCCACAGGTCACAAATAGAAGTTTGGAAAGCTCACAAATCTCGCGAGACAGATTTTTAACGCAACAACAAATATCGTCAAGTTTAATCTAGCGAGATGTCGTGGCACAAGATCTCATCACACCCCTACTGACCTTAAAACAAACGATCTCAAAAACTCTACTGAATACAAATGTCCTTTTTAGTGGCTTGTGACTATTTCCAGATCTCACGCAATAAGTTTATCGTTGGGATTATACTATGTAAAAAGACAAGACACAAAACATGCTGCAAATCATTCTGATTTGCCCAATTTGTGTCCATCAGCATTAATTCAATGATTTTGTTTTGTTAATATTTTATGTTTTGCTCTGAGACCAGGTTGACATGTCACATAATCACTTACTTGTGTCAGCCTAGTTGGGTTATTTTAAGCATTACAATTTGAAGAAGTAATTCCAATTCTTTTAACACTAGTGTACATTCCACCAGTTTCATTTACTTCAGCTTATGTATTTGAATAGACAGCAGCTTTACTCTTTGGACTCTAATCAGCCTAACTTCCAGCAGTAGTATATTTTAAAGAAAAAGCTCTAAAAACCTCACTTGACTTCGTTAACAGCAAACTGCAATGGAATGCAGTTGGAGATGAGTTTGTGAACAAAGTGAATTATCAAGAGTAGGTATAATAAAATGCTAATAACTGTTGCTTCCAAGAGGCAAATAATTCAGCAGGTTTAACAAGCTACATTGCTGAAATACTGCATATTTAACATCTCTCCGAAATGACAGTTAAACTGTATTTATTTGCAATATTGTTGCACCTCGTTTCTCTCTTTAATGAACTAAGGCTTGCATTTTCACATTACTTTTAAGTACTATCTGAGGTACAACTAAGTGTCAGTTGTTAGTTCACACAGGATCCATATCCTTGTTTGGAGATAAGGCAATACAAGACTGGAATTCCATTTGTCATATTTAAGTTATGACAACCAAAGTATCTCTGTGACTACTTGGACAAAATCCAAGCATTATTATTAGACTACTTAATATTTCCATTTCATACAAACTGTATTAGGTAAACGTGCAGATTCTTCTTCTCGATCTGTGTAAGACACTCAATCAATATATCCAAGTTTTGTGAAAAAAATTGATAGCTCTTATTAACTTGATCTTAATTGGTGACTGCTTTGCACCTTGACTGTGTTTTCATTGGTTGAGTGACACATGACTGCAGAGGTGACGTCTGACACCTTCTCATCATGGCTTATGGCTAGCACAGTAACGGGGAGGGACACCGGCTGGTTGGTCAGTATGGCTGTGTTGATAATTGTGTTACTCTGAGGATAGATGATGAGAAAACACACAATCAAAATGATTGGATTTCATTTAATGGGTTTTTAAGTATTTGTAAGAATGAAGCACCTCTGTGATGGGAACAATGCCAAAGATGTGCCGATCAGCAAAAGAGAAGATGCTCACTGCTGTCCCACGGTGTTTACTATGCCCAGAGTACTCCACCCACCAGTTAGCAGAAATTGTCATGGCAACACCGAAGCTTCGCCTTAGGCCATCAACTGATAGACAAACCACCTGCTGGGGGAGAGAGAGACTGCAGACCAACAGAGTTTAGAGACTGAGCTGTTGGTACAGCTCACAACATTTTCTCAAACTACTCTCAGCCCGCCCAGTCAAGAGTTTCAAATTCACAAAACCAAAAGATTTCACAAAGCAATATCTGTAAAATGGTTTAACTCTCTACAATGGTAGTTCATGCAAGGCTAAGTACCCCGACAGGCGAAGGTCTAAAAATATAAGTTTATTACGAGATAGTAGATCAGTAGACGCAGTCAAAGCTCAGTTTTCATCTTAAAAGAAAAAGGAAGATGAAAATAAAACTAAACTACAGTAGCAAAGTACAAAACTGAACAGTACAATTTACAGGTCGATACCATGAGTATTTAAGTTGGAATCTAACAATTGAAAGGAAGAGATTATGATCCAACTACAGGGGGATCACATTTCTCAGCCACCCAGGGAAAGTCTGTGCCAAGGGTCCTTGAGGGAAGAGTCTACTAGTTCTGTCCTGGTTGCGGAACACTGGACCAGCTCTTTACCCTCACAAGAATATTAAAGGGTGTGTGAGAGTTTGCCCAACTAGTCTTCAAATGTTTTTGTGGACCCTGTTAGGTCTGATCAACATGTCCCCTGACATGTCCTGAGGGGGTTGGTTTGGGAGTATGGGATACTGGGACCTTTGTTATAGTCCATTTTATACAGTGGAAAACCTGTGGAAACAGTTGGACGACCTCAACCATACAGATGACCTGGACCTCCTGTAACACACCCAAGAAAATATGCAGGCAAACACCAGCATGATCTGGGCTTACTGTGGTCCTTTTGCTCCACTTTTTTATGGTTTCGACTGTGTCTGGGGATCCCTTGTGGAGCCAAAAACTTAGGAAATGCGATCCACAAGAGCATATTGTAAATTAAGTTTCTAAATATCTTCACCCTGGAGGACTTTTTTTTATATAAAAGATTCACTTTCAGTGGCTAATAACTGCATTTGTGTGTGCACAAGAAGACAAAAACATGTGGGAAAAGCTCCATTTGTTAAAAAAATACCTGCGTTCACATCGACAAAACCCAGGGCTCAGGGGTTTCTGTTTGCATTGTAATTCATCACCCACCTGTATGTGTACTTGAATGGTTTCATGAGACTTTGGTTTGACTTACTAGTCTCAGTCATCACAAGATAAGCTAAAAGAACTTGCACTTTATCAGTTTGTTTTCATTGCAACAGTTCCTCAAGACATTTAGCTGAGGTGGAATCCAACCTACTTGTGATATTGCTTCAGCATCATCTGCTTATGGCAGAGGATAGATATCACATCGTATTTGTAGCCTTGGCTTCTCTCCAAGCTCACTGTCCACGCGTCAGACGTCAGAGTTCTCTGGGCCATCATTGACACCAACCCCTTCTTTACCTTCATTCTAAAGACATATATACATTATCACTGCATGAGTTTGTTGATGTTCACTTCAAAAATCGCCATTGTAAGAACACAAATGAACAGTTGAACTGATGCTATTTACTTACCTGATGACAACAAAATCAGCACTAAAATTGGCTCTCAGATTGACAGACACCCTGATTGGCTGTCCTATCAGGACTGGGCCCCTGTGATAGCGAATCACAACATGAGAGTCCACACTAAGCACCTCCTCCTGCTGCCCACTCAAACAGTCTTCTTTTTCAGTCCCATCTTTTTTACTTCCCTTGTCCTCCTTCTCCTCCTTCAGTGTCAGTGCTTTGATAATAAACAGCTGCCTCTGGGACTGAGCCACACTCTCCTCCACGCATCTAAGAGGGTGAACAATGAGAGATGGGCAGATTGTTGATTAAAAAAAAAATGTAGGTAAAAAAGTCTAACATGCTTAATATGCCAGTTGAATATGGATGAGTTGTCTTCTGATCCAGAGGTCTCATCATTTACACTGTCTTCTTTCTTATTCCTTGATTGTGGCCACCTTTTCATCCAATCTCATTATTAAAATGAATTTGGTGGAGATAGTTCAACAAATGATGTGTTCCAGTCTGAAGAAGTTTCCCACTGTTTATAACTCCTGCAACCTGTCTCAGGCTCATTTGAGTTGACTAGCAGAGGTGGAGTGAAGCAATATTTCAACTAAGGAAGCTACTTCAAACTTAATTTACATCTATGAGCCAGACCATCTTTAGATATGGTCAGGATGATTCCAATACATTTTGATACTAATGATCGGCTTGAAGATTATTCAGATAATCTACATAGTTTCCCTTACCTGTTCAAGTTATCTGAACACAGATTGCATGCTAATGCAAAGAGTATATTGGTATAATAATTGGTTTTTACATTTAAAAACAATTCAACATACCTTTCTTGTGTCAGCTTAAAGTCAGCTACTCTATTGAAGGAAGAGTAGTAAAGCTGTATTTGGTTTGTCATTGGATCCTGTTGGTGTCTGAGGGCCCGTGGAACATCCGTTTGAGCGTTATTATCTAAATTTGGTTGGGATCTGAGTGAGACATAAACACAGGCAGCAGATCAAAACATCTAAATAATCTATGATTTGCAGAAAAGTGCTGCTTCAAACGTATATATCGATGCATATCCCTTCACATTCAACCAGACCTGCTGCTCTTGTCAAAACAAGATGCTCAATTTAACATTTTCATGTTTCTATTCAAATAAAATTACTTTATTAATCCCACAAGTGAAATTCTTTTGATGCAGCAGCAAACAGTAAGCACCCATAAATCTAAAGTTATACGATAGACAACAAAAATAGAGAATAAGATGAAGAAATACATACATAATACAAAAATTATAAAAATAAATATGTATTCACATAATAAAGTAATTATGATTATGAAACTGTAAACCGAGTTGATTGGTGCAAACCAATATCAAACTGTGAAAATAAATAATAAACCGATAGAATAGATTGGTATAATTCACAGCTGCCTGCTTTAAAGCAGACTGCAAGAAAGCTGGAGAGACAGTGGCGTTCCTCTAATTCAGAAGAGTCTCAATTAGTCTGGAAAGATAGTTTGATAACGTATAAGAAAGCCCTTCGTAAAGCTAGAACTGCTTATTATTCATTATTGATAGAAGAGAATAAGAATAATACCAGGTTTCTTTTCAGCACTGTTGCCAGGCTGACAAAGAGTCCGAGCTCTATTGAGCCATGTATTCCTTTAACTCTCAGCAGTCATGATTTCATGAGATTCTTTATCAATAAAATTGTTTCTATCAGAGAGAAGATTAATGGAATCCTTCCCACTATTATCACTGATGTATCATCAAGTAGAGCAGCTTTAGAAGTATCTTTAGAACCTGATTTGTATTTAGACAGCTTCTGCCCAGTTGATCTTTCTGAGCTAACAACAGCAATAGTCTCTTCTAAACCATCAACTTGTATCTTAGACCCAATCCCAACCAGACTGTTCAAGGAGGTTTTCCCCTTAATCAATACTTCCATATTGGATTTGATCATTCGGTCTTTGTTGACAGGATATGTACCTCAGACTTTTAAGGTTGCTGTAATTAAACCTTTACTTAAAAAACCTACTCTTGATTCAGAGGTGTTGGCTAATTATTGACCTATATCCAATCTCCCTTTTTTGTCTAAAGTTCTTGAAAAAATAGTTGCAGCTCAACTTTGTGATCATTTACATAGAAATAATCTGTTTGAAGAGTTTCAGTCAGGATTCAGAGTGCATCATAGCACAGAAACAGCACAGGGGAAAGTTACCAATGAGCTTTTGTCCATACTCTCTAGCATGGGCATCACAGGGAGAGCACACTCCTGGTTTGAATCATACCTCACTGGTCGGTCAATCAAAGTATCCTGGCTTGGTCACACTTTTGCAGCGCACCACCTCGCTACAGGGGTCCCCCAAGCTTGAGTACTGGGATCTCTTCTCTTTACCATATACACCAACTCATTGGGACAGATCATCTGATCACATGGCTTCTCATACCAATGTTATGCTGATGATACCCAGCTCTATCTGTCATTCCCACCTGACGACCACACGGTCTCAGCACGAAGCTCAAACTGTCTCTCTGACATATCAACATAGATGGAAGCCCATCACCTCCAACTTAACCTCCCAAAAACTGAACTGCTGGTCTTCCCAGCCAAATCAACCATACACCACAGCGTCTGCATTCAAATTGAATCCCTATCTCTTACTCAATCAAAGGCTGTTAGAAACTTGGGTGTCATGATTGATGACCAACTAACCTTCAAAGATCACGTTACCTTGGTGGCTTGTTCATGCCACTTTGCATTACTAAACATAAGAAAGATCAGACCATACCTAACCAAACATGCCCCCCAACTCCTGGTGCAGTCTGTGGTCTTCTCCTGCCTTGACTACTGCAATGCTCTCCTAACTGGTCTCCCAGCCTGTACTATGAAACCTCTGCAGATGGTCCAGAACGCAGCGGCACGTCTGGTCTTCGGTCAGCCTAAAAGAACACGTCACCCCTCTGTTCATTGAACTCCTCTGGCTGCCCTTAGCCGCCCGCATCAGATTCAAGTCACTGATGTTAGCAACAAAGAGCTTAATGGAACGGCTCCATCTACTTGAATGCTCTTGCAAAGGCTTATGTCCCAACTCTGTCCCTCCGTTGGTCCCTGGATTGTCGTCTAGCAGTGCCTACACCACGCCTAAGACGATCCAAACTCTGTTCATGTGTCGTCCCACGATGATGGAATGACCTACCGAGCGCTACCAGAACAGGGGCGTCCCTGTCTATCTTCAAGAAGCTCCTGAAAACCCAGCTCTTCAGAGAGCATCTCCTATCCTAGCACTTACCTTGTACTTCCCTCCCCCCTCTATCTCTGCACTTTATCTTTCTGCACTTCCTTCTATGCCTGTACTCTATCTCGACTCTGTCACCTCTGACAGAGTCGGACTAGTGGGTTACTTCTATGGAGTTTATTGTTAGCTTTTTATATAGCTTGTTATGTCTCAATTTGTAAGTTGCTTTGGATAAAAGCGTCTGCTAAATGCATAAACAGAAACATCTCCTCTTAGCCTCTGATAGCGGACTTGTTTCTTGTCCTGTTGGATCTCAGTGCTGCATTTGATACGATCGATCACAGCATTCTGTTACAGAGACTTGAACATGTTATTGGGATTAAAGGAACTGCATTAGGCTGGTTTTGTTTTCCTCCTGGCATGATGAGAGTTTTTGTTGATCATTTTCATAGAGGCACTCACCTCCACCATAGCTATTGAGGAGAGTGCTTCAGGAGTTTCACAGCCACCTTGTTTGCTCTGTGTGGAGATCCTCAACCTGCTGTTTATATTAATAAATACCTTTGCATTGACCTCGACCCTGCATCTGTGTCCTGTGTACTCGAGGCCCTGACAACTTTCACAGTGGCTGTTTTCCTAACTGGTTCAGATCAGACTTTCTGCTGCTTACTGCACTGAAATTTTTAAACGGTTACTTATGTGATCAATTTAGTCAGTAGATATCACAATGTGTGGAGGAACATCAAAAGTATTTCAAAGGGTTGGCAACAAATCAGTTTGTCACAATTATGTTTGAGGCAATTGAAGGTAGATGATTTGATCCCTGGCTTCCTGTGTCTTGTCGAGTAAGTCACCCATTCCACATTGCCTGTAATGTGTCCATTGGTTAGTCAATGTGTGTGATAGAGAGGAGGGTGGGGGGGAATGTTGTGTAGTTACTGTTACACTGTGAAGACTAAAACGTGCAGTATAAGTGTGTGAATGTTGTTTGTAGTGGAAAAAAATGTGAGTTTTCAGCTGGACTACATAAAGTTGGTTTACCATATTTTTATTTACGAGAAGGTCCTTGGATTGATTCCCAAATTCACCATTTCCATGTTTTCTTGGACAAAATGAATTCTAGATTTTCCCCAAATGTGTCCCAACATGTAATGTCATGTAACAGATTTGATTTGTGTGTATGTGTAATACCGGTTGTAACACTGAGATCCAGGAAAGTTCATATGACAGTCTTTAGAACTGCTAACATGGCTTTTCACTGATGTCTATGCATCATCCAAAAGCAAAGTCTTTAAATATTAATTTTGTCTCCTGAGGACAGCTACTGGAGGTCCAGAGTTTATAAAAAATTTTTGGATGTCATTTGGACTCCTTTGCTCTGTCAGCATGCTCCAAGCATTTATGCAATGATTGTTCTGAATACAAATGTATTTTTCACCTCATAATTCAACTAAATTAGATTATTTAATTCAAACCACGAATAATAACTTTTTATTTTTACCTCAGTGCAGGAGAAGTCATATGCTGATGGTTGACAAAGTTACCATGATGACGTTGGCCGCGCTGCCGCTCTCGGGTCTGGACCCTATGATGGTGGATGTTTTTATGCCACCTGTCCAGATTATGATGTGACTGATTGGTGCGCTGATCCTGATCCTTAAACCAATCACTGGGAAGTGTCAGGGTTACCACACATAGCCCTAAAGGAGGCTGGGAAACATGATGAACTGATTTAAAAAAAAAAAAAAAGGGGGAACTGTGAAATTAATGAATGGGGGGGGGGGATACCAGACAAATTGATCCTCACCTGTGTGATACAGGAGGCCTTGTGCTGCTCTGTCTCTTTGAAAGCATGCAGGATTATACAGGTCTCGTGGGTACTGGTTTCTCCTTGCGTGTGGAACAGAGCTCTTACCCTAAACCTCACCTGCCCTCCCTCATCCCTCTCTTGCTCCACATTTTCTGACAGGAGGGAGGCGTACACAGTGGGAGAAGCCAGAGGGAAAGGCTCTGATGCTAGCTGAGGAAAGAGATACAAGGGTTTGCATGGATTTTTAACATCTTTAGTCATCCCTGTCAGAATTAATTAGTTCTTTTCTTCTTACCTGTGTAACAGAATAAGGGCCAAATGAAGCCTGCAGGCCAGGTCTCGGGGACATGCTGGTCGGGGGCAGCATGAAAACACTCTGGGAGAAGGAGAATGGACTGGAGTTGTAGAAAATAGGGCCTAGCTCCCCCTGGGAGAGAGGAAGGAACTGCCAGGGAGGAGGGATAACTGACATCTGGACTGGCAGGGACAGAGGCTGAGCTGGCTGCAAGAGGGACGGAAGGACTAAGATAACTGAAAAAGCAGAAAAGAAGGAGTTTTGGAGAAGTTTTAAACTTTTTTCCACATATAAGGTACACAACTTTAATATCTTAATCAGTCTGTTCAAGTTTAGACATTCAGTCATTGGTCACTTTTGCATTCACATTCCTCACCCTTTATTTAGACATGCCTGTGAAAGTGATGTTAGGAGCAACGTGCACATAATATTTGCAATTCATTTGGGACTAAACAGTACATGAAGTGTGGTTTCATCTAATAGTCATTATAGAGTGATAGTTTCCTTCCAACAACCTGTTGTGTCATTAGAACAATTCATATCAGTGCACAGTGGTTATATGAAAGAGAAGCTGTGGTCTCACAGGCAGTGTTACACTGTGAGGATTTCATTGTGGTACAGATACAGCGTAGTTGTTATTAACTCACGGAAAACGTGATGCTTTACTTCACCCCACCATCACTGCTGTTTGTCAGGAGAAGAGCTGCACAACATAAAACTTTGGAGGCTCTTTAAAGCTTTAATTCTACCACATGATTTATATCAATGTCAAGTACCACAAGGACTCAGGACATAGGTGCAGGGTCAGTTCGGATTCAAAGAGGGTTTTATTTTCAAACAAAGCACACAGAGCACAGCAAGGCAGGGCGATCTCCAGACAGAGCAAAGTAATGGGCTATGGAAACCTAAGCGCTCTCCTCAATAACTATGGCAGAGGACAAACACAGCTATGAAAGTTACAAATCATAAATCTCTCCATGCTGGGAGGAAAACAGAAATGCTATGAACACTTAACAAAACAAAGACACGCTCTCCTAACGAGGCGGATTTAAACAAAAGACGCACTCTTCACAAAACAGAGGCTCTATGAAACTTTAACGATTAACTTAAAGCTCTCCTTTAACGGAGGCGACTATGAAAGGTTGCCAAAAAAAATCACTCCTTGAAAACGGAGGAACAAACAAGGCTAGGAAAACTTACCGTTTGTTTAAACTTAGTTTGTTTATTACCGATTAATAAACAAACTATGACAAGGAATAAGAATAAATTACAAAACAAGATAGCACTGCAGGAGGATCGCTCACTGCAGGCTCGTGGAACTATGACTGTGGAACTGTGGTCCAAAGTAAGGCTGGTAATGTAGCTCAAACGGAGACAACATACTGGCACAAGACAAGGGAAACCTAGACTATTTGAACACATGAGGGACCAAGGGGAACAGGTGGAAACACTTGGGAATCAGGGAAGACAATGAGACGCTTGACACGGGAGGAAGGGCAAGATACCTGAAACTAGAGGGGAAAGTTTTTTCAAAATAAAACAGGAAGTGACAAGCCAAGACATGAAACGGAACGTAAATCGTGACAATCAAGCTAACAAACACGCAGCATTGTGTTAAACTGAGCGGTGGTGAGTGGAGCAGTTGAAATATTGATTTCCTCTCAGACAGAGCAGGATCTTCACCTACAGTTCAAACACTTCTTTGTCGTTTGTTTAGTTCAGATACTGAGTACAAACAGCAGGCAGCTACTAGCTGTAATATGACCATAGAAGAAGAAAGTTTGAACCGAGCTGTTATTTTTTTTTTCAAATCACAACCTGTCAGATTCCACTGAACAGCTGATCATATGTCACATTAACTCGCTGCTGCCACCAGATTAATGGAAAGCTGCACTAGTCTGAATGAAGCTTTAAAAAATGAGGCATATTGGAAGAACATAAATCATTCTGTTTGTAACCCATATGGGTACCAGATCCATTTGTCATTTAATAGAGAGTTTACCATGCCCCACCACAGCGTGGTGCGCCAGCCCTGTATTCACGACCACGTAATGCGTGCTCGTCCTGAGACTCACCCGAGATGTTGACTGTGAGTGCCATTCATTGAGTGAGCTGACGAACCTTGGTATGAAACGTGATGTAAACCTCATAAATTAATGATTAATCCCCATTTTGTGTATCGATGAATCTCTTGTTTATTAGGAGAGAGCTTTGTGAGTTGTTGAGAGAGAGAGAGAGAGAGCGGAGCTGCTTCAACTATGTAAGCCCTCTGTTGGCCTCCGTTAAGAGCATAACTACATGTTAAGAGGCTAGGCTTTGTTATTAGCTTGTTGATGTTAGCTCAGGTGAACATGTTGCTTCCTGAGATACTTTCGTAAAACCAGTCTGAGTTACAGGAATGTTTCCTAATGTTTTAACCCACCGTGGTACCATTGTATCATTGTGATATGTGGGAAAAAAAAGACTTTACAAAGATCGCTAGCTACCGCGCTTATGCTAGTTGCGGGCAGCACCATTAAGCAAGCTCAGGTATATACTTTGGTATTCAATATAGCTAATGTGTAGCTGGCTAATCTAAGGTGACCAGGCGTCCCCAATTTCCGGGGACAGTCCCCGTTTTCGGCGACCTGTCCCTGGACAAAGCTGTCCCCGAAAATGTCCCCGATTTTGACACTGAATGGGTGGAGATGCGCGCAGACTCAGAGTAACACCAGTTATTATGGTAGCCATTTAACACATCACCAGAGAAGACGTCGTATGACGTATAAACGCAGCAGCGTCAAGAACAACAATCTAGAGGCGGCAAAAAGGAAAGAAAAGGAGACCAGCGGTCACAATAAATGGTATGTTGTGTATCAACTTACTTATTTTGTGTGAACTGGTAGGGGTTTTTTTGGTTTGTTTTTTATTGGCAGATTTTTCACCGCCGGATCGATAATGTCCCTGATTTTCATTTCAGAAATCTGGTCACCTTAGGCTAAACTACCATGCCACCACCATATTTAAAGGGGAACTCCGGTATTTTTAAACCTGAAATACGTTCATCTACTCACTGAGAACAGTTTGGCGAAAGTCGGCGTCCTTCGGAAGATATTTAGATCACTCGTGATCCGTGTTTATCCATATAACGGGAAAGAGCAGGGCATAGAAAATACAGCCTATAAATATCTAAATAAGGCATTATGTGTCTTTATTTCCCCTATACTTTAAGCCGAATAAATGAACAAATGTGTACTATAGCTCTGTTAGCTCATAGGTGCTGTTATGTGGCTACTTGCGGCTATAAGAGAGCTAATGGAAGGATTTCTACACAGGCACTCCACTGGGACCACTTCATCCACACGCTCCCCTGGAGCACAGCTTATTTATTCTGTGCTCTATTACAGTCGGCTAACTTCACAAGGCGTTTGCTACTGCTAGTTTTGTGCAACATGGCAGGATATTTATCAGATTTTGACAATGTGAACGACGACTTTGAGTAAGATGGATGTTCTTATCAGAGTGAATGAGCTGTGCTGCAGCGTGTCGATGAAGTCGTCCCAGTAGAGGTGTATGTAGAATTCCCTCTGTTAGCTTTCCTATAGCTGCAAGTAGCCACATAACAGTAGCTATGTGCTAACAGAGAAATAGTACGCATTAATTTAGTTTAAAGTATTGGTGAAATAAAGACAATGCCTTATTTAGAGGCTGTATTGTCTATGCCCCGCTCTCTCCCGTTATATGGATATACGTGGATCTTGAGTGATCTAAATATCTTCCGAAGGACGCCGACTTTCGCCAAACATATTTCATGCTAGAAATAAGGTCTAGGTTTAAAAATACCGGAGTTTCCCTTTAATGAGAGAGACTGAAATGGAATATGATGTCAGGTTGTAACAATATTGTTCTGATATACTTTACTGTGTACATGATATGATTATTTCATTGTGGTAATTTAGATACTCAAGTTGATTAAAAAAAGAGTGAATTGATACAGTTAATTTACTGTTAAAAACATAAGCTGCTCTCAGAAATATAAATACTGCATATAGAGATAAATAAGTCTATGTTAAATACAAGTTCATGATGAATAATTGTGTGAAAATATTCATACTGTAAATGTTTGCATTGCCATTTACATTTGAACAATGTACTGCATCTGGATATGTATATTCAGAGGATCTGAGTAGGAATAGTAGAAAGTCATGTGAACTGAAATGTATTTTCTGCACTATGCGGGTAGATTGTTTTTTCTGCTGGATCAGGGATTGATCGGTATTCTGAACCTTTGGCGGTTCAGTGATGAGCCAGGTGATCGAAAGCGGACGGAGATCGGGATCCACTCCAAAGACCTCTATTCATTTCCCTTTGACAGCAATAAGAACGTTCACTACAAAACCTACCCGAGTAGTAGAATGAGCAGACATATACCCACAACACCCACAACATCTCATATAGAAGAAAGGACACTTTGGTTGATCTTTATTGTTTCATTTATTTGAAAGAGCTCTATTTTGTTTTGTTTTTTTCTAATTCCATGCACTGCAAAATAATAATTGGTTGGGAGGCAATAAAAGATCACTGTTCAACTTCCAGTCAGAGTCCAGCTTTCTAAACCTAGGGGAAATGTGGTCTGCTTTCTTCCATTAAAGGTTAAAGACGCTACATATTATTTTAGATGAGGAATCAAAAAGAACTTAAAAAACTTCTGTGATGGCAGCATTAGAATAGAGGAATAGAATAGAAAAACACTTAAAATAATTAATCCCCAGTGGGGGAAATTCAGATTAGACAAGTAGCTAAAAAAATCAGATATTTACAATGATTGTATATTAGACAACAACAACAAGTAAACACAAGAAACTTGTACAAAGAAAACAAATGGACCAGACTCCGTGAATAATTCCTTATAGTCCAGTGAGCAGTGTTGACCAACATGTCATTGGGGTCATCAGGTGAGAACCTCCTTTCATCAGTGTTTCTTCTAGTTAGGCCCACGACACCTCCAGGAGGCTAGACAGTGATCACTGGCGTCCCAGAGTCACTCCCCTAATGCCAGCCATCACTGCTCCTCACACCACAACAACCATCTTTTCTTCCGCAACAACTAGCTACAACAGATTCTCACCAACTGCACACCAGTCATTGCGGGGTGGGGATACAAACCCTGGTTCGGGTAGGAGGTAATGAAAGTATAGAGGATGCAAGAGGTGGAGGCAGGACAAGACACGCTAGCAGATACAGCAGACAAACTCACCTAAACAGTCCTACAGTCACTAAAAATGCCAGCAAATTCATGACCATACAGGCTAACTCACCTAAAATGGCTGTCTGGTTTTAAAAGCCTCACATGGGCCACACCCTCCACTTAAATACATCCTGGATTTCTTCCTTCCTTCTTCCAAGAGTCTGTTTACCCTAAGTGCTCCCCCTCCTTGCCCCCCAACTACTATTGCTTCTTCTATTCTTTATTATTGGGCTGTCCCACATATTCTCTGAAAAGCCTCCAGCTGATCCAAAATGCTGCAGCCAGAGTTCTGATGAGAACTAACAGGAGAGATCATGTTTCTCCAGTTTTAGCTGCTCTTCATTGGCTCCCTGTTAAATTCAGAATAGAATTTAAGATTCTTCTCCTCAAATATAAAGCTCTTAATGACCGAGCTCCATCATATCTTAAAGATCTCAATGTAAGATATTTTCCTAACAGAGCACTTCGCTCCCAAACTGCAGGTTTACTTGTTGTTCCCAGAGTTTCTAAAAGTAGAATGGGAGGTAGAGCCTTCAGTTATCAGGCCCCTCTCTTGTGGAATAAGCTGTCAGTAAATGTCCGGGAAGCAGACATCCTTTCTACTTTTAAGATTAGGCTTAAAACTTTACTTTTTGATAAAGCTTATAGTTAGGGATGGCTCAGGTAATCCTGAAACATCCCATAGTTAAGCTGCTATAGGCTTAGACTGCTGGGGAACCTCATCTGTCACACCTTTCCTCACTTTGCTCTCTTTTTCCCCCTGTTTAATTTCACAATTGATTTTATGTACATGTGACATTATTGTGGTTATTAACGTATGTTTCCCTGTTCCAACAGATATCCTTTGAATGGCGTTATGGTGTTCCCCCCCCCCTCTTTTCCCTCTTTTCTGTCTTCTCAAACCCCAGCTGGTCGAGGCGGATGGCCACCCTTCCTGAGTCTGGTTCTGCCAGAGGTTTCTTCCTGTTAAAGGGAGTCGTTCCTTTCCACAGTCGCCTCAGGCACGCTCAGGACGGGAGATTGGACTGAAGACAAGTTTCGGTGCAATCTGTTGGTTTCCTTAGCTAGGATATTAATTTTTTGAATTGGCTCTATATGAATTAATTGGATTATGATTACAATGAACTGAATTCCAATTGGCTTGAATTGGACTATACTACTTAAGTGCCTTGAGATGACAATTGTTGTAATCTGGCGCTATATAAATAAAATTGAATTGAATTGAATTGAATTGAATTTACAGTAATCTATCAAGCAAAATAGATAGTTCACTGCCAGTCTCACTAGGATAGAAGGTTATGCAGGTCACATTTGTTTATTTGGTTTTGTTTTGGGCTTTTTTTCTATTTCACACTTCCACTCTTTTGCACGGTTTTTCTCTTCTTTCTTTCTTCCCCAACCAGCTGCGTTTCCACCTTAATACGTAATGCTAACATGCACAGCGCACATAGAGATTTGAGCAGCACACGCAATCAAATACCATGCATACACAGCATTGACAGTGCGTGTACACATTGTATCAAACGGCGTACGCACTCACAAACAGAAGCACAATCAATCTCATGTTCATGCAAGCACATACGCACGGATCCAGCATTCCACGCTAATGTTTATCTCATGGAATGTGCATGGAGCTGGGTCCAGGGAAAAGAGATTAAAAATCGCCAATAAATTGAAGGATCTACAGGCAAACATTGTCTTATTACAGGAGATTCAATTATCAAAGACTGCAGCTGATGTTCTCACCACAGCACAGTTTCCTCATGTGTACTCAGCCTGTTACAACTCCAGACAGAGCGGTGTAGCCATTCTGATAAGTGGAAAAGTAAATTTCACCGTAAACAACACAGTTATAGATCCAGAAGGTAGATTTCTAACTTATCTATCCAAAATATGAATTTATGCATTGCAAATATATATGGTCCAAATGTGGATGACCCCTCATTTTTTCACTCCTTTTTCACTTCACTCTCTGATCACTCAGATAACACACTCATCATAGGAGGGGACTTTAACATGGTATTAGACTCAGGAGTAGACAGACTCAGTACTTCAGGAAGTCAGCGGAACTGGCAGTCCACAAATATTGTTAAACAGTATATGAAAGATTTTGGTCTTTGTGATGCTTGGCACTTCCACCACCCCACTCTTAGAGAATACACCTTCTTCTCACCAGTACACCACTTATATTCAAGAATAGATTATTTCTTAGCAGTTATTTGATGAGTGATATTTCAGACACCAAAATCCACCCCATCACTATCAGTGATCACGCTCCAGTTTCTATCACACTGAAGAATGACAGAGTTACACCACCAGCTAGGAATTGGAGATTTAATACATCATTACTAAAATACCCTGATTTTATTAATTATTTCAAAAGGGAATGGTCTGTATATTTAGAAAATAATGACCTGCCAGGAATGTCAGCTTGTATTCTCTGGGAAGCTGGAAAAACAGTTATGAGAGGCAAAATAATCTCTTTTTCATCAAATAAGAAAAAGAGGGAAAGTTCAAGAATATCAGATTTAGAACTCAGGATTAAATCATTAGAAGTTGCCTACAGTACCTCTAAAGAGGAACACATATTGAATGAATTAAGAAAAGCTAAACTTGAACTAAACAAAATTATTGATAACACAGTTTCTGATACAAAGACTTCGCTTGGAGAACTTTGAGCACGGCAATAAATCTGGAAGGTTCCTAATAAATCAATTAAAGATAAAGAGAAAACAACAATCACTTCTGTTAAGGACTCAAAAGGAAATGTCACCCATGACCCCGATGTAATCAACAATGCTTTTAGGGACTTCTATAAAACCTTATATTCATCACAAAATGATCCATCAGACAGTAACATAGATCAGTTTCTTAGTAATATCAACCTTCCAAAATTACAAACCGAACAGGCCATGGCTCTGGATTCACCTCTCTCAATAGGAGAACTCCATGAAGCTCTTCAACATATGCCTAGTAACAAAGCCACAGGACCAGATGGTTTTCCAGTAGAGTTCTACAAAGAATTTTGGACTGTTTTGGCACCTGCATTTCACAAAATGGTATTACAAGTTAAGCAGAATGGCAGATTATCCCCAAACAAGAACTCTGCTAACAATATCCTACGAAAGAAACCAGGAAAAGCCCCCCTACTTCCATCCAGCTACCGTCCAATATCACTAATAAATGTAGACCTCAACATATTTGTAAAGCCCTCGCCAAAATAATAGAAAAAATAACTCCCCTGATAATACATCCTGACCAGACAGGTTTTATAAAGGGTAGACACTCATCCACTAACACTCGCAGGCTAATTAATCTCATAGACTATTCTAACATCAACAACCTGGAAACCACAATAGTCTCTCTAGATGCAGAAAAAGCATTTGATCGATACATCATACATCATCATATTTCATCAACTGGATAAGGATATTATATAGCTCCCCAAATGCGTGTGTCAGGACAAATGGTAAAACTTCTCCAAGCTTCAGTCTGCAGAGAGGTACAAGACAGCGTTGCTCACTTTCCTCCTCATTTTTTGCTATTTTCATCAAACCTTTAGCAGCTGCTATTAGAGAAGATAGAAATATTAAAGGCATCCAACCCCAAAATATTGAGCATAAAATAAGTCTTTATGCTGATGATGTATTACTTTTCCTTCAGAACTCACAGACGTCTCTCACTCACACGATCACACTCATAAATAAATTCTCAGCACTTTCTGACTACTCTATCAACTGGTCTAAGACCACAGTTCTGCCCATTAACTGTAGGGTCCAGAATATACCTGCGATCACTTTACAGTCAGGAAATATTAGATTCATTATATATTAGAGATATTTAGGTATAAACATTTCCGCCAGGCTCTCAGAGCTGACAAAGCTAAATTATGTGCAAAAAGAGGACGATCTCACTCGTTGGAAGTCATTATCCATATCACTTATGGGGAGAATTGCAACCATTAAAATGAAGATACTACCAAAAGTTAACCACTTGTTATAAATGATCCCCATAAAACCATCCGTGTACTTGGTTTAAGTCACTTGATCCATATATTTCCAAATTTCTGTGGAAAAACAAACCACCACGTATTAATTTAAAAACCCTACAGAAGACCAAGGACTGTGGTGGATTAGATTTACCTAATTTTCAGCACTATTCCTTAGCCAATAGGTTACAATATATATATCAAAATGGTTTAAACCTAGCCCACTAGATGAACCATGGAGAAATATAGAACAATCATTGTGTGATAATCTGGAATTCTCTGACCGGCCACTTATTAGTCAAAATGTAAAACATCATAAATCTTTCAAAAGCATTAACATCAGCACCTCTCTGACAGCCTGGTGGGAATTTCTTAAAATAACAAAGTCTTCACTTCTTCTGTGTAAGCTTAAACCCATCTGGAACAATCCTGACATCCTGCAAAACAAAAAAAATGCTAAACTTTACTCTATGGAAGAACAAAAGAATCAAACATCTGGAATATATAATCCAAAATGGAAATTTTACTTCATTTGATGAGCTCATGTTACAAACTTGGGATAGGCAGCAATACATTCCTAGAATATCAACAACTTAAGTCTATAATAACTAAGAAATAACTCCCCATCAGGGTACCAGAATTTTAAGCATCTGCACCCAAAAACTGCTCTCAAAAAAACAACTATTGTCTAAGATAGATGACACAATGTCTATACCATCCTCAAAATGGGAGGCAGATCAATCCATCAGTTCTAATCATAACTTCTGGTCACAAATATTTTGAACACCTTCAGAATTACTCGAAATCCTAATTTCCTAGGTGGAGCCCTGCCTGTGCCTGGGGGGTCTGGGTTGCTCTGGGCACGCCACAGTGTGGGTGGGTTGGTGCATGTCTTGGTGTTGGGCTGGTTGCTCTGGGACCTCCAATGTGTCCGCAGATTTATTTATCTATTCATTTTTGGGTGTTGAGGTGTGCGATGGGGCGGGCCGGTGCTTTTTTCCTGTTGGGGGCAGCCTGGGTGGGCCTGGGTGATGGTGGGCCTCAGGCCCGGGCTGCTGTGACTGGTTTGACTGCGTGGTTTGTTTGTATGTTGTTTTTTTTCTCTTTTCTTTATTTATAGAGGTCCTCTGGGGTGGGGCGGGTGGTTGCATTCTGGGTGCACAGTAGCTCCCCGAATACGGTCTCGATGGGCCCCGAACCTGGTGGACATCAGGCCCTCCTGCCCGGTGGCGGATCCTAGGTAACAGGGGTGCCTATTGCAGTTAGTCTCTGTCTGCCCTCTCTGGGGGAGCTTCTCTCTTCCGGTCTATATCCCATTTCCCTCTCCCTTCTGGCTCCCGTACACAGCACACACTCGGACACGTAGGGTTTTGGGGGCGTATATGTTCTGTGGGGTGTAGTGTATGGGGCCACCTAGGTGGTTCCCTTTGCTGCACTCTGCAGCCCCTTTCCCCTGTTTTAATTACACTTGCTACTCATTATGCTACTCATTAGACACACACACACACTAGGTCTTGGTTTCTTCTTCTTTTCTCTTTCCCTGTCTCCTGGTTCGGTTCAGCACTATTACATGTTATGTATTGTAACAAAAATGAATAAATAGGCAGTTGATGGGCATCAAGGGGAGCTTTACATTCATAAAGCTTGTCTGGCATTAACGGTATTCAGATTACAATTCTGCTGCCATAATGCTGGACAGGACAAGGGAGGAAAAAAAGAATTCTTTTGTGCCCCTGGCCATCAGGCTGTACAACAGCTCTCAGTCATGGCAGGAGGCACAATAGACAATGGACAAATCCTTTTTGCACTACTTTCTGGACTCTCTGTCATTGCCATAACTGACTACCATGTCTGACTATCTCTGCTACATGCTGTGACTGTGATTTTCATTCATTCATTCATTCATTCATTTGTTTCACAGCCTAATTTAATTGCACACAGTCCTTTATCCCCATTAATCCCAATCCATCTTTCTCATGCTTATATGAAACATTTTTACTTCTACGGTCGCTTAATATTTTTAATATAGTTAACAGTTGTATATACATTCGTACTTCGATGGTCACTTTATATTTTTAATATAGTTTATAGTTGTATAAAACATTTTTATTTCTACAGTTACTCTCTAGTTTTTAAAAAAAATTTGTGTAGACAATTAGCATGGGTTAATTTAACACAGTCCTATATTTATACTATATGCAAGTGTTTAATTTCTTTGTACATTTTAGATTCCTCTGTACATTTTAGATTCCTCTGCACATATTTCATTTCTATGCAAATGCTTAATTTCTCTGCTAAAGTTAAATTTTGCTACAAATGTTTAAGTTGATTTCCTTAATTTCTATCAATCTCAGGTCAATGTCAACATATAGTATGATTACTGTGTTATGAGTTAATTCTAATGTATGTTCAATGTATGTTATATTACTGCTACTGGATGCTTCAATTTCCTTCGGGATCAATAATGTGTCTGTCTGTCTTGCCATCTGTCTGTCGGTCTGTCTATGTTGGACAGTCCACATATTGTACAGAGCCAGTCAGGCAGGAGGATAGAGATACGTGGTTGAAATCCCCTGTGATTGCAATGAATGCCTCAGGATAGTGGGTCTGTATCCTAGCAATGGCGTCATGGATGACGTCACACACTGTTGTAGGTGGAACGTAAACAACGATGACGACTGTATATGGGAACTCTCTGGGCGCATAGAACGCACAGAAACCAACTGACAGCAGTTCAATGTCTGGACAGCATACCTTCTCCTTAATGGTCACATTGCGGGGATTAACTCATCTCTGATTAAAAAAACAGGATAATAAACCCGCCTTTCCGCTTACCGCTCGTACTCGGGTCATGATCCGCTCGTATGGCTGTGAAGCCAGGTATGTCAACACATGAATCTGGTGTGTTGTCGTTCAGCCAGGACAGACACATCAAACTGCTCTCCTTATACAGCTGTTGTTTATACAGCTATACAGCCAACAGTTCTTCTCTTGTGTACACTGCTCTAGTACTGGTAGCAGCACACATTGTCAAAAAATTAAAATAAAACGAAATGCAAATAAAAAGCAAATCACTAAAAATGTTAACATAAAAACTAAAAAATATATATAATTATACAAACGACAAACAAATTAAGAGCCACACAGAGTTGTTGCTGATAAGGCCGGCGCATAGCAACCAGAATTAATGCAGAAAAGTTCACTGAGATTTTACAACACGTGCTTGCCTCAAGACCACATCTTTTCCAGGGACCATGCATTTTCCATGCATTTTCCAAGTAAACAATGTAAAACCACATTCTGACACATTCCAAAGGCATGGCTGAGGAAGAAGCGGGTACGGGTACTGGACTGGCCTGGCTGCAGTCCTGACCTGTCCCAAATAGAGAATGTTGGAGAACCCCCCCCCCTCCTCCTCCTCCCGTACTGTTGCACACCTTAAGACGTGTACAGGAAGAATGGGACAAATTAACAGCTGAAACTCTTCATCCCTTGGTATCCTCAGTATCAGAACATCTTTCAGTGTTGGGAGAAGGAAATGTTACAAAGTGGGAAAAGATTCACTGTCCTGACTTTTATGGAATGTGTTGCTGGTCTGACATGTAAGAAATATATGCACTAACAAATGAAACAAAGATGAAGAGAAAATAAAAAAGAGTTCTTGAGTTCATACAGTGTAAAATTAAATAAACATAGAAATAAATGTAACAGTCATTGTTTTCTTCATTGTGTTTTAGCATTTTCCATATCTTCCCAACTTTTTCTGATATTGGATTGTAAATAAACAAATAAAAATAACTTCTCACCTACTATGGCAATCCAAAAGAGCAAAAGCTTTCCTCTTGTACCCCAAGACATACTGGAGCAGCTGGCATCTGCCATCACAACAGGCCTCCTGTAACATACAGTTTCAGTTTAAAGTTTTCTTCTGCAGGTGTTCTTACCCAAACCTTGGTCACAGGTCCTGGGAGAATATGAGCAGAGCTGGATCAAAGCAGTATTTTTTTCCTTTAACAGTATGTTGTTTGTCTTGCTTTCTGGTTTGGCAATAGTAAAAAAAATTAAATAGAATAGAATTGGCTAGAATAGGTGAAGTAAAAAACAGGTTTCTAGGACTGCCTCCTTTCACCTTTGTAATATTGTTAAAATCAGGAACATCCTGCCTCAGTGAAACTGCTCCATGCATTTGTTACTTCAGGATTGGATTACTGTAATTCTTTATTATTCAGCTGTCCCACAAATTCTCTGAAAAGCCTTCAGTTGATCCAAAATGCTGCAGCCAGAGTTCTGATGAGATCTAACAGCAGAGATCATGTTTCTCCAGTTTTAGATTCTTTTCATTGGCTCCCTGTTAAATTCAGAATTTAATTTAAGATTCTTCTCCTCACATATAAAGCTCTTAATGACCGAGCTCCATCATATCTTAAAGATCTCATTGTAAGATATTTTCCTAACAGAGCACTTTGCTCTCAGACTGCAGGTTTGCTTGTTGTTCCCAGAGTTTCTAAAAGTAGAATGGGAGGCAGAGCCTTCAGTTATCAGGCCCCTCTCCTGTGGAACCAGCTTCAAGTTTGGGTTCAGGAAGCAGACACCCTCTCTACCTTTAAGATTAGACGTAAAACTTTCCATTTTGATAAAGCTTATAGATTCCTAGACTGCTGGAGGATCTCCCATGATGAACCTCTCCTCCCTCTGCCCTGACCTGAGGGCAGTGACAGTGAGACCTGGAATGGTGTGTTTGGGAGGAACAGCCCCCCCGATCTGAATCTGAGAGGTAGTCTGTTGTTGGACTCGTCATGGACTGTCAGGCAAAGTTCAGGTATAAGGGTGTTCACATTTGCTCTTGGCACCAGGACACCCTAGGCCGCAGTTCGATGATCAACTTTGTGGTTGTATCTTTGGACTTACGGCCGCATGTCCTTTGACACTCGGGTGAAAAGAGGGCCGGAGCTGTCAACTGATCACCACCTGATGGTGACTTGGCTCTGCTGGTGGGGGAGGATGCCAATCTGACCTGGCAGGCCCAAATGTATTGGGAGGGTCTGCTGGGAATGTCTGAAGGAGCTTTAACACCTCCAGCATCAATCATGTCCCGGGGGAGGTGGGGGACATTGAGTCCGAATTTAGTTGTGTTCCGTGCATTGTTGAGGCGGCTGACAGGAGCTGTGGCCGTAAGATAGTCAGGACCTGTTGTGGCGGCATTTAAACGTTCTTGAAATTACAATTACAATGGTAAAACAAACCAGAAAGAATGAAAGGGTGTGCATTATTATGATATTTTCATGTATTCACGTTGACAATAATGTCGTTTATCGGCAATAATTTGTGGGCTACATCGTCCAGCAAAATTTGTTATTGTCCCAGGCCTATGTGAGACTGGAAGCTATGAGACTGTTGAACGCTGGAGGCCCTGACAATAAAGAATCGTTCAATCTTCAATAATATAATTCAATTCAAGCCAATCAGAGTCCAATTCATTGTAATCATAATCCCATCAAATCCAATTAATTAAATTCAAAATTAATCCAATTCAGTCATACAGAGCCAATTCAAAAACAATTTCCTAGCTGAGGAAACCAACAGATTGCACCGAAACTTCTCTTCAGTCCAATCTCCTGAGCATATATGAGGTGACTGTGGAGAGAAATGACTCCCATTTAACAGGAAGAAACCTCTGGCAGAACCAGACTCAGGAAGGGTTGCTCAGTTGGGTTTGAAAAGACAGAAAAGATGGGACAACAAACACTGTAACATCATTCAAAGAATACCTGCTGGAAAAGGGAAACAAGTTAATGACCACAATAATGCCAAATGTACATAATATCCATCCGTCCATCCATCACCTACAGCTTCTCCGGGGATCGGGTCGCGGGGACATCAGCTTGAGCAGAGAAACCCAGATGTCCCCGGCCACTTCCTCCAGCTCTTCCTGGGGGACCCCAAGGCTTTCCCAGGTCAGTCAAGAGACATAGTCTCTCCAGCTTGTCCTGGGTCTTCCCCGGGGTCTCCTCCCATTGGTACGTGTCCAGAATGTGAGGCTCTGCATCTTGAGGAGCAGTTTTTTTCCCCAGCTGGGAAAACTGGGTCGGGTGTTTACGCTTTAGGTGGGCATGCAAGTTTGTTGTGTTGACTTTTTTTTGTTGCCACCACTTTTGAACAAATTCAGCAAACTGGCTCGTCCGTGTTGATTGGCTCACCTTGCTCATTTGGTTTTAAGCCGAAATATTCCCACAACGGTGCTGTGGCATTTGGCTTTGCAATCATCTTTTTTCCTTGCGTTGCTCTGCACGAGGCTCACTTGTTGCACTCTGCCACTGCCAGCTCTCCCACTGGGGTCCTTCATGATGCAAGAGACCCGCTTCCTGCATCTGGAGGTGTAAATGTATGCGGTGGTGGACAGGCTGTGTCCCACAGTCCTTTGTGCAGCTTTCAATACCCTCTGCAGCGCCTTTGTCTCGGCCGCAGAGCAGCTGCCGGGCCATACAGTGATGCAGGAGCAGAGGACACTGTCCACCGCACATCTGTAGAACGATGTCAGGACTGAGCTCCCAAGTCCGGAGTGTCACAACCTTCTGAGGAAGTATAGGCACTGGTGTGTCCTCCTAATAGGCAGGAAGTGTTATGTCTCCAGGTGATGTGTACAACCAGGTACCTATAGCTGGAGACCGCTGTCTCTCCGATGTGCAGGGGCGGGGGGAGGTGTCTGCCCCTTCTGAAATCTACGATAATCTCCTTGGTCTTTTTCATGTTGATGCAGAGGTTGTTCTCTCTGCACCAACCCTCCAGGTGTTCCAGGTGAAGTGCCTTGATTTGGCACTATATATAAAAAACTGCATTGAATTGAATAATGACACTAACCAACTAACTGACCACTAACTGTTCATTTGTTTCAAGTCACAGCAACTGATCGCTGATAAGCTGAAATTTCTTCAAAGAGAAACTAAATATAGTTAACAATCAAAAGGCAATCAATGTCCTTCTTCTACAGAGCATTCACTAGGTACTGGACCAACTCCAGCCTTTTCTTCAAGGAATGACCCATCTGTTAAGGACTGTAGTACAAGCACGAAGCAAAGTTTTATGTGCAATAGAGGAGGTTTTTTTTACTGCAGGTTTCCAATGGTTGAAGCCTTAGCTCGGCGATCCAAGAGCTCACATTGTTGTAATCCATAACCATTAAAAATCCAGTCAGTACAGAACAATAGTCCATTTCAGTGTTATGAAATAAAGCACAAAGAGCGGTAAAAATATATTAAAAAAACGTGGCTTATGTCTTCTCGATTTGTGTCCCAACTCACTGTGTAAAGTTGGACTTGCCCCCACCTATCCTTAGCAAACTTAACTGCCTATGATGTGGCAGGAGAGAAATAATCATAGCCACTAACTCCACCATAGGAGACATGTAACATAAATGCTATCTAATACATTTTGAATTATACACACACATACACATACCCACAAACCTTTTTCGTAAGAGCAATAAACTTGTTAATCAACAACTAAACACTACTTCAGCTCAATCACAAATCACTGCAACTTGTGTTACCATTAAGCTGCATTCAGGCTCCTACATTTACCATGTCCTTTCACTTTTTCAAATATCTTCAAAACAGATAAGTAATTTTATTAAATACAGCAATATCTTTGAGACTTTTCAGTCTGGTTTTAGAGAACACAATAGCACTGAGACTGCACTTGTCAAAGTTTTAAATGATGTAAGAATCAACAGCGATTCCAACAATCTGTTCTGGTTCTCTGGTTCTTCTTGACCTTAGCACAGCCTTTGACACAGTTGACCATAGCATTCTTTGAAACAGACTGGAAAACTGGGCTGGCCTAGCAGAAATACATAACTGGATGGCAAACAATTTTTTACAACTCAATTCTGACAAGACCGAAATAATGATATTTGGATAAAAAATCCAGAGAGATTGGCTCATCACTGCAATTCCTTGACTCTCCACAACAGTAAAAAACCTGGGAATAATCTTAAAGCTCAATTTTGAAGCTCATATCAAAAATATTACAAAAACTTAATTTTATCACCTATGAAACATTGCCAAATTCCTGAACCAGCCCGACACAAAAAAACTTATTCATGCATTTATCACTTCCAGACTTGATAATTGTAATGTCCTTCTGTTTGGTCTTCCCAAATAAAAAAAAAACACTAGGCCACTTACAATTGGTACAGAACTCTGCAGCCCGAGTACTGACGAAGACCAGACAGAGGGCACACATAATTCCCATTTTAAAATCCTTGCACTGGTTAGTTTTAGAATTGATTTTAAGATTCTCTTATTGGTTTTTAAATCACTGAATGGCCTAGCACCAACTTATCTCTCAGATACACTACTGAAGCATGAACTAAGCAGGCCCCTCAGATCCTCCACAGCTGGACTCCTAGTCGTGCCAAGAACCGCCACAAAAAATATGGGGAATCCGCCTTTAGCCACTGTGGTCACCTTCTCTGGAACAGTCTGCCTGGGGATCTGAGGGACTGTATCACTGTAGATAAGAAAGCTTAAGACATATTTTTTAGCCTAGCTTTTACATAAGGTGCCCCACCATTCACTGCCTTGCCCTCTTTTCTTTTCATTTTTCATCCTCTGTGTTTATTCTCCTTACAGGTTTTATTGTGTTTTTTATGTCTTATTTTTATTGTTGTAGTTTTTTTATGTTTGTTGATTGGTTTTAATTTGCTGGCTAGTTTTATTGTTGTGTACTTCTGTTCTCTCCTGCTCTGTGAAGCACTTTGGGTTGCATGTTCTGCATGAAAGGTGCTATATAAATAAATAAAGTTTAAAGTTTAAACTGAGAGCTTTCTTTCCTGTTTCAGTTTGAACACAAGGAGCAGAGAAATGCAAAATGTAATTTGACGGTAAGGCATAACGGCTTTCAGTACTCCGAAGTAAAGTGTATAAATAGGTAGGAGCCAAGCCAATAAGATCCTTGTAAACAAGAGTTTACAAGGCTCAAAGTGTGTATATCACCTTGCATTCAAGGAAGGCATGCCAGCTTTACCATACAGTTCACAGTGGTGGGTGAGGTGCCTACAAGCAGTGATAAATCTCAGAGCACAGGTTTTTTTCTAAAATCCTTGATTTTGACAAATACATTTCAAAAGGCTGTATCTTAAAACTGATAAGAGATAGAGACTTTCTGTAAATTAGAGAAATGTTAAGGATGACCCAAAGTTTATGTAGGAAGCAAATGTACACACCTAATTTGCATATTATGACGTCATGGGGTGGCGGCCATCTTGGATTATAGAATTTCTATGAAATTTTCATGTTTCAATGATAAAATGCAGACTTTTTTCCCAAATATGCCCCTATTAATCTCTGCGCTATATTCAACATTCTATATTCAATGTGCTTGACAATGCAAAATGTTCAGGGAAATAGCAAAGAGTAAACCAACACTGTAAAATATTTCTAATAAATGGCCAAAAAAAATGCACGAGCGATAACCTCACGTTTGCTTGCAGAGGTCAAAATAGGCCTATGCCTATCCATCCAGGTGACACTGTTTGTAGTTTTTTATGGTGTGATACCTTTCATTGCATGGTACAACACAAAGACCCACCCCACACTGCCTATACCTGTATTTTGTCTGACGGCGGCCTTTAGGTCGGGTTCGATCAGAACATACGACACAATCTGGGTGGTCATCAGCCTTATACAGAAAGTGACATTCAGTGAGTCTCTGTGGCATTTCTCTCAATGACTTCTTCCTCCCTTTATGACTCTCTTTCCTGGAGTAGCCTTCCAGTGAACCAGTTACCACGTCTTGCACAAAGACCTTCAGAAACTTGTGAGGAGCTGGAATACAGCTTCAGTAAATTATGTGAGCATTCACCATACTTATGCAAAGAATAGCATGGAAAATTCTGTTATACGACTTTCTTGATCTATGGAGAAAGAGTTAGATCTTCATTCTTCATTCTTTGATCTGCAGTGTCAACCACCCCATGAATGAATTATAATCATCAACACACACAGGTGTATTTATTCATCTGTACCCACTGATAGTGTGTTTTGTCCTGAAGCGTTTTTTGGATTTCACTGACAGTTACATCAGACCACTGGTGAAATCTTGAATGTGGCTTGATTTCACGGGAGGCTAAAAACTGATGGGCATAACGAGTTGTTTCTACAGTCAATAAATTCCAGGAATCATCATTGAGAAACAGTGACAAGAAATCTAGAGCCAAATCAGCATGGGATAGTTCTCTGTCCCCCTGATATCCAACTGTTTCATCAAATTGCTTTATCCAATTCTGGTACCCCACCTCATCAGTCAAATACTCAAAGCCTGCATGTCCATAACCTGGCTTAGTGAGACGCATGTTGGCTGACTTGGCTCTGCGCTGTATGACAGCGCGTCTGCCTCTTAATGCACCACTTGTGCCACCTTGCGCTCCTGTCATGTCTCCAACAAGTGCGCCAACATGTGCTCCGGTCAAGTGAACAGACGCAGCATGGCTGCGGCTGCATGAACTGCGCCGCTACGTTTTCCCCCAGCTCTCCCACTGACACTTAGACCACGTCTGACATGGCCATCAGATTTGTCAAGCTACTGGCTTCGCGATCGCGGACACTTTGTGAAGGCACCGTGTCAGAAAGCACAGCGTTCAATTGGCGAGCTCGATAAAAAAACAGAACACCTATATTACTCCTAGCCTCGTTCCCTCCAGTACTACCACGCCTGCTAACTCCTGAATGCAAACTTCGACCCGTGAAACATTTTCCTCAACACCAACATTGCTGGGCAAAGGATCTGAAGTTGGTGTTTGGTGTAGGGAAACACTTTGTCCGACTGCTGGTGAGGCAGGGACGCGGGGGAACTAGCGCCGGGACTAGCTAACAGCTGACCGTCATCTTCTGAAGGTACATTTTCCCCTTCAGAATCAGGATTAGCGAATCGAAGACCCAGCGCTTCTTTGCAGGTAAACTTTTTAGTGGACATTATTGGAAAAAAAACACTTGCGAATGCTGACTATATCACTCTGCTGCTGTTGCTCAAGGGTGCACTCGCTGGTGAAGAACTCGTACTGATTCAACTTGCTGTAGCGCGAAATTTTTACATAGAAGGATGACTATTTTGCGTCAGAGGTGAAGTGTGACATGTCTGCCAACCAGAAGTGGAGAGTAGGGAAAAAATATGACGTTATTTTTGCCACAATGGGCCGTTTTATTCAAGGCACGATCTTGTCGACTTAAGTCGACCATGGCGCTAGAAGGGTTAACTATTCACTACTACGAACCACTCGGGGACAATGTGGTTCCATAAGCTGATTAGTAATTTTCCAAATTAATTACTCCTTTCGTATCCTTCCACATACGATCATGAAAAAGGTATTAAAATGCAGCTTGTGATATCACTGAGAACCTTAAAGAACTTGTACAAATATATAAAGCACATTTAATACAGTTTCAAGATTCAGCTAAAAAGTGATTATGGGTGAGATCCTTTTGAGAGGTCCATGCTGCGACTGTCTCTGGTTTGAGTCAGAGTCAGGGCAAACTGTCACCATTGTTTACTTTGACCCATATAGGGTCGGAGGGGTCCTGTTCTGGTTTTCCCCAATACTCTCCTGAGAGGGTCCGTTGTTTGTTCAGCTTAGTTAGCACTAAGCTATTAATGCATTTACCTAAACTTATGGCACAGGTCTGTGGAAAGAGGCGCTGAGAAAACTCCCCCAATATGCTGTCGTTGGCAAAGGTTGTTGTAAATTTCTCTTCTTTGATGTAGAAATCCCCCATCTGGTATTTCCACACTGACCATCCCCACAAAAGAATGTTGCAGTCATTTATAGTCTGTGGGTGTTCATGGCACATGTAAGTACAGTAAAGTGAAGTAAAGTGCCGGTGAATTCACTGCACAAATGCTGTCTTTAAGCTACTTTAATGGTGATTCTGTCAGATGAGGCTGTGGTTATAAAATCAGGATTTTATTAGAGCAGAGCGACAGTCTTGAAATTCTTTAGAGCTGACGCATAGTCTTAATGGGCTGATTTTCAGCCCCAGTTTCTAACGAAAGAAAAAGTCAAATGTGTCAATGAGAGCAGCTTTATAGAGAATTCAGCTGGATTACTATACACGTACAGTTTATTGGTTTTACTAAAAGATGGAACTCTGGAGCATGAACAAAGCACCTAGGTCTAGTCTTGGTTCACTGAGTGTAGTTACCTATGCAGGAGTGATTTTGAGCCACAGTGAGTAGTGAAGCATGAAATCTTTTTAGTTAATAGAACACCAGACCCAGGACCCATAGAGATGAACAATATTGCAGCCTTGTGGCATCCCTGTGGAGTGGAAATTGGATGGGTATTTTTTTCCGTGCCATGACTTCTTTAAAGAACATCCTGTGAGGCATGATTAAGATTCCTCTAAGAGTTTACTTTGCCTAAGAGGACCATCTCAGACAGTAGAGATGGGATGCACCATGATACAATAAACTATTGAAATCATGTCACAAGATGCTTATAGATTTAGCAAGAGAAGACATGAGAACCGAGTTGTCACAGACAGCAGACTCGCAGAGTTACAACTCTTAAAGTCAACTTAGATCAAAAAGCTCCTTCTGAGTCCTGTTTGAAAACAATTTGTCACCTGAGGAAGTGGAGAAATATTTAGAGATGTTTTGAAGGTTGAAAATGATTTGTCCGTGGCCGTGGTGGTTCTGACCTTATTGTATACAGTTTAGGCAGTGCTAGTGCTGGATGTGAAGGAAGGTTAGAGTGATTGAGAGCCGTTGAGTCCAACTGGGGTACTAGATTTGTGCCATTTTCTCTCAGCTGTTTTGAGATCAAATGGTTCAGATCAGACAACAGCCATGGGTCGGGAAGGTTAAAGCAAACATTCTGATGGAGAGATTACACACTGTACACACTCAATCCAGACATGAGGTCAGTGCAGAGCAGAGAAACTTTACTGACTTCTGGTAAAAACAATGAGTAAAAAAGGGGTTCACAAAATCTGTGTACCATCATGTTATGAGCATGCTCCCATATGACCACTAAACAACATTCACACAGACATACACACACTCACTTTACCCACCTGCATCTATTTCAGCTTCAGATTCCATATTTTCCTCGAGGCATTTTAAAATATTTAATAACTGTATTACTATTTTTATAAGAAATCTCTTCAACTATAAAAGTGAAATAAATACCTGGAAATAAAAACTTATCTGTTGTCTTTTTGTCGCTCTATGGTTTGCTGCTGTTTTCCACCTCTGCTCTCTGTCCTCCCTCCCTCTAAGTGCCAAATACCACAACACAGATTCACAATGCTTCATAATCCTCTCCACATCCCTCCTCCCTTCCTCTTCTTTATTATATCCTATTCTTCTAATATATTTTGCTTTTTGCTGTCATACCCCCTGTTTTAACAATCTCCCATTTAATTTGTTGTAAATCCCCCACTTTCACTTTTCCTAGTATCTCACTGTGGTTAGGGTTAAAGCCAGTCTCCATCACACAATAACATGAAATCAGCCTATATACATACTACAGTTAGACATGAATATGCTTGATATTACACTCTACATACTAATGATGAAAATTGTGAATTTATATCACTTTATCTTATCAGTTCAATGAAATATGCTATTTAAAAACATTTTTGCCCAGGATTTAGCTTTTGTGAGACAGATGTGATACCATACAAGAGTGCTGTTTGATTTTTTTTCTCTCTGAACCACTTTGAATCATAATTGAGTTGAACCACCTGCTGGTATGTGTGCTCATACATTTAAACCATATAACACTTTAAGCAAATTATGAACTGCACAGTCTCACACATCCATCAGAGATTATGGTGGTTCTCTAAAGAATGAATAGTATCAATGTTGACTGGAGCACACAGGTATGTGGCAAAATGGCTGGTTTGTGTTCACTTTTCAAGATTTTGCCTCGAGCCATTAAAATAAGAAATTATTTGAGTTTTTTATGCTGGTTTGGAAGCTGTGCTGCTTGAGTAATTTATCTTGGTACTATACTTTGGAGACTTTAACAACTGTTATGATAAGAAAATGTGCAGACAGAGAAGTTATTTATTAGATGGAGCAGCTGCTTGAGTTTTTTTAAAGCACATCAAAATCATGGAATGAGATTTGAAATCCTTGACAAGTCAAAGAAGAAATGCAATGGATATACAGCAGGAGCAAGATAGAGAGAAAGCAGAAGAAGTTGGCTGTGAGAGTGAAAGGTAGCATTGCTGTCATTAAGTTGGAGAACACATTCTTACATTGTCATGTGTTATCTATTTATTTATCAATTTAGTTTTATTTTTTCTAATTACATTTATTTATTTATACACGGGAGATTTGTGGGTTTTGTTACGTTACGAAGGCAGAGCCCAACGAAAACTGAGATTTTGAATAAATGTTTATTTACACAAAGGTTGTGGTTATTTGTGTCTGAAAATCCAGGTGTGGGTCCAAGGATAGGGTTAGACTAACAGGGAGAAAAGAGGGGTGAGTTAGTTTTTCTACTGAGGAATGATGTCAATCCACAGATGAATCCAGTGAGAGTTCTTTCTGAGATTGATTTATTCTTACTTTGGCGAGGGTGCAATTAGATTTTGAGAGGGTCACTGGTTGTTCCAGGAGTGTGCTGGAGCTACAGCTTACAGCTACAGGTGGGTGAGCACTGCAGGCAGGTGAGGAGCAGAAGTACGTTATCCACAGAATACTGAACACTGGAGCAGGTTCGCATGTAGTTGTCAGACTGAGGTTGCTGAACTGAACACCACTTCTTGAACACAGAGGAATCACTAAAATGTAAAGGAAAGACGGATTAGCACAGACAGGATCAAAGCAGGACCGGAGGCAAGAAGAGACCTGATTATCACGCATGAGATGCTAACAATCTGGTGGAGACTGATTGCTCTGGCAGGGACTTATAAACAGCTCTGTTGATAAGGCTTGATGAGGCAGAGGTGTGACAGCAGGAGTGTAGAGGCCAGACCCCACCCAGGAGGGAGAAAGTCCAAACCTGCTTTACCCATTCCTCAGAAAACACATCCAAAACCTGAAACCAGTGCAAACTATGAAAGAAATAGAAATGATGCAGACAATATGATCACAACGAGCAAAATTTGCTGCCATCTTTGGTGTTGAGCACTCTAGAAAGAGATACTATCTCTCCTGGTGGTAAATTATGTCTCAAACATTTTATTTGTCTCAGACAGAGTAAAACATGTGTATAGTTGTAACAGTGTTTTTTCTCTGTTAAACTGCAGTTGAAGCTTGTTTTTCTGGCCGTTTCTTTATGGAGGCACATCAAGACAAATAAAGTAAGATTGGGTTTTCACTGGTGTGTGTGTGTGTGTGTGTGTGTGTGTGTGTGTGTGTCCATCTCTAGATGAGTGGGTGTATTTTGCCTCCCTGTCCCTGGTCAGGTTGCAGTATGAGATGATAATCTGGCCTCATTGCAAATGTCCCGTCCAGAGAAACAATGACAGATGACTGCAGATTACAGCTGCAGATAATCCAGCGAGGGATTCACCCAGGGAGGGGGGGATTATGGAGGGAGGGCACAAGAAGATAGAGACAAAAATGAGGTAGTGACACTTAAAGATGAAGACAGCAATGTGATGGCTTACTTTGGAGAGATAAACTTGGAGAGACAATTGAGAATCCTCAGATCCAACAGAGATGATTAAAAAGAAAGTTCTTATAAATACCTGTTACAGTCTTTTTCTCTGCCTGAACTATCTGGGATTCAACATTGTTCTTACAGAACATGACTGCAAAAAGTGTGGATGATTTGACTCATTTGCCTCATTTCCCACCCGTCATCCAAGTGAGATAGACAATCTCCAAGCAGTGCAAAAACACCCCAGCAACAAAAAATATTAAGAAAAATATAGATATAACTTAAGTATAGATGTATATTTCTTGCTTTTCCTTCGCAAAATAAGAGACTTTCTTAAGTTCAGAACAACAGGATGCCAGTTTTTACATATATGTGTGTGACAAACAGCAGAGATGAAAGCAAACAGCATCAAACAAAGAAGAATAGCCTCAAGTGAAAGCCAGCACACCCCAAACAGAGCAGAAATACCAAATTACAATCAAAAGTATATCAAGATATTTCCAGCAGATAGTAGCGGGGTGTAAGATGCAGACAGGTAAGCATACATGAACGCTATAATCAAGTAGCAGCAATAGTGTACAGGAACATCTGTGCCAAGTATGGATTGGAAGTCCAAAGTCAAAATGGGAAGGTAGTGGAGAATGTCGGAGCTAAGATCCTGTGGGACCTCCAGATATGGACTGATAAATAGGTGATGCCTAACCAACTGGACATTGTGATGATCGACAAACTACAGAAGAGGACAGTAGTGACAGACGTAGCAATTCCAAGTGACAGCAACATCAAAAAGAAGGAACACGAGAAGCTCGAAAAATACCAAGGGTTGATGGAGGAGGTTGAAAAGATGTGGGAATTGAAGGCAGTAGTAGTGCCAGTGCTGATCGGAGCACTCTGGGCCGTGACCTCCAAACTGGGCGAGTGGGTCTAACAGATCCCAGGAACTACTTCAGGGAACTTATTTCTAGGAACAGCTAAGATACTGCACAGAACCTTCAAGCTCCCAGGCCTCTGGCAGAGGACCTGACCTTGTATAATGAATGAAAAGTAAATTCAATTCCATGAAAATACATTTTTAATCCTATAGGGAAATTATAAAACCTGTATAGCTATATTAAGATTCTGACTTACTGAAGGCTACAGATGATAAATGCTAAAATGTTATTATGTTGTTGACAGTGTTATTTTCTAGTGATCTAATAATATAGTGATCATAATACTCATTTCTCAAACAGGCTGCTGTTGTTAGACATCAGAAGTCAGCCCATCTTCAAATTATTCGAAATCCAAACTACTCTATAGTCTAAATTGTTCTTGTTGCTCTCAATGATAATATGGGCAGTATTATTTGATTTCATGCGTGTACTAGAATCCTGCAAATTTGTGGGTTCAAACTTTATTGGATCGATGATCTATTAAACTGAAATCACAGATGCATGGTCTGTAAGACTGTTGTGTTTCAGCTTCTTTTTGTTTTATTTGTTCTCCTCCATGATTACTTTATTTAAGAAGAGCTGAAAAGGTTAGCCTAAATTTGAAAATACCTTTTAATGGTTCATTTTCTGATGGACTTTACTAGCAAAAAAAATAAATCTCTAAAGACCCAGCAACAAATACTTTGTCTGTAGTATGGTCTGTCCTGAATCAATGGGACATCCAGAAGCACCAAGACCTCTTTGACCAGTTTAAGTTTGATGACAGGATCGATGAAAGACTAGCTGTTTCTACACGTTCTTCTGCTTCTACATATGTTCATTTTTAGAGGACTGACTGCACCCGCGGAGTCAACAGAAACTTGTAGAAATCCATGCTTCTCTGGAGTCCTTCATTAAAACTAACTCCAAAGAAATGGTTGCCACGTGTGTTTTGTTGTGTAGGTATCTTTTAGCTAATTTTAACCAAGAGAATAACCTCTCACCTGAGACACAAAAATTGTTTATAGTTTATAGTATTATATTGTCAATCTTCTCAATCAAAACCAAAAAAACAAAGACTGACAAAATTAATTTTCCTGGGTTGCTAAGCCTGTAGTTCCTCTCATGTTTAAGTATTCATGTTGAAACTGTGGGATTTTGTACCTGTGTGCTTCTGGATTATGTTCAGTTTCATCGGCCTGAGAAGTCCCTAGATTAAAGCTTGAAGATCTATTCTGACTAGTCAAAAAGTGAAACAAGAATAGCTTCTGTTGAGATTTTTTTGCACACTGTCAGAGTTACAGAATTTTCCTGTCTGTAGAAATTTGAGTTAATTCTTAGATTAACTTCAGTATTTCATCAAAATAGGCAAATCAGTTTTTGGCATTTTAGGCTTCTCTTAGCAGCTCATTGGATCTCACTGTAAGCGGAGGTGTTAGGACCCAATTGCAAGACACTGCCAAGCTGGCTCAGTTCTCAATATAATTTATTGCCGAGAACAGTTCTGATTGAAGGGAGCAGGAAAACAAGTCCAAACCAGATTAACAATCCAAGCAGGCAGAAATCTCCACAGGAAACTGGCCAAAGAAGGAAAGCCAGAAGTTAAAATCATAGAAGCTCCAAAAATGCTGAGACAAGTCCATAATACAATACTCGTAGTCAGAGGCAGAAGGTAGCTTTACTGGGGTGTAACAGACAAAATTGGCAACAAGCTGTGGAAGACAGTAATGAAGTAAATTTACTTGAGTACTGTACTTAAGTACAGAGTATCTGTACTTTACTTGAGTATTATTTTGTTTATGTTTATGTATTTAGCAGACTCTTTTATCCAAAGCAACTTACAAATGAAGATATAACAAGCTATAAAAAGCTGACAATAAACTACATAGAAGAAACCCACTAGTCCGACTCTGTCAGAGGTGACAGAGTAGAGATAGGGTGCAGGCATAGAAAGAAGTGCAGAAAGATAAAGTGCAGAGATAGAGGGGGGAGGGAAGTACAAGGTAAGTGCTAGGATAGGAGATGCTCTCTGAAGAGCTGGGTTTTCAGGAGCTTCTTGAAGATAGACAGGGACACCCCTGTTCTGGTAGCGCTCGGTAGGTCATTCCACCATCGTGGGACGACACATGAACAGAGTTTGGATCGTCTTAGGCGTGGTGTAGGAGCTGCTAGACGACAATCCTGGGACCAACGGAGGGACCCAGTTGGAACGTAAGCCTTTGCAAGAGCATTCAAGTAGATGGGAGCCGTTCCATTAAGCACTTTGTATCTAACATCAGTGACTTGAATTTGATGCAGGCGGCTAAGGGCAGCCAGTAGAGTTCAATGAACAGAGGGGTGACGTGTTATTTTAGGCTGACCGAAGACCAGATGCGCCGCTGCGTTCTGGACCATCTGCAGAGGTTTCACAGCACAGGCTGGGAGACCAGTTAGGAAGGTGTTGCAGTAGTCAAGGCGGGAGATGACCATGGCCTGCACCAGGAGTTGGGGGGCATGTTGGGTTAGGTATGGTCTGATCTTTCTTATGTTTAGTAATGCAAAGCGGCACGAACGAGCAACCGAGGTAACGTGTTCTTTGAAGGTTAGTTGGTCATCAATCATGACACCCAAGTTTCTAGCAACCTTTGATGGAGCAAGAGATAGGGACAGTTTGGATGCAGATGTTGTGGTGTATGGTTGGTTTGGCTGGGAAGACAAGCAGTTCAGTTTTTGGGAGGTTAAGTTGGAGGTGATGGGCTTTCATCCATGTTGATATGTCAGAGAGACAGTCTGAGATTCGTGCTGAGACCGTGTGGTCGTCAGGTGGGGGGATTTTGGGGGGATACTTTTACTTTCACTCCACTATATTTGAGGACAAATATTGTACTTTTTACTCCACTAAATTTTTATTGATGCTCTCATTACTCGCTACTTTTGAGCTTACGTCAGCTGATAATTTTTTATTTAAATTTTTTTTCAAAATTCTGAGAGAAAAAACTGTTTCTGCTGATTCGCGTATGGTTTGTCTTAGTCATATTGCCGTACCTGTACTATGATGTACTATGTACTACCATGCCATACAATCCATACAATGGAGGAAGAACCACATGGAGAAACTCCCGCCGAGCACCTGTGGCCTTATCTGAAACCCATGTTTGAGATTTATGAGACAAAAACGGATTTGTTTCAGTTTAAATGATTGTTTATATCACCGCCTACAAAAACTTAAAACCTGAAAACGCACGTTGCTGTATGTCAAGTCGCTACTAACGTTACCTAGCTTAATGTTTAAAAGTGGCAACTATGATACTACAAGCTCATACAATTCCGTTTAAAATATTCTGTTAAATTGCAGATGTTCTGGATCTGCAATTTAACAGAATATTTGTAATGTGGAATGTGGAATTGTATGAGCTTGTAGTATCATAGTTGCCACTTTTAAATGGTTTAAAAATATGGCAACCGTTGCAGTGCAGTTGATTAAGTTGACTTTCTGTTCATGTTTTTTATACAATTCATATCAAGGTAAGGGTTAGGTGTGCGTGTGTGTGTGTGTGTGTGTGTGTGTGATTGTTTGTGTGATTGTGTGTGTGTATGTGTGAGAGAGAGAGAAAGAGAGACAGTTGGTGTGCGTGCGCATTAGAGAGGTGCAGCTGTCTTTGATGTGGGTTATCTGGCTCATTTACAGCTGTGATGCATGATATAAGTAAAGTAAACCAGCCAATAAGTCGTTAATCCGTCAACATAATTTCTTGTAGTGCCTATTTAACTGAAGATGTTCAGTTCATATATTCTATCTTGTTTTTATGTAGAGAAAGCATAGACGTCAAATGCAAAAATATACTGAACTGATCACAGCTGGCTGCAAGAAAAAGAGTGAGGCTGGGACAACGTCCTCAAACAGCAGAAGCTTGAGCAAAAAAAGCAAATATCCCAGAAAACTGTTGACAATGCAATCTTGAACTTAATAGTTCAAGGTCTCCAGCCTTTTGCACTAGTGAAAGAGCCATCATTTCAAAGCTTTGTTCAAAATCTACAAACTGTTCTGTGATGTCTCGGACTACTATGTGGCACAAAATTGATAATGCTACACTTGTGATGAAGAAGCAGGTGAAAGAGGCAATGCAGAATACTGTTTATTGGCCTATAGCAACAACAACTGACTGTTGGACTGTGAGGAGGAGCTTTATTGGAGTCACAGCACACTGGCTGGATCCTGTCACTTTTCAGAGGCAGTCTGTTGGTCTTGCATGTAAGCAGTTAAAGGGTGCCCATACATTTGATGTCTTAGCAGGTGCACTGAATGACATACATTCAAAGTATGAATTCCGTGACAAAATCGTCCAAACAACAACTGATAACGGTTCCAATTTAGTCAAGGCCTTCCGAGTCTATGGAGAAGATGAAAACAACAATGTTGCACCTCAAGAAATAACTGAGGAGGAAGCAACTCAAGATGATGGCCCTAATACTGAGGAAATGGAAGTTGAAGTGGATTTCATCAGTGTTGAAGACATCGTGGCAGAAGATGTCAACAATGGCCTTCAGTACCAGCTTCCTAAGCGTAATCGGTGTGCTTGCCATTTGCTTAATTTGGTGTCTACAGTGGATGCAAATAATGCAAATAAGACAGAGGCTTATAAGAGGCTGTCAAGGTCAGCTTTCCTGAAGTCACAGGCTCTCTGGAACAAGACTGTAAGGTCCACTACTGCTGCCGAGGTGATAGAAGAACACTGCAAGCTTCAGCTGGTACAGCCCAATGCAACACGATGGAATTCCTTTTATCTGGGTGTAGAGCGCATCGTCAAAATCATCAGAAACCAAGGAGAGAGCTGTCTGTGCTACACTCAATGTACCCATGTAGGTTTTAAATGTTTGGATGTTTTGCTTTAAATTTTATTCCAACAAAACTTAATAATACTGAACCTGTAGACCATTTTTCAATAATTTATAATACTTTCCTCTCTGACATCCTGTGACTGGAGTAAAAGTAATGGGCACATTTATAATTCTGATCACTTGTCATTCTAATTGTAGATGATTTTGCCAAAGGAAAACAGTTTTGTTACATCACATTCTATGTCATCTGATATGTTGCAATTTATATATTAATTTGTAAGATTAATATACAGTATGCTCCTTCCTTTTTTTCCTTTTAAATCTGTTTTAGGTACAGTCCAGGTGATATTTTCTTTTTGGGTGAATACACCAACATTATGGCTCCAGTTGCCAAAGCTATCAACATACTACAGGGAGAATCTATTCATATGGGATGACTGCTGCCTACCATCACAACTGTCATTGCCAAGCTTCAGAGAGCAAGAGTGTCACTTAGATTCTGCAAACCGTTTGTTGATGCCCTGCTTGACAGTCTGAAGAAAAGGTTAGGGAAAATGATGTCTGACCCAGAAGTGGTTGCCGCAGCAATTCTTCAGCCAAAGTTCAAAATATCCTGGACCAGTGATGAGGATGTCCTCAAGCAAGGCAAGAAAAAAAACTGCGACTGATCAATTTCTTATTGCTATGTTTTTGCTTGATGAATTTTGAAAATCATATAACTCATATAAACATGAAAATCATATAAACATGAGGCATGGACACAGAAGGAACAACAAAACAAACGGATGCCTTCCTGACATGTACATCTGAAGGTATGGACATGTTGACCTCTTTCCCTGCCGTATCCAGTCTGTCACTCAAGCTGAACACAGCCCTGCCAGCTTCTGCTGCCTGTGAAAGGCTGTTCAATGCAACTGGACTTATCTTCAGCCCAAGAAGAGGACAAATTGATTCTCACAACTTTGAAAATCAACGTCTGTTGAGATCTGGATGAGAACAGTGGAAATCACAAATAAGATGGTCATCTAAGATGTGTTGAGCTGGAACCCAGGACCTTTCCTCAGGACGGTAGCCCTAGTAATTATCAGCTATACAACAACAGCTGCCAAAAACCTGAGCAAAGAAAAGAAAAAAAAAGAAAATTCAAGCAAATTCTACTTTAATTTCATCATTTAGATGTTTTTCTTTCTTTTTTTTTTCTTTTGAAATTTTAGAGAACACATTGTCTCATTGGGTTAGCTGTCCCTGGCAGCAGATGCTCTCTACCTTCTAGTCCATGTTAAAGTAATGTAATGTATAAAGGATAATGCAAAATGAAAATTATATCAAAAATACTTAGTGCGGTGGAAGCAGGCTGGGGTCTGTAAAGTGAAATTTTGATGCTGATTTAATTCTTTTTATTTTTTCTCTCCTCTGTTAATCTCTTCTGTTAGTGTCAGATCTATTGTCTTCTAAGCCCCTTCTGCTGCTCTATACCCACACACACACATGCGCGCACACACACACACACACACACACACACACACTATTTCATAGATTAACATTCATTTTGTGGAGACTTAACCAAAACCCAACCATGACCACAGCTTGCCTTTATTCTATAAACATTATTCTATTTCAAGTGTTTTTATTGTGACGCATGTGCAAAACTGTGATGCACAACTCTGAAGTGGAAATGATGCCTTATTTCAACTGTATAGCAATAAAACTCATTCTGATTCTGAAACTAACAAAAAATGGGAGAAAATAAATAAAACGTTATCAGAAAATTAACGGAAAAAAAATCACAAAATGGTGATATTGCTAGAATGATTTTCCCTGCAGTGTTGGTTAACATGAAGCTCTACTGACGGACAGGACCCCATTAGTGTAGAGTTCCCCAAGGTAGCTGCTTAGGTGCTCACTTCTACTCTATTTTTAGTAATGACCTACCTCTCATTATCCTACATGATAATGTATAATGATGATTTGGTGATATGTTAGATAACAATAACCTGTTCTTACATATAGCTAAAACAAAGTGCAGAACTTTGGTTCTAATTTTACTTAAAAGACAAGGTGCCTCTGTCTCTTATAATAAAAGTGTTTCACTTTGGAGCAGGGTTGTGAGACAGGGCTTCTGGGTATCACCTTTGACAACCAAATAAACTGGTCCCTATGGTATCTACCAGTGTTCCGGGTCACTGCTCAGGGGGTTGACCGGCCGGTTCGTAGAGCAGCTTTGTATATGTTTTATTTGTTTTTTTAAAGCGTTTTTTAAAATGTGGCTGTTTTTCTAGTTATTTGCCTGTGACTCTTCATCTGTACACTTTGCCCATGGCATTGTGTCCCTTTCTCCTCCCTTTTTTGAACCTGTTTGTCACCTAAGGCTCAGCAATATCAGAATATCTCGTTTCCTAAGGAAATTCTACACATGACCTCTGGCTATTAGACTGACACCATTCATAAACACAATGTAACCAGAAGGGGGAAGAAAAAGGTGGAATCAGAGCCAGACTAAAGAGGGACACATGTAAACAAAGACCGCTCCCCCCTATTATTCTTGCCAATGTGCGCTTGCTCCGCAGTAAACTGGATGAGCTTCAGGCCAACGTTAACCACCTACATGAATACAGGACTGCTTTGATTCTAGCTTTTACTGAAACGTGGTTAAGCAAGAACGACATATGCTGCATATTGATGGCTTTTGCAACCCTCTCAGACTTGCCCGGGACAGTGAGCTAATCGGCTAACAACGTAGCAGCGGTGTTTGTCTTCATTTAAACACTTGCTGGTGCTCGACTGTTTCAGTGAGAGAGAAACTGTGCAACACAGACATTGAGATGCTGGCTGTCTCCCTCCGCCCCTTCTATTTAACTCGAGAATTCCTACAGCTTTTCGTCATTTTAGTGTATATCCACCCTAAAGCTAATGCTGACAATGCCATTGAACACATTCTGTCTACACTCAACAAGCTAGAACACATTTCACCAGACACACCCAAATTCATCCTCTGGGATTTCAACCATTACTGCCTGGGAGAGCCCTTAAAGGCTTTCGCCAGTATGTTACATGCACTACACGTCTTGGTAAGACACTAGATAAATGCTACGGTTCTGTTTCAGAGGGATATAGATCTGTCCCATTACCTCCTCTGAGCTCTGCTGACCACCTCACTATCCTACTCATTCCAGCATATATTCCTATTATAGGGAATGCTAAAAAAAGTAGTTTGCAGAGTAAAGCAGTGGACCAAAGAAAGCATTTCAGCTTTCCAAGTATGTTTTGAGACCACAATGTGGAATAACCTCTTTACCCCCTCCAGCAGCTAAAATGAACAGGTTGATACTCAGTGGGTCTACATGGTGAGATTAACTGGATTTTAGCTACAGTTGGGTTCTGCTCCTTATCTGAGAGTAATTATCCTTGGATATATGGCGGTGAATGAATGGAATCACTGGCACAAAGCATGTCATACCCCGGTACGATAGGTGGCGCTGTCCCCATTTCAGCTATCGCTAATAGAGCCACTTCCTGTTGACGTCTTCACCACCAACAACAACAAACTCAGGCATTCAGAAAGATGGCGAACAAAGAGCAAGATGAAGCTACATCCCTCTACATCTGTGATGAGCTGGTTATGGCACAGACGATGCACAACGGCGCATTCTCCATCATGTTGTTTGTTTGTTTCTGACGGCAGTGACAACAACAGTAATATCGTCTCCTTCGACTTCCGGGTGACAATCACGGGAAAAAACTCGAGCATGCGCAGAACGCTCGATCTGATCCACTGTCGTCTCCATGCACGTTCAGTGGGCATTTGGATTGAGTTATCTCGGGGTCTTAATTCGATCGCAAGTAACCCGATCCGATTCGATTTATTGTGAGATCAAGGTGTCTACATGAACTGAATAACTCAATCTTATTGTAATTTAGCCATTAATCTGATCCGATGGTACGTATGAAACCGCACCCACTGTCTCCTCATATCTCACATTCTCTGTGGATAGCATCACCCCCTCTAGATCTGTCACTGTCTTCCCAAACAATAAACCCTAGGTCACCAAGGAGCTCAAGGAGATCCTCAACAAGAAAAAGGGGGGTTTTCTTCACTGGCTCTGAGTTGAGGAAAAAAAGAGGTCAATAGAGAAGTCAAGTGTGCCATCAAAGCTGCCAAGCTACAATATAAGAACAAGGTGGAGCAAAAATTCACACAGGGGGATCTCCACTCGGTTTGGCAGGGCCTCAAAAATATGGCTGTTGTTAACATCACCATCAACTGCCAAAACATTATTCAGGTGGACAATAGCAGCTGTACATCTCTACTGAATGACCTCAACTCCTTCACCAGGTTTGAGAAGGACAACACCATGCAAACTGATGGAGTTTAAAAAACACCCCAGCTCAGACACTGCCTTCACCTTCACCACAGAGGTCGTGGTGAGAGCCCTCAGAACAACCAAAGAGACCAGCTCTCCTGGACCAGACAACATCAGTGGTTGTGCTCTGAGGTAGTTGGGTGATGTTTTTAAGACCCTGCTCCAGAGGCAGTCATGTTACTAGAGAGGTCACAGGGTCATGTAGCAGTTTCTGCGTCAAGAATGTGTGATACATAAAATCAATCAAAAACAGTTTTGTGCCGGGCAACCACTTGGTCAAATAAGTTGCTGTGGACTTGATAGATATCTACCATTAAAATGAGCATTAAAATAGAACTTGAAAAAATACATATTTGTACAAGATGAATTTAATCTTGTTATAACTTAAAAGTGAGACTGTTATATTGCAAAAACATTGTTTAATCTGATTAGGCCCAAGCACTGAAGGCAATGCAAAGTCCTATTGTATCTGCAGTGTTTATTATTTTTCTTCTTGTTGTTCTCCTTTTTCCATTCCTAAATTTATTGCTTTTTGGGGGTCTGAACATGCCCAAAAACTCATGAAAATTTCTGTATGTCCCCAAGGAAATGCATAAATGTATGTACTTTTAGGGTCTGGTGAATTTTTGGAGAAAAAATACTCCACAGCACCATCTTCCTTGTAACTACAGCACCTAAATTTTCATGAAACTTGGCAGTCACATGGAACACGTTAAGACTGACAAAAAAATCCTCTTAGAGCAATATCCCAAACCCAAGAGGAAATCGGCCATTTTGTTTCAAAGACGTCATTTTGGCATTTTACAAACATTTTAACAAACTCCTCCAGGAGATTTAATCAGAGGCCTGAAAATTGGTCCATATGGTCAAAAGACATGTATTATTAAAAGCTATTAAAAGCTTTGTTTTAACCATTGGGTCTTGGCGTGGCAGCATCCCAAACTTTGATGTTTCGCTAATGAAACAGGAAGTTGACATATCTAGTGACATATCAATAATATTTCCCTGTGACTTATTACTGTTGAATTTTGATATCACATCATGGCTACAAAAATCATTCAAAATTTCTCATCTCTCATCTTAGCAGCACCAAATTTACAGTAATCTCGTTGGCACCCTGAACGGATCTATATGCATGTACCCTGCCTCATATCTTAACGAATCTCCTAGAGATTTTAATTTATCACCCTGAAACCTGGATAGGTATTCTTTTCTCATATCAGTCAAAGGACATGGTCTTGGCGGCTACTCGAAATTGGTACTTTATTCTCAACCCAGTCTTAGGCACCTCTCAGTTTCAAACCCCTCAACACCAATACAGATATTCAAATATTACAAAAAGACAAATGCCAAAGTTTTAGCTTTAATGGATTTTAAACAGGACATAAAAAACTGAACATATTGGCTGTAGTCTCTATTGAGCATTACTCCATCCAAAAATATCTACCTGCAAGGAAATTGTGATAAACTTGTTTGCCTCACAGAAAAGACGTGTGAACCTCTCTTCAAGTAAGTTAGGCTTAAGCCCATGCACTTCTCAAAAGTGGTGCGATGGCCTAGGTGTGAGGGCATTTATAGTTGCTTGTAGCTTTCATTAATTATGCTTTGCCTTTGCTGCCTCCAGCTTGTTTCTGATGACAAATTGTCACCAAAGTTTATATTGTGCTAATGGAATTCTGGAGGGTGTTTTGAGTTGTGGGTGCAAAACTGGATCATGATTGATGTCAGTTGAATCGAATTTTATAGGTTGTTGTTTTATACGTGTACCCCATTAATACCAACTGCTACCCTGAAAGCAGCTACTGGGGATTATTTTAAACAAATTACTTAGTCCCGTCTGTTTCACATTAAAGCCTGTACATGTATAAAATGTTTAACAAATTATGTTTAACGCACTTCTTTTTCTGAGCTCTCTATTGTCAATTCATCACAATTTCTGGTGAAACTGAAACTACTGGTTAAAGTAAAAATGTAGGTAAGCGTTGGACCATTCAAGTATGGGGCTCCAGCTCATACAGTCGGTGACAGCAGGAGATGAAAACAAAAAGAGCAGAGGAGACAAAAGTCAGGACAAGTCGCGACTGTGGCGACTCCTTTCCACAGTCGCCACAGGCACGCTCAGGACGGGAGATTGGACTGAAGACAAGTTTCGGTGCAATCTGTTGGTTTCCTTAGCTAGGATATTAATTTTTTGAATTGGCTCTATATGAATTAATTGGATTATGATTACAATGAATTGGACTATATTACTTAAGTGCCTTGAGATGACAATTGTTGTAATCTGGCGCTATATAAATAAAATTTAATTGAATTGAATTGAAAAAAGTATTAGGAGGAAGAGAAGGAAGAAAATAGACTGCAAGAACATTAATAGAACTAAAGGAAGAGAAAGAGAAGGAGGACAGGAGGTGGAAGAGAGGGAAATGTAGGGGTTGAGGCAGAAATAACAAACAGGAAGCTGATGTTAACGGTAAGGGAAACCACAATATGCTCTTGGTAACCACTTTCATCTCTCACTTTCTTCTCCTCCTCATTCTTTGTCTTTTTATGAAATCAACATTTTCTGTTTATCTGCTTGAAGGACACCAAACACATTTTGTGTCCTTTGAATTACATTAATGTCAGAACTGAATAAATGAAAAGAAAGTATTGTCATTCATAAAATTGATTGGACGTTTGCATGAAGACAATTTAAGCAATGATAAATCTTTCTAGGCATTGAAATACCATACGTAAATGTTCAGCTTTACATGCTAACAATGTTAGCATACCAAGCACTTAGCACATTTTGTTGTTTGAAGAAACATACCAACATTTTGGAAAAATACTTTATTTACACACTCAGAGCTCAAACACAGAGAGTGTTTAAGAGGATGGCACTGGTGGCTTCACTGATAGTAACAAATGTGCCTTGTGACATCTCCAACACAGCCTTATTAACATTAACAGCACTTATTGATCAAATAACAATGTATGAGCCCTGTTTGTTTTTCTTTGAAAGAAATGGTAAAGGTTCTATCAAATTAGAAATCTTTTAAATTGTACCAGATATAAAACCTCTCACCTGAAAGGCCTCTTGAGTTCTTTGTGGAAGGCTAAAAGCTTATAAACTGTTGTTGAGACATTCACACCTTACCAGAGAGAGAGTTCACCTGTGTTTCTCTGAAAGCGCTGTGAAACTTACCCTCCCCCTACTGCTGATCCTGTTGAGTCATTAGTTCAGTTGTTGCCAGGCCACAAATACAACATCTCAATGCATTCATGACATCAGGGATGAGGCGGAGCTCAGGCAGGAAGGGCATCCAAATGGGATCCAAACGACTCGCAGGCAACCAGTCCATGTCCAAAAGGTTAAATCCTCAGACAGAGGCTGTCATGTCATAGTCATATTGTATTGGGAGCAAACATAACAGAGTGGCTGCTTTCACATCTGTTATAAGAAGTCAGCCATCTTGGCTGTCCCCTTATAACATGAAAACTGCAACGAAGAAGGAGGATCAGCTGTGTCATTAGTCGCTATGAAGACGGCTGCTTGTTTAAGAGGAGAGGGGAGGAAGGAGCACACACTTTTGCACCAACAGACAGAGAGGACTTGCTGTTCAATCCTGAAAACTTTGCCTTGAACAAACAGTCGCTGTTTGAAAGACTAATTCATATCTGAAAAATTTTTGAACGGAGCGACAGAAGGGACGACAGAAGCCATCTCTGGTATGCTGCGCCTACGTACGGTATAGTTATTATGGCAGTTTAAAAACACCCCTCATTTTGAGTTTTGAAGGCGATCAGGAGACCTTGTTTATAATGGAAGTTAATGGGAGCTAGAGGGGTCGCTCTCTGCATTCTGAGGCAATTTGAGAGAAAACTGTGAGGCCCAGCACAATGACGCTCACATAGGATGAAAGATGACGAAAATACCTATATTTTGACGTATAATTTGTCTAGGTGAAGCAGACATTGTGGACGTGAGTGAAGTTCGTTAGATTTTTTTCTGATTAATCTGGTGGTGGACCTCAGGACAGCAGAGTAAGAGGAGTCCTGTCAGAGCATACATTTTTATAAAAGTTAAACTCTATAATATAAAAGATATCAACAAACCCAAACGTCTAGTCTAAGAAAACATTTTCCTGAGCTGTTTAAACTTTGAACGATGTCTCTAAGATAAAGTATGACCGAGTTATAGGGCTCCAAAGTAGGCCTAGTTTGTCCCATTTTATATGAAAATCAATTAATTTCCTACGGGAGTTAACTCTTTTTTCCAATTTCCGGAAAACTATCCCAGTAATGAGAAAAGTTATGGCACACTATTCCTGATCGAGGGAATATGTTTTTTGTCCAGGTCGGAGCAACCTTGTGGGACTAGTTACACACCACAATTCGTGACAGAAATGGAAGAAGAAAAAGAAGCGAAAGTAGTATGCACAATAGTAATACGTGTGCCTTTATGCTTTCGCATTGACACCCATAATGAACTAAGAATATGGCTCAAACAAAATACCTGAACAGAATCAAAACACAGAACAGATACTAAACCAAGGCACTAAGAATAACTAAACCAGAGCATAGAACAGAAACCAAAGCACTAATGATAATTAGACTGCTGAAGTGAACATTATTTGAAAAACCAAGAGACTAAATGACAAAGATAAACTAGAATACAAAAACTAAAGACCCAACTGTCTCCAGAGACTCAGATCCAGTGACTGGACAATTTCCTGAAATATTTAGTTTCCCTAGAATTTCCTGTAACACCAATAAACCAGTTTTAACAGCTTGCGTCAAGTTATGCTTAAAAGTCCGTATTTCATTGGCACTTCTGGACATGACACCAACAACATGACAAAACTCGACACAGACCCATAATCGGCTCGGCAATAAGGCGATTACTCATAAAGTTAGTGATAGTCTCCCATGTGCCCAAAGAGTTTCCATCAGCGCAAATACTTCCCACACACTACTACTTTTTTGTCTATAATCTAAACACAGTCCGGATTTTCCCTGCTGTCCACAGAAGCTGTTTCAGTGTGGGTCATTTAGAATGTGAACGAGCCACTGCTCCTTTCAGGAAGAGCTCAGGGGAAGTGGAAGCGGCTCTCTGTGATCATTTTACCTGAAAACAGACTAAACCATAGCATAAACATGTGAATGAAGTAGAGACATGAAAACAAGATGACCAACATACAGAAAGTAGACTGTTTCTGATCCACCTTAAAGGGTCCACAATGTGGGATTGTCCTGTTTGATATAATTGAAATATTCTCATGATCATACTTACCAGCAGATAGACTTAACAACACAAAAACAGTAATTTTTCTCTGGCAGAACACAAGCTCCTGCTCCACTGCTGTTCCAAGAGGTTAGTATTTGTGTAATTCTGTGATTGGTGCTTTAACTAACATTTCAAATAAGTGTTCAGACAGTGTGCCACACAAATGCAAACTAACCAACCGATGCAGCTGATGACCAGGAACTTCATTGCTCTAAACTAAGCCAACTAATGGCGTCAGTGGCTTGTTTGAAACAGCTGCTTGAAGCAACAAATTCCAAATATAGATAACACTAATTTTCCAGATGACAGGAACATGTTGCTGCTGTCAGTGAACAAGGGGATGTTTGAAGGTGATTGTGCATTCTTAAACACAGCCAGACAGTGAAATGACTCGTATGGCTGAGATTGAAAGGGTATTTTAATGGACCACCAACTTCGTTATACGTGTAATTTCATTAGACAGAATTCATGTTTCAGAATAAAATGAAAATGCTATCAGTGCGGAGCGACAGCTTTGAATAACACTTGCTTCTCAGTTACACGGTGAGGGACTGTTACAACCCCCACCAACAACCAAGGAATGAAGACAACGTGATATGAAAATGATTGAAAGTATGTTCATTTGATTGAACTGGAAATGGATATCAGCTGCTTTTACCTGTGGGGGAGGAAGGGACAGATGGTTGTGCTAAACAAATTAAATAAACATAACAAAACCAAGCCTAACTTTTTACTAAATCTAGAAGGTCAAATCAAACAACAAAAACCTAACTAACTTATCTAAAAAAAGTGTTTATCAAAACAAATACAGAGGGTGGCACCAATCACTACAACTAGTGTGCTAGACAGACATTCTTACCTATGGGCAAAAATGTATAGGGTACCCCAGATTACCTCGTCCACATGCCTCCCACCACATGCCTGATGAAGCAGCTTCCAGTTTCAATTCAATTCAATTCAATTTTATTTATATAGCGCCAGATTACAACAATTGTCATCTCAAGGCACTTAAGTGATATAGTCCTATTCAAGCCAATTGGAATTCAATTCATTGTAATCATAATCCAATTAATTCATATAGAGCCAATTCAAAAATTAATATCCTAGCTAAGGAAACCAACTGATTGCACTGAAACTTGTCTTCAGTCCAATCTCCCGTCCTGAGCGTGCCTGAGGCGACTGTGGAAAGGAATGACTCCCTTTTAACAGGAAGAAACCTCTGGCAGAACCAGAACCAGGAAGGGTGGCCATCCGCCTCGACCAGCTGGGGTTTGAGAAGACAGAAAAGAGGGAAAAGAGGGGGGAAAAACACCATAACACCATTCAAAGGATATCTGTTGGAACAGGGAAACATACGTTAATAACCACAATAATGTCACATGTACATAAAATCATTTGAGAAATTAAACAGGGGGAAAAGAGAGCAAAGTGAGGAAAGGTGTGACAGATGAGGTCCCCCAGCAGTCTAAGCCTATAGCAGCTTAACTATGGGATGTTTCAGGCTCACCTGAGCCATCCCTAACTATAAGCTTTATGAAAAAGGAAAGTTTTAAGCCTAATCTTAAAAGTGGAAAGGGTGTCTGCTTCCCGGACATTTACTGGCAGCTTATTCCACAAGAGAGGGGCCTGATAACTGAAGGCTCTGCCTCCCATTCTACTTTTAGAAACTCTGGGAACAACAAGTAAACCTGCAGTTTGGGAGCGAAGTGCTCTGTTAGGAAAATATCTTACATTGAGATCTTTAAGATATGATGGAGCTCAGTCATTAAGAGCTTTATATGTGAGGAGAAGAATCTTAAATTCTATTCTGAATTTAACAGGGAGCCAATGAAGAGAAGCTAAAACTGGAGAAACATGATCTCTCCTTCACAGTCAATAAGGCAGAGCAGAGCAGTGAGTGAGGAGGGCAGCCTCCCAAGTGATCTCTGTGAGCTTCTTTCAAAGGAGGGCTCCAAGGTGCAAGTCATCCAGGTAATCAGAGGGAATGGCAATCAAGAGCTGAGCCACTCCCGAATCAGCTCTCGGACAAGTGACACCTGAGGAGAAGTGCTTGCACGTAACAGGGAGGGTCACCTTTACTTTTCATGAGATTTATTTGGGAAAGTTATTGATACCTGGATGAGCTGAGGTCTATATATAACGAATGCCTCCAGTCTGAAAAGTGATGCCAAGTGGAAATGCCAATTAATATCGTCTGAGGCCACCCCCTAGACATGGGCATAGGCACAATCTGATGAAAGCTGCATTCTTTCTGCATTCTTTCTGTTCTGTAGAACAGGAACCCTAACCCTTACCCCCACACTACTTCTCACTTGATTTACTGTAGCACTAAATATTTTTTCATGTAACGCACTATGATCTTCATTAATTAATCATGATCCAAATCAGGTTAAAACTGTCAATAGATCATGGTCTGCATCAGGTTTCATAGCGGATAAGCTGCTGTTGTATGGATGGGCACAGTGTCCTGGGGCTCTAAGCTGGATCCATCCTCAGCTGTTCATGCCCAGTTTAAACAATCAAAATGCAAAATCATAATAAACCAGTGGCTGACATACTGTTGGTGGTGTTAAAAATGATTGGATTAATGATGCATTTTTCTAGCGAATCCATTAGTTAATGGGCAAGAAAGCTGCATCAAAACATTTTGTTTGAAGATACTGTATCACCACAGCATCATTCACACTGAAACCAAAAGCAGAGAGGTACTCAGGCTGATGTCATACTCTCCTGCAGACACTGCAGTATAATCAGTACATAAGTATGACAGTATAATCAGCAACAACACACACTATATTGCCAAAAGTATTCACTCATCTGCCTTTACACACATATGAACTTAAGTGACATCCCATTCTTAATCCATAGGGTTTAATATGACATCAGCCCAGCTTTTGCAGCTATAACAGCTTCAACTCTTCTGGGCAAGAAGGTTTCTAGACAAGATTTAGGAGTGTGTTTATGGGAATTTTTGACCATTCTTCCAGAAGCACATTTGGGAGGTCAGACACTGATGGACGAAAAGGCCTGGCTCACAGTCTCCGCTCTAATTTATCCCGAAGATGTTCTATCGGGTTGAGGTCAAGACTCTGTACAGGCCAGTCAAGTTCTTCCACACCAAACTGGCTCATCAATGTCTTTATGGACCTTGCTTTGTGGACTGGTGCGCAGTCATGTTGGAACAGGAAGGGGCCATCCCCAAACTGTTTCCACAAAGTTGGGAGCATGAAACTGTCCAAAATCTCTTAGTATGCTGAAGCATTCAGAGTTCCTTTCACTGGAACTAAGGAGCCAAGCCCAGCTCCTGAAAAACAACCCCACACCTTAATCCCCCCTCCACCAAACTTTACACTTGGCCCAATGCAGTCAGACAAGTACCGTTCCCCTGGCAACCGCCAAACCCAGACTCGTCCATCAGATGGAGAAGCATGATTCATCACAGCTCTAGAGTCCAGTGGTTGCATGCTTTACACCACTGCATCTGACGCTTTGCATTGCACTTTGGTGATGTATGGCTTGGATGAAGCTGCTGAGCCATGGAAACCCATTCCATGAAGGTCTCTACGGGCTTTTCTTGAATTAATCTGAAGGCCACATGAAGTTTGGAGGTCTGTAGTGATTGAATCTGCAGAAAGTTGGCAACCTCTGCGTACTATGCACCTTAGCATCCGCTGACCCAGCTGTGTCTGAATTCTCAGAGTTTTTATCACAGTTAGTGCTGAGTACAGATAAAGTCATTGTAGTGGGTGACTTTAATATTCATATAGATGTTGAAAACAGCCTAAATATTAACTTTAATTCTATATTAGACTCTATTGGATTTGTGTGTTCACAGACCTACTCACTGCCTTAATCACACCCTTGACCTTGTGCTGACTTATGGCATTGAGAGTGAACAGTTAACAGTGTTCCCTCATAACTCTGTCTTGTCTGACCATTTTTTAATAACTTTTGAATTTACATTACTTGACTATACGGCTTCTGAGAAGAATTCTACATATAGAAGGTGTCTGTCAGAGAATGCTGTAACCAGATTTAAAGAGTTGGTTTCATCATCCTTTCCTTCACTGCCATGTGCAGATATGACAGAGGACGGCTACCTAAATTTTACTCCAGTAGAACTTGACTCTCTTGTTGACAGCACTATAGCTTCAATGCGTACAACACTGGACAATGTTGCCCCGCTGAAAAGGAAGGTAATCAGTCAGAAGAGGTTGGCTCCTTGGTATAATTCGCAGCTGCATTAAAGCAGACTGCAAGAAAGCTGGAGAGACAGTGGCGTTCCTCTAATTTAAAAGAGTCTCAATTAGTCTGGAAAGATAGTTTAATAACGTATAAGAAAGCACTTCGTAAAGCTAGAGCTGCTTATTATTCATCATTGATAGAAGAGAATAAGAATAATCCCAGGTTTCTCTTCAGCGCTGTTGCCAGGCTGACAAAGAGTCCGAGCTCTGTTGAGCCATGTATTCCTTTAACTCTCAGTAGTGATGATTTCATGAGATTCTTCATCAATAAAATTGTTTCTATCAGAGAGAAGATTAATGGAATCCTTCCCACTATTATCACTGATGTATCATCAAGTAGAGCAGCTTTAGAAGTATCTTTAGAACCTGATTTGTATTTAGACGGCTTCTGTCCAGTTGATCTTTCTGAGCTAACAACAGCAATAGTCTCTTCTAAACCATCAACTTGTATCTTAGACCCAATCCCAACCAGACTGTTCAAGGAGGTTTTCCCCTTAATCAATACTTCCATATTGGATTTGATCATTCGGTCTTTGTTGACAGGATATGTACCTCAGACTTTTAAGGTTGCTGTAATTAAACCTTTACTTAAAAAACCTACTCCTGATTCAGAAGTGTTGGCTAATTATCGACCTATATCCAATCTCCCTTTTTTGTCCAAAGTTCTTGAAAAAATAGTTGCAGCTCAACTTTGTGATCATTTACATAGAAATAATCTGTTTGAAGAGTTTCAGTCAGGATTCAGAGTGCATCATAGCACAGAAACAGCACTGGTGAAAGTTACCAATGATCTCCTCTTAGCCTCTGATAGCGGACTTGTTTCTGTGCTTGTCCTGTTGGATCTCAGTGCTGCATTTGATACAATCGATCACAGCATTCTGTTACAGAGACTTAAACATGTTATTGGGATTAAATGAACTGCGTTAGGCTGGTTTAAATCATATTTATCTGATAGATTCCAGTTTGTTCTTGTAAATGAAGAATCTTCCTCACACACCAGAGTAAGTCATGGAGTTCCTCAGGGTTCTGTGCTTGGACCGATTCTTTTCACTTTATACATGCTTCCAGTAGGTAACATTATCAGACAGCATGGTATATATTTCCATTGTTATGCTGATGATACTCAGCTGTACTTATCTATGAAACCAGATGAAACCAAAAGGTTGGTCAGACTACAAGCCTGTCTTAAAGACATAAAGACCCGGATGACTCAGAACTGTCTGCTTCTAAATTCAGACAAAACTGAAGTTGTTCTCTTTGGACCTGAGCGCTTGAGGGAGAAATTGTCCAGTTATATAGCTACTCCAGATGGTATTTCCTTGGCCTCTAGTTCTACAGTGAGGAACCTTGGAGTTATTTTTGACCAGAATTTATCATTTGACGCACATATAAAACTGGTTTCTAGGACTGCCTTCTTTCACCTTCGTAATATTGCTAAAATCAGGAACATCCTGTCTCAGGGTGATGCAGAGAAACTAGTCCATGCATTTGTTACTTCAGGATTGGACTACTGTAATTCTTTATTATTGGGCATTATTGTTGTCATTAACTTGTGTTTTCCTGTTTCAACAGGTATCCTTTGAATGGCGTTACAGTGTTTGTTTGTTGTTTGTTGAATTCAATTAATTGGATTTAATTGGATTATGATTACAATTAATTGGACTCTAATTGGCTTGACCTGGACTGTATTACTGAAGTGCCTTGAGAGGAGATTTATTGTAATTTGGCACTATATGAATAAAACTGAATTTAATTGATCCAATGTTTCCTAAGTTTGCTGTAACTCATGAATGAGTAGGTTTAAGAACTAAAAAGACAAAATGATGAAGTCATGATCATTTGAACTTTGCCTGTAAACTATATAAAAACTAAATATACAAACGTTTTTTTCCTGTGTACAAATTACTGTCTGAAGTGAGACTGAACTGGACCTTTGATTATAAAAGCTTTTTTAATAAGTGATGCAGCTAATAAACATCAACAGACATTTTTGCTTTTTTCGGTAGCGGACAGGTAATTTCCTTACAAGCAGAAGTGATGATCTTACACAAAGATGCAATCCAGAGAGAGAGACATTTGAAAACAGGTGTACAGCGCAGAGAAGGATGATGATTATGATGATGGTGGAGGAAGAGGCCTGCTAGAAACTGTAGCCACTGTTTCTGTTGTATGAAGGGTCGTGGATGTCACCGATCGTCAGACGCTCCAGAGCTGAATTGGTGACACACAGAAGAGCAGCAATGTTTAGACAAATTACTGCTAAAGCTTTCCATTAATCTGACAATAGCTGAATGTCTTGGTGCCATGTGTGAGTGACTCTCTTGATGCTTTTCTGTAACATTTTTAAAGGCCAGACCCAGTAACATAAACGGTACGCGCCACTTTCAGCAAGTGTGAACAGCTGCAGTAAACTAATAGATACACACACACAGCAGCAGCACTGGCTAATCTGACAAATGATCAGCTGTAATGTGATTAGCTATGATCAACCTCATGGTCTCAAATATGCCAACCTTGTCACCAGTCAGCTTTTGGCTATGGGTTGTACTTGGTCCCTTTGTCATCCTGCTGTTAATCAGTGTGACTAAGTGTTAAACGACATTAGATTGAATACTGATTCTTTTTATGTTTCAGTCCTGGTTCTGTTGGATCTCAGTGCTGCATTTGATACTGTAGATCACAGAATTCTGTTGTACAGGCTGGAAAACTGTGTTGAACTTTCTGGAGCGGTCCTTAACGTGTTCAGATCCTACTTAGAAGGCCGGAGTTATTTTGTTACAATTGGCAGCTAAGAATCTGAGCGAGTGGGCATGACTTGTGGAGTCCCCCAGGGGCCAATTCTTGGACCTTTTCCGTTTAACTTGTATATGCTCCCTTTGGGTCAGATATTGCAGAACTTTAACATCAATTATCACAGTTATGCAGACGATACACAACTTTGTGTCTCTGTCACCAGACGACTGCAGCCCAGCAGACGTACTGTGTCAGTGTCTGGAGGAAATAACCAGTCAATAAAATAAAGGTTTTCTCTCCCAAAAAGACCAGGAGAAACTCATCCATGCATTCATCTCCAGTAGACTCCATTACTGTAATGGTCTGTTAACTGGACTTCCCAAAAAGAGCATTAAACATCTGCAGCTCATCCAGAACGCTGCTGCTGGAGTTTTAACCAGGACTAAGAGATCTGAACACATGACACCAGTTTTAAAATCTTTACACTGGCTTCCAGTCAGTCACAGAATAGATTTTAAAAGTCTACTGATGGTTTACAAATCCCAGAACGGTTTAGACCCAAAAAGACATCTGTAATATGTTCAGAGAATATAAACCCAGCAGAGCTCTTAGATCCAAGGACTCAGGTCAGCTGGTCCAGTCCAGAGTCCAGACTAAACATGGAGAAGCAGCATTTAGCTGTTATGCTGCAAACAAGTGGAACAAACTGCCAGAGGAGATTAAACTGTCACCAAATGGAGACATTTTTAAATCCAGGTTAAAAACATTTCTTTTCTCATGTGTCTATGCATGAAATCTGAATGATATCTTTTAATTGATCTAGACTATTTCTTGTTTTTAATAATTTAATTGAATTTTAATTATTTTATTTATTTCTCTTTATATTCTTTTACAATTTTTTTTATATTTCTTCCACTTTCCCCACTGCAATGCTTTTATTTTATGTAAAGCACTTTGAATGGTTTTGTACATGAAATGTGCTTCAAATAAATTTGACTTGACTTGACTAAGATAACTTATTGAAATGGAACATGGAATTTAAAAATGTGAAATAGGTGAAGGTGGTGCAAAAAAGTTGAGGGATTGAAAAAAGAAATTCTTATACAATTTTTAGTGAAATGTCGATAAAATGTTATTGCTTCCCTCTATATTGTGGTACAGACAGCATCCTATTATTCCATATATAGCAAAATGATGGGTTCAAGTTTTATTGGATCAATGATGTATTGGTTTCGTACTGATATTACAGATGGATAAAGCTGCTATGCTTCAACTTCCGTTTGCTCTGTAATTTATTCATTCTTATCAAGAGCTCAGGTAAGCTCAACAGATGACACAGTTTATAGTTGTGATGTACTGTACTTATAAAATTCTACATGCACAAATATATGTGTGTGTGTGTGAGAGAGAGAGAGAGAGAGAGAGAGAGAAAGAACGTGTTAATATATATGTTCATAACATGAACATATATATTAACGGTATATTTAAGGTGATATAAATATAATTTCTTTTAATTAAATAATTTATCAATTTAGCCCTAGTCCTCTCAGGTGTACAGCTGTTATTGTAGTGCAATTTAATGATCAGAGTATAACTTTTCAATATATGTCACCATTGTCGTGCCTGCTCCTCCTCTACTTCCACGTTCAACATTGCCAGCAAACTGATCACTGGTTCTGAGACTACATTTCCAAGGATTCCTCTGTTCATGTCATCACTTTTTTGTTGGTTTGTTGTTTCTTTTTTGCTTTTGTTTGCTGCTGAAACATGCTATAAAGGAAATACACGCAGGCAGCAGAGAAATAAGTTTGTTTGGGATGAACAACAGTGCACCCTGAAAGATCCCTGCCCACTGATATCTTCTGCATCGAATCAGAGCGCTGAGGCCAATGGAGAGAGCCGGAATAATTCTATTTACAGGAGGATGTATTCACGGACAGCTGATATATAAACAAACAAAATAAAGATAGCTTTTATTTGTCCTTCTGACACATCACATAAAAATTAAACATTTATTGGTGAAATTAACTGCACTGATCTCCAAACGGTGGATGGTTGAAACACAAAAGAAACATGGATAAATAAATCAAAACAGATAAAAAGGGTCAGGGATAAAAGAGAATAAAAATGGTCATTAAATAGGTGCTCTAATAAATAAACAGCTACAGACACCACACACTCGTAGCAGTTCTGTTCTGAGCTAAACTAACACAGTTTGGACAGGGTGGAGCCAACAAAATGAGACCCAGGCCGGCTGAATTTACTACAAGATCCAAATGTTAAGAAACACTGTAAGTGTACGGAAATCCTTCATCATCTTCACATCATTGCTAATAAACAACATTTGTAAAGCTATGTATGCAAAAGTTAAAACTGTATATCCAGACACGTATTGGCACTACAATATACTGAAGTCTTGATCATCTAGGACCATCCTGTCAGCCTGGGGGAAGGGATACAGAAGGTATAATTGGCCAAATTAGGTCATTAGAAAATATAATATGAAACTCACTGTAAATTATGGAGAAAACGGGGTCTAAACTGGTCCAAATTTAAAAGTCTGACAGTGTATTAAACAGACGTCAGTATTTTGAACACATGTGGCCACTAACTAGCCCTTAAAACATGTTTGAATTATTTCATCCAGCTCGGTCTCTTGGCCTTGGAGAAAGATGAAAATTAAACTTTGGTGTAGGACAAAAGTGAAGACATCATGGATTTCCGCAGGCGCAATCACTCCCTTTGACCTTCTTTGACACTGTTGTGGCATCAGCCATCTTCGCAGCAGTGCTCTGCTGAAGCAGCAGCATCTCCACAACTGACAGGAAGAAACTTGACAAACTGATCAAAAAGACCAGCTCTGTCTTGGGTTCTCCCCTGGACTCAGTGCAGGTGATGGGAGAGAGGAGGATGATCACAAAACTATCATCAATGATGGACAATATCTCCCACCCCATGCAGGACACCATCGGTGCACTGAGCACCTCCTTCATTGACAGACTCCTTCACCCCAAGTGTGTGAAGGAGAGATATCGCAGGTCCTTCTTTCCTGCTGCTGTCAGACTGTTTAGCAATTGTCTCTTGCTTGCTGCTGTAACGTGTGAATTTCCCCATTGCGGGACAATAAAGGAAATCTAATCTAATCTAATCATTGGAAAGGTCTTGACCCAGGGAGTAACATATGTCAGAATGGAAATTGTGGGCAGCTCCTTCTCCTCAGAGTTGACCTTTGAACCTTGAACCTGAGACACTTTTGAAGGCTTACAGAGCAGCAACAAAACGAGCTCTTGACCTATACTACCATCACCTGTGGGACACCTGTAGGGGGTGCCACTAAGTAGGGTCAAAACCCAGAAGAAATGTGATTTCACCCCAGTGCTTCCCAACCCCAAAACCTATAATAAGTCTGAAAGTTTCCTGGTTTCAATTTCACATATTAGAGGAAACGCATTCGAACTACAAAAGATAAGGCGTTGCCTGCCACTGTGTACGGCAGTTTAGTACAAATTGTAGTTTTTATATCATGCTTCCAGGTTAGGGTCAGGGTTGCGAAATTATGGTTTAAAAAACATATATCTGCGCATTCTTCAATTGAAAAAGTATAACCCTAACATGTAAGTTTATGTTGTGAGAAAAGCTATCCAATGTTTTATACAACTACTGTGACCTTGGTGTACTAACACCAAGCTCTGGAGGAAGAGCAACTAGCTGCCAGTGAGAGGGTTGATTTCGGGCTTCCCGGGACTTCATGACAAAGTGTCCTTGGACAAAACACTGAACCCATATTTCCTCTAATGTGTGTTGTAGAGTAAAAACACTGTGTAGTCTTTAACACCATATAGACTAAGATGTGCTGTATGAGTTTGTGTGTGGGAATGTAAAATAACTTTGAGTGGTTAACCAGACTAATATGAACTAATAAAGGCAAATGATGTGTTTGAGTGACTAAACAGACTTTTCTGAATTAAGCATGAGGAACAGCAACAGAAATGTCTGAATGAATCAGCACTGTCACTTTAACAGAGTGATGCAGACATTATAGTTATGGATCTCACATGAAAAAAGCTGTAGATTACTTTTTCCATTAGTCTATGCATAATAAACCACACCATCAAGGAAAACACACATTTTGGAGTCCTCTACTGATATACGGTTAAAAAAGAGAGAAATAAACATACACACTCGAACATCTTTCTCTGGGAACTTTTTTGCATTATTCTGTGCATAAAAGCTTAATGAGGATGGATGGGAAGTGCTGACGCATAACCATTTTCCAGCCATTGTCCACATTATTACATTTTCCTGCTGCTACACTATTGCACCCATTATTATCACAACGTCCATATCATGCTGCTAAAAGATGCAGATTTGCTCGTTGCCTGGTTTAAATGCGCACAGGTGTTTTTCTTACATGCAATTGCCAGGGGTTGAATATTTTTCTAATGTAAATAAAGGTCATAATCCATGACTGAAAAAAAAATTCATTATGTAATAATGTTGTAATGGAAAATGTATTCTTAAATGCATTGTATTGAGTGTTACTGTGTATAACCTGCAAATGACCGAGCTGCAAGGTACCAGCCCGTCCTGTTTTTCTGAAATTCCTCTTTACAATGGTGGGCTTGTTATAATGAGATAGCTGCACTTTAAGGGGGACAGGGATGAGGCTGATATTTACGACCTTGTCTGGGTAACCTCAACTGATAGTTGGGGAGGAAAGCTAGAAGAACAATCAACTATACCCAAAGAGAGATGAAGGGATAAGTGGGCAATATAAATGTGTGTTTTTGCCTCAGTGGTCAGAGCAACTCTGTATTTTGTACTGGGTTATTCTCTCTTGCAAGAGATTATTATTAAAACATATTATCTCCTCAGAAGAAAATAACTGACTCTGTGCATTACTAAAATTCCTACCACAATGTCTCTAAAGTTTCTAGGGCAGACTGACTCAAGGGTAAAAAAAAAGGTTTCAGTAGTAACAGAGATAGGATGTTTCAGTTTTGAGCTTTTAATACATTCAGAAAACCTTCCTTTTTGGTTTGCCCATGTGGAGAATTGTATCCAGATTGATGTGGGGAAGTTTCTGTTAGCACTACATAACTGAGTATCATCTGAGTTACCTGGATATGACAACCTCTTCTCTCCATCGCTGCTTTTAACTGCGGTGTTCCCTCTGTGGTAAGACACTAACAGAGTCGTAAACAGATTAGAGACAAACATTAGAAATGACTCCATAAACAAACACAAACACACAGGTATAGAAATACATAGTACAAACTAGACAAGACTGAAGTGGAGGAGCGTCTACTCAGAATGTGCACAACAAAACGATTAGGAGGAATAGCGCACACACAGTTGACTACTTTTTTAAAGAGTCAACTCATTTTTGTTTGTGGCAGGAGGAGACTTATAGTTCACGATGCAAAGACATAATTTTTTATCTCATTATTTATGTACTGCTACTATTCATATGTACACACTCTGCACTTTCTGCTTCTTTACACTTCTGGTTAGATGCTAAACTGCGTTGCCTTGTCTCAGTACTTGTACTCTGTGCAATGACAATAAAGCTGAATCTAATGTAATCTATTCTAATGTTTACATTTCTGTTCAGTTTGCATCCACAGCAGAACCAACAAAACGCAGCGAAGAATGGAGGTATTTCACTCAACTGGACAATAAAGTCGAATGCACATGACGCAGGATGAAGCTAGTTTACCACGGTTCTACCAGCGCCATGAGGACTAAACTGTCACAAAAAGGTTGTGCTTCAGGGAGAAAAGACCAATGACTGGTTTTGTTGTAGCTTAATGCTCCTGTAACAGCAAACAACAGGAACAAATAACTGCTTTGGGGATTAATGTTAGTTTAATGATGACTAATCGACTTTGATTGGCTTGATTAGTCAACATCAAAAATCATTTAAAACACCCACCCCTAGCATCTACATCAGACTAAAGATGACTAAAATGTAACCTGTGGGATAGATGAGTCAGATTTAATAATCTTTGTTTGAAACAAGATTCATCGGTGTGTAACCCCCTCCTTGAAGCACCGGTTCTCGAAGAGATGACGTCATGTGTACGCTTCGTATTTTGGCTCAGAATGTTTCCAACATGGTGTCGAGGCAGAAGCGCTCCAAGGTTTGGTTATATTTCACCAAAAAGGACAATACTAGGGCCAGTTGCAACACGTGCAGAGTTTTGATCACATCAAAGGGGGGAAATACCTCCAACATGCTGAAACATTTGACCACACAGCATGCAATTACTTTGCACGAATGGGAAGTCTTTCACATGCTGCTAAGCGATGGTGGCGACTCTAGCGGGGGAGCGTCTTCCGTCTAAAGCCCAGTTTATGCTTCTGCGTCAAGTTGATGGTGTAGCCTGACGTGCACCTCCAAAAAATCCTAACTACACATCGAGTTGACGTGGACTGCTAGGACTGTGATTGGTCCGCTCAGAACATCATTTCCAGCAGTTGCTTTTTCTGGTCTTAATGGCTGTATACAGCAAAAAAGCTTGTTGACATTCTAAAGTATCTAAAGTGCATTTGTTCATCCAGTTCCCTCAGTGGGTGAACCAGTTTTGTAAATTCACCCGTTCAGCCTCGACAGGTTTAGTGGTCGTACAGACCACCCCCGCAAACGTCTTCTCTGTCGCCTGCTTCAACATTTGCAATTTAAGCATTTGGTCTTCATATTGATGAGCTCCAGCTGCAAGCTGTTCCACCTTTGTTTACTGTTGTTAACTGTGACCGGAAGAAGAAGCAAGGATTCAGCTATAACCCCTGAAACCACACAAACACACAGCCACACCAACCTAGCTGCATGGTGAATTGCAGAGCAACGCGTTCCCTCAAAGCAGAACTTTGAATACTCAATGATGTCGTCACATCCTACGCCGTCGACGTGACGCAGAAACATAAACTAGGCTTTAAAAATACCAGGTAACACATGGCTCTCAAGTCTCAAGTCATGCTTTTCAGTCTTCTGTCACGCACTCCCGCCACACATTGTATTTCTCATGCTGAAAAAAATTATAATATAAATTTCTCTGGTGCACCGCTATCGCTATGGAAATGGCAGGAAACACATCTCCCATAACTCTGAACAGAGCAGTTATTAATAACAACAACGCTAATCGTAATTTTAATGAAAGACCCCCATTCCTGCGAGCCATTCACTCTTGTCTGCATTCAAAACTTGAGAGCCCTGTAAAGTAAACCTTCCAGGTTGTCAGAAAATTTCTCTCAAAATTAATCTCAGAGTCGCTCGAGACAATTAACACAAAACATTTATTCTTGCAGCAAGGAGACGAGTCTGCACAACATATCAGGAAGCTGACCCACAGTTGTCTGAGTTAAAAAAATTATACTATCCCTATTTATGTTTTTAGATAGGAGGAAGCCTCCCCCCATCACATAGTACAGATTTTTCTCATAGTATAACCTCATGGTTTTTCTAACACAGGTCCTGTTGATTGTAATAATGTTAGCGACATACTGTATGAATAATTTCCATCTGTTATTAACATTTAGTTGACAAGGACTGCAAGAGTGAGGCAGGCTCAGAGGCAGGATTCTGTATACCTGTAACTATCCCTTTTATCGAGGAAGGGAGAAGTAAAATGACAGAGGCAAAAATAGATAAAATGTTGGTGCATACTTGAAATTAAAGTGTTACTGCAACCAAAGCCATTTGTATTATATATAACTGGATGAGAATCGATAAGGGAACCAATAAGGAACCGAATCGATAAGCGTTGTTAACAGTTCCCAACCCTAATCACAGAGGAGGGTCACTGCTGCGGGTTATGATAATCCCTTTGTAAAATGCTCTGTAAAATGTTGTTACACCAAAGCTGTGCTGCAACACTTGACCATAACTGGGTGTCTTTGTACTAACAAATCAACATCTTTATCTATTTGTAGTTCTATTATACTTTTATCTATACTTGTCTTATCTGTCTATACTTTGTCTGTGTCTCTTAGATAAAAGCCATTTCTAATTGGTGATGTAAAATCACCTCACAAATATTTAGTTTCATCATGTACAAGGTTGAAATGCAGCTTGTGTGCACACTGTAGGGAGGGAACACTGACATAAACATTATGTTAGACTTGGAATGAGACCACTGAAGAAATAAATGGCTGAGAGACTGACTCACCACTCTGTGTTGGTCCAATCCAGCGTTTTTGCCTCTTATCTGATACTGAAAAGCAACAACAGTCATGTCAACACAGCAGTTAATACATGTTAAAGTCATATCTGAAAGTTGCAGTGATTAGCAGGGGGCTCGATCTTCTCCAGCCGTCAGTCCTCTCTCTGTCTGTGACCTGAGCCTGCTCTGCCTGCAAGTGGAAATGTTACACACCTCTTCTAAAGACTTGTTGGGGAAATTTAGTTAAAAAAAACAAAGAACACTACACATTCAGACACTCAGGAGATGGTTCAGTTTATCAGCTGAGAGGCTTTATATGTGACTACTTTCCTCCAACAGATAAGTATGTCCATTGTTACAGCTCTCATTCATTGACTTCTGACTGCACAAAGAGCAACACACATCCCCCTTCAAACCTTCCACACAGACAGCATGCCTCTTGGAAAAAGATGCACAGCATGCACTGCTCATGACAAGAGTCAGCTGTGTTGGGTCAAATGTGTTCTGTCCTGTTTTGTCTTGTTCTGTCCTGTTCCATTTTGTCGTTCTATTCTAGATTATATCGTCAGTCTGATTCTTAATTTTTCTTGGACATAATCTTTGATTTAATGACTTTAATCTAAAAATATTAATTTTCAGGTCATATGCATACATGCACCATGTGTTTGGTGTGTGAGCATTAGTCTGGTGTTTGTGTGCCCCTGTGTGTGTGTTAGAGTGTGTGTACTCACATCTCTTCTGCAGGGCTTTAACGGTGGGTCTGGTGAAGCGGATTAATAAAAGGACCAGCAGCACACAGCAAAGCAAAGCTGTCACCACTTTGTAGGCCTGCAGCTGTCCCTTCGCATCTGGGAGCTCCTCAACTGGAAACACACACACAGATGTCGATCTAGTGATTTTGTGGATAATCCAGATATCTGTGTTAACGTATATGTATAGTCTAAAGCTTTGTGGTTTTCAAAAGATACCAAGAGAAGGAAAGTAATATTTTTCATCGAGTCATAATGGCATAATATAGACACACATTTGCAGGAAAGTTGTAAGGTTTCTTGCAGATGTAACAAAAACATTACTCTGTAATTTCTTAACTGGTTTGAACCTTTATTCAACAGACGCCAGTCCATCCATCCATTTTCTATACCCACTCCATCCAAGTCAGGATCACCAAGGGGGCTGGAGCCTTTTCCAGCTGCCATTGTGCGGGAGGCAGGGTACACCCTAGACAGGTCAGCCTCACTCGTATGGTCAATTTAGAAACCTCAATTAACCTAACATACATGTTCTTGGACTGTGGAAGAGGATAAAAACTCCACAATGAAAGAACCAGCAACCATCTTGTTGTGAAGCCACAGCACTAACCACCACACCGGTGTGCAGCATGATAGAGGTCCGAGAAATGATGTCTTTCCTGATCAACTTGATTGATCAACAGAAACAAATCTGGAATTTAATGCACTAACTTACTTTAAAAAGGGGAAAAGAGTTGTGGTGGATTTCAAATAGGAAAAAAACTCATTTACTCACATCATTTACTTTATTTAATAATACTTTATTTGTCCCAAAAGGAAATTCTAATGTTAATGTAACTTTTTTTCATCGATCACCATAAGCTATTGTAATGTATGGTTATTTCTGCTGGCATGAATTACATTTTTTGTTACAAAAAAACTGAAGCCTCTGACTGAACCCCCTTTGTTGTTTGATCACTTATTTTATAAAGACGATGCTCAGTGTTGTTCTTTGTATTCATGAACTTGTGCAGCCCTCTTTGAACAATCAGCTCCAGAGCCGTCCCCAGCACAGAGCCAGCCTTCTTTATCACTTTGTTCAGTTTCTTTGAGTCTCTGGCTCTGATGCTGCTGCCCCAACAGGTGCTACAAAGCAGATTGTACTTTCCACCACACACTTGTAGAAGATATGAAACATCTTGGTGCAGACGCTGAAGGACCTAAGCTTCCTTTAGAAGTCTGTTCTGTCCTTCTTGTAGACAGCCTCAGCGTTGCATTTCCAGTCCTGCCTGTTGTCTGAGTAAACTCCCTGGTATCTATATTCCTTCACCTCTTCTCTCAGGATGGAGACAGTATTTGGCTTATTCCTGCTCCTCCTAAAATCTACAAGCATCTCTTTTGTGTTGTTTGTGTTTAAGATTAGATGATTGTTTCCACACCACATTGTATATTTATAGCTCTCCCATCGTCTTAGTCATTTGCCAATTCATTATTGTTGCCACCCCATAGTTAATTTGTCTGTTTCTTCCTTGTGATCAGTCTATAGTTTGTTTGGTTGTTTAGAGTTTATTTTGTTTCTGGATTACCTGCTTAGCAGACACCCTTAGTTTGAGTTAGTTTAACAAATCAAGTTTCCATCTGCTTTCTGTCAGCCTGTTTGCATTTGCATCCATTGTCTACTCTACAGGTAGAGCTTGAGGTCTGTGTTGCTGGAGGCAGGTGAGAAGGATCCTGACTGTTGATCTGAGCTGAACCTATTAAAATACATGTTCAGCTTATTGGCTCCGTCCAGGCTTCCATCAGTCTGATCTTCTTCACCTTGAAGCCTCTGATCTTTTCCATCCCTGGCCACACATATCTTATGTTCTGCGGATGTTTTCTTTCCAGCTTTTTTTCTGTACACCTTCTTGCTCTCTGTTATATTTAAACTGTTTTTTAACAGTCCTCAATAACTAGAGGACTCCCTGGATGATTTTTTTCATGTTCAGCAGCTTTTTCAGGTCACTGGTGATCCAGGTTTTGTTTTTGGGGAAGTGTCTTACTGTCCTTGTGGGAACAATACTCTCCACACAGAAGTTAATGTAGTCTGTCACACACTCAATCATGGTACTGATGTCATCTCCATGTAATTCACAGAGTGCATTCCAGTCTGTGGATCCAAAGCATCCCCACAAATCATCTTCAGCCTCCTGAGACCACTTTTTCAAAGCCCATAGAGTTGTCACTCTGCTTTGCCACTCTGCATTGCCACTGAACAATGTATATATAACTGGAGGTGAGGAGAACTAGATTGTGGTCTGATTTTCCTGATGGAGGACAGGCAGAAGAGCTATATGCATATCTAACATTTGCATAGAATAAATCCAACTTTTTGTTTTCTCTGGTGGAGCCATTGACAACCCATTGGAAAGTAGGAAGTGTAGCTGAGACGGAAACAGTGCTCATACTGTTATTTACAAATAATATAATGAAATAGTATTATTCATCATTGAAGGCTTTGAGAGTGAACAGTACGATTTCAAAATCAAAAGTAAATCTATTAAGAAGCCAGTGAAGAGATTCAAACACAGGGCTATGTGTTCATGCATTTTGGTTCCAGTAATGAGTCCACCTGCAGTGCTTTTAAATCAACTGGAGATTATGGAGGAAGCCCTGAATGATTCCCTAGTATAGTAACTTAAAGTAGTTAAGGTATAAGTCAGCAGTTGAAAGAAATAGCCTGATTTTTGAGATTGTATGAAAAATATGTTTGACTTGAGCCATGTTGTACAGAACATTATCAGAATGTATAAGAGAATACCACAATCTACTGTGAGTTAGGAATTCATTGTATGTTGCTGTGTAATAGGTCATTCTGATAATAAATTCCCCATAGAGGCTGCCCAGACGAATCTGACTACTCTGGTCTTTTCTCTACAACAATGCACAAATGGATAAGGGGATGTCTGCTGTTTTCTTAAACAGCCCTGTGGAAGCCTGTCAGTCTATCTGCTGCAGTAAAATCAGAATCATCTCTAAATATCTGCTTGTAAGTCTCATTAGATAGCTCCTCCACAGTTATTACTCCCGATGAAGAACTGCAGTTGATTTTAGCTCCCATAGTTACTGTAAATAGTGTGTAATACTGTGAAAACTGACTATCATACTCAGGAATCATGGTAAAATTGACTGTTTTGTTTTGATGTAAAATGATATAGCCTTCTTTCTGTTTCAGAAGAATTAGAATCAGAAACAAGTTTATTGCCAAGTAGGTTTGTATGGACAAGGAATTTGACTTGGTGTAGCTGGTGCAGACAATATAGATATATATACAGAATGATATGAATGTGTATATATATGTATATATATATATATATATATATATATATATATATATATATACACAATAGATGTGCTTTAATGTAACGCAGAAGGTCTGGGGAGGGGGGGGGTGTCATTGTCAAGAGGGGCTCTGGGCCTTCTTGATAAGGCTAGTGGCGGATAAGAAGAAACTGTTCTTGTGGCATGAGGTTTTGGTCCTGATGGACCGCAGCCTCCTGCCAGAGGGGAGTGTCTGAGAGTTTGTGACCGGGGTGGGAGGGATCAGCCACAATCTTCCCTGCACTCCTCAGAGTCCTGGAGGCATACAGGTCCTGGAGAGATGAAAGATTGCAGCCAATCACCTTGTCTGCAGACCGAATGACACGCTGCAGTCTGCTCTTGTCCTTGGTGGTGGCAGCAGCGTACCAGATGGTGATGGAAGAGGTGAGGATGGACTCAATGATGAAGGAGTAGAAGTGCACCATCACTGTCCTTGGCAGGTTGAATATCTTCAGCTGCCGCAGGAAGTACATCCTCTGCTGGGCTTTCTTGATGAGGGAGCTGATGTTCAGCTCCCACTTTAGGTCCTGGGAGATGATAGTTCCCAGGAAGCGGAAAGACTCCACAGTGTCAATTGTGGAGTCACAGAGGGTGATGGGGGTAGCTGAGGCTGAGTTCTTCCTGAAGTCCACAACCATCTCCACTGTCTTTAGAGCGTTGAGCTCCAGGTTGTTTTGGCTGCACCAGGTCACCAGATGGTCAGCCTCCCACCTGTGGGCAGACACATCACCATCAGAGATAAGTCCGATGAGAGTGGTGTCTTCCGCAAACTTCAGGAGCTTGACGGACTGATGACTGGAGGTGCAGCTGTTGGTGCACAGGGAGAAGAGCAGAGGAGAAAGAACACAGCCCTGGGGGGAGCCAGTGCTGATGAGCTGTGAGTTGGAAACATGTTTTCCCAGCTTCACATGCTGCTTCCTGTCAGACAGGAAGTCCGTAAACCACCTGCAGGTGGAGTCAGGTGGAGTCAGGAACGCAGAGCTGAAATCTACAAAAAGGATCCTGGCGTGGGTACCTGCGGAATCCAGGTGTTTTAAGGTGGGTATGGGTAGAGGTGCCCAGGCCCCTGCTGAGGTGGGGGAGGTGGAGGTGATATGAAGCTGGAGCTGTTGAGAGGTACCGTGGGGGATGGTTACAGGACTGTCCCTTTCTCTGTGACAGTAGAACTCGTTCAGGTCGGTGGCTAGGTGTTGGTCGTTCATGTAGTGGGGGGGCTTTAGGCTTGTAGTTGGTGACCTGCCTGAGCCCTTTCCAGACCGATGCAGAGTCGTTGGCTGAGAGCTGGTGTTGGAGCTTCTCAGAGTACAGTTGTTTAGTCTCTTTCACCGCCTTGCTAAACCTGTACTTTGCCTCTTTGAATCTGTATTTATCCCCACTCCTGAAGGCCTCTTCCTTATCTAACTTTAACCTTCTGAGTTTGGCTGTGAACCAGGGTTTGTCGATGTTGTGCGTGGTGGAACACAGCAGTCCCCACAGAAGCCGATGTATGATGTCACAGCCTCTGTGTACTCATCCAGACTGTTGGTAGCAGCCCTGAACACATCCCAGTCAGTAGAGTCCAAACACACCTGGACATCCTCCACAGCCTCACTGGCCCACTTCCTTGATGTCCTCACTGCAGGTTTGCAGAGATTTAGTTTCTGCCTGTAAGCAGGAATCAAGTGAACCATGACGTGGTCGGAGTGGCCCAGTGCAGCACGGGGGACGGCGTGATAAGCATCCCTGACTGTGGTGTAACGGTGATCCAGAATATCCTGTCTGGTCTGGCATTTAATAAATTGTCTATATTTCGGAAGTTCTGGTTCAAGTATCTGGTCGTCTGGTGCGTCCTGCACGTTGCCATGTGGCGGGAATTAAACACCGAGCAGAATGAATGAAGCAAACTCATGGGGTGAATGAAAAGGCTTACGGTTTATGTTGAAAGATTCCAGGTCAGGAGAACAGTGCTGCTGGATCACTGTCACATCGTCGCACCAACCCCCGTTGATATAAAAACAGATTCTGGAAGCCTGCCAGCTGCAGCGCAGAGTCCGGTATTAATCCACACAGCCACGTCTCCGGGAAGCACAAAACAGAAGATGAAGAAAAGTCCCTGTTTTTTCCCAACAACAGTTGTAATTCGTCCAGTTTGTTGGACAGGAAACGCACTTTAGAGAGAATTATTCCCGGCAACTGTGTGCGTAATCCGCGCTGGCGAAGATGCACAAGCGCACCGGCCCATTGCGTGAGTAAAGATGAGCGCACCTTTGCGCTCCACTTCATATCAGGCTTACTTTGTTGTAAAAACATTATCAATCTTGCTCTGAAGAACACGTGTGGTGTACATATTCTTCCTTTTGTATATACCAGTTTGTGATTAGTAATGCATGGTTTATTAGGTAAGCATTGTTTATGCATATGGATTCAGATATGTCTCTTATTAAAAAATTGTATCAAGATAAGATTCATAAACAACAACCCCAGGCTGCTGAGCAGCTGAAATGTTGGATTCAGCAAGAATGGACACAGATTCCTCTGAAAAGCTGCACCAATAAGTATCCTCAGTTCCCAAACCATTAAAAAGTGTCATTGAAAGGGAGCTGAGGGGGAAACATGACTCTGGAAAAACTTTTGTTGTTGAGTGTTGCTGAATCAGATTCTATATTTGTTTTTGTTTTCTAAACACAAAGAAGTTGGTCAGTGAAAATCCCTTCTTTGGACATGTTTCTGTTCTATAAAACTTTTTAATCGGGGAACAAATGATAGATTTATATAATTATAGATTTGTGTGTATATCAGAAAACTTAACACCTTTACAGGAAATGAAGTTACGTTCTGAGGTGATAATAGTGAAATGTTAAGAGAAACCCAACTATCGCCCCATGAGTGGCTTGTGTTGTTGAACAAAACTTTAATTTAGCGGGAAGGAACACCTGAATGAAACAAAAAGTGTTGCAAAGTGGGCAACTGTCTGCCATGTGTGAAAGGACAATGTTCATTGAATGAACTCTGATGTATTAGAGAATTAAAAACTGCAGCTGATTGAAAGCTGTGTGGCCCTTGATGTTAGTCTTGATTACTTTTTAATCAAATAGTCGTTTGTGTGAGTCAGCAGTTTGGTTATTTTACACATATTATTTGGGCAATGCTCTAATTTATTGTTAGATTCAATATTTATGATGAGAATAATTTGACTTCTTGATAGATATTTGGGTTCTACTGTAAAACAAAACCAGACAGTGTGTGTTTCATATATCATGTCCTGTAGTTGTATACACTATAAAATGCTGAGTATAGAATGACAAACTGCAGGAGATGAAATTATCTCACTCACAAAGAATAGTGACACACAGACAAGTAGACCAACCTGCACAGATGACTCTGAGTGTCTTGCAGGTGGACATCTTGTTGGCCCCCTTCTCGGTTACCTCATAACCCTCTCTGTCTTCGCCAGCACTTAGCCGGTTTGGCTTATTCTTACAGCCTTCATTAGTCAGACACATATTTTTTAAAATACTCTGAAAATGTGTGTCTAGCCCCAAACAAACAGGTAAGGAGGAGTTGTTGAAGTGAAGATATGGGACCAGGTAGACACTGCCTTCACAATTCTTTGACCATCTGACTGTGAGGAGGCCCAGGATGGGTGCGGAGCTGCTGGAGCTGGAGGTGGGAGTAACAGAGGGTTCAGCAGGAGCAGGACAGCAGGTACAGTTGCAGCTGGAGCTGTTGGTCAGGGAATTAGTCACACCACTGTTTGCTGGAGTTTGAGTTGAGTCGGATCCTAGGAGAAATACTTCACTTAGTATAGAAAACACACAGATGAACATTATAACAGTATTACTCTGTTCAGGGGTTCATACAACAGCCCATAGCTGTCCATTAACTGGCACCAACCAGCACGTTAAAATTGGAGCTGTAAAAACTTGGATTCCAAAACTGTGCCATGATTACTAAACACGTGAGGAAAGTGTGTGCTAGAAGCTAGTTTCTTTATGATTGTATTTATAGATAATTCAGGACAATTATTGCTGTAAAGAGTAAAGTAGGTCATACACATGCATATTGACATATATGACATATTGCCCGTGTGCTTGACAACAGAATACAAGTAAAACTAGTAAAGAAAATAATAATAATAATAATAATAATAATAATAATAATAATAATAATAATAATAATAATAATAATAATAATAATACAAAGCAAAGGAATAATTCCAAAAGACTGTAACACCTGAAAAAAAATGATTCAAAGTCATTGGAAAAAGCAGAAAACAGAATAATGATACAGTATTTGGTATTCAGAGCCATTAGTGGTGAAAACCCATGCAGTTCTCATGGCGCCCCTGTTCATATTGGAGCCATCCAAGTCCTAACAGGAGAAGAGATTCCTTGAATCAAGCTGAACTCAGATAATCTCATCTCATACATTGCAAATTCCAAAGTTGGGAAGCTTTGTAAAAAGTAAATAAAAACAGAATGCAATGATTTCCAAATCTCACAAGCTAGAAGACTCAACTGTGGCTACACTTCCTGAGAGTCCTCAGAAAGTACAATCTGGACTCAAGCCTGCTGCTGACCTTCTACCGCTCATCCATCGAGAGCCTGCTGACATACTGTATCACAGTATGCTATGGCAGCTGCACCAAGGCAGACAGGGAGAGGCTTCAGAGCACGATAGTCCAGAGCAAAAACCATCACCAAGGACAGCTCCCGCCCTGGCTTTGATCTGTTTGACCTGTTGCCCTCAGGGAGGCGCTACAGGTGCATCAGAACAAAGACCAACAGACTCAAGAACAGCTTCTTCCCAAAAGCCATAACCACTCTGAACTCACACATGCACTGATTTCTCAGCCTAACCCCCTCAACCCCCAGACTTCTTCAACCCACATACTGTGCAATACTTAGATATTTAACATTTAAAATTCAATAACACGGAAAATCCTGTGAATCCATTTACTGTGCACCGTGCAATACCACAATACCTCACACTGCATATCAAAAAGCAATTTTGCATATACTGCACATTTCTCTGCACTAGAAGTTTTTATGTTGTATATATCTTTGCTATGTTGATATATATATTTTTGCCTCCATGTTTGCACCGAACGAGGAGTTGCTTTTTATCTCATTGTACTGTGTATGGCGACAATAAAGGCATTCTATTCTATTCTATTCTATTCTATTCTAACATTTTATTTACAATCGAATATAGAAAACATATCCAAAGTTGAAAGTGACACACTTTACTATTTCATGAAGAATATCAGCTCATCTTGAATTTGATGGCAGGAACATGTAGGGATGGGAATTGTTAAAAATGTATGATTTCGGTTCCATTATCGATATCGCTTATCGATTTGGTTCCTTATTGGTTCCCTTATCGATTCTCATCCAGTACAAATATAGTACAAATGGCTTTTGTTGCAGTAACACTTTAATTTTGAATATGCACCAACATTTTATCTATTTTGGCCTCTGTCATTTTACTTTCCCCTGCCTCCATGAAAGGGGTAGCTACAGGTATGCGGGAGGCTGTCTCTGATCCTACCTCTGAGCCTGCCCCACTCTTGCAGTCCATGTCAACTAAATGTTAATATCAGATGGAAATTATTCATACAGTATGTCGCTAACATTCTTACATTCTTACAATCAACAGCACCTGGAAGTTTTACGTTACAGGGCTCTCAAGTTTTGAATGCAGGCCAGAGTGAGATCTCTCTCCCATCCTTGTAGCTTGCAGTTACAGCAGATTTTTAAAACATAGCTTATGGATGATAAATACTGTAATTATCTTTGACCTCTATGAGTTATTGCCCATTTGTGGTTGGGGTCAGACGGTGCCCCTCAAAGCATTAAAAGTCAGGATAAGGAGTGCGCACTTGTTGAGCAGCTGAAAGCGGCAAGGGTCGAGCTCGCTCATTTCAACCGTGTGCTTGCAGAACCACATTTATGCAGAAAATGCAAGCATACGCTGTAGCAGGCTTACTCTGCTTTGAAATACTGCTCAGTGTCCACTGCCCTGTCTGAAAACATTGATTAAAAATAAGAAGAATAAGAGTTATTATCATCATGCTTTAATAAACATGATTAACTCAACAGAGAAGCCAATTTTACAGTGGACAGGGACAATCCTCTGCTATTTTTCTCTTATTTGCCCCTTACCATCACGTACCAGCAGAAGTGTTGTTAAGGCGTCCCTTAATTGTGGAAAAAAAGCAGGCTGAACATTAATAAAATGTTTAAGGCAGCCTCAGTCATGATAGCTACTTATCTGAAAAATTGTTCCTGGCGACATTAAAACTAAAAACGACATGACAGACAGCAAAGCCCAAACCAAACTATCTTACTGCACCTCAAATAAACTATTCAAACAATGATGTACAGTCACACTTGTGAACATATGTACAATGCGTCTCAAGTTTATGGAGAAATTAAAGCATGAACGTGTTTTATTATAACTCTTCATTGTGTCAGGGAAGGATAAACGTTGGGACCAGAACAAAAAACTTGTCAAGTCAGGAGAAAATAATAATTTTGGCCAAACTTTGAAAATGACTGGACACATTTTTTTCTCTCTCATTAAACAGCTTCAACAAATAAACTTTTTGCCCATGAGTCGACAACCAGACAAATAATTGGCTGTATCAAAATCTATTAAAGGGGAGCTCCGATATTTTTAAACCTACACCTTTTTTCTGGCATGAAATACGTTTATCTAACAGTTTGGTGAGAGTCAGCATCCTTCAGAAACTATTTAGAAAACTCGCGATCGGCGTATATCCATATAACGGAGTGAACGGGGCTTAGGCGATGCAGCCTCTAAATAAGGCATTATCTGTCTTTATTTCACCAACACTTTAGGAAGAATGAATGAATGAACGTGTACTATAGCTCTGTTAGTTCATAGCTCTGTTATGTGGCTACTTGCAGCTATAGGAGAGCTAATGGAGGGATTTCTACACACACCTTTACTGGGACGAGTTTTCTTGCCCAAGCAAGAAAAGGATTTCGATGGAAGTCATTAATCAGTTTTAAATCTGTAGTCATGGTTTAGCTAATGATTGGACTGTTTATGCAGTAAATATGTTTAATTGTGTTCATTGTCATTTCTTACTTTTGTCAGAGTGAAACGCAGAGCCCACACACACTGACAGAATGCAACGGAGCCTCTGTGGTATGTGTGCAGATACATGTAGTTGCACTAAGAAGAACGATCTAATTTTCTGACAGTTTTGCAAATGTCAGGTTTGGTAATTTGAAGACCACAAACCCGTTTCTGTTCAGCGGAGGCGGCACTAGTTTCAGCGGCATGAAATTCAAAGCCTCTGCAACGCAGCTGAAAGCTCTGCAGGGTGGAGTCGCTATGTGGGGAAATGAGAGCATCTTGGCTTTGGATCATTTTTTTAAGTTGTGTTTAAAAATGTTTGTTTTCCTTGTTTTATTTAAAGTCCTGCTCTTCATTTCAAACTTTTGATTTTTGCTCTTCAGAGACATTCAGTTCATTAAATTTCTGTGAAGCGGATGAAACAAACATCCTGAGAAATGAATTCTGTCATCCATCGAGGTTTCTTTCAATAACTCAAGCCCCCACGAAATACTGTGTGTGGCTGATGGGTTAAAGAGTCTTCATGTTGAAACACTTCAACATAATTCAGCAGAAAAGGATTTTCTCTTCACGATCAGTAAGAACGAATACAAACCCTTCGAAAAACAGCATTTTAACAAGTGTTTGAAGAAGTTCTGATCATCTTTTTTCTCAATGACAAATGGAAGTCTCTATCTTTCAGCCAAGAAAATATCTCTAATATATCCAAGCAGCAATATGACCCCTGTCAAAACCATACGGCACTACTTATAAGATTGGGAAATTATTACTGAGGCACTGTGGTATAAAACAGGTCTGTGATGTGATGTGCTGCCATCTGTAAGACATCATGTCACACTGAAACCTCATCAGAGGTAATGACAGCAGCTCTGTCCCACAAATGTTTAACTGTAAAGCCTCTAATGTTCAAAACGTCAATTACAACTGCAGAGGACAAACACAAAAACAATCAAATATCCAGTTTGAGTTGCACTAACGTCCCATTAAGCCCAGAAGCAGTGAGCCGTCCAACTCTGGCCGTCCTGCTCAAACCTGAAATCATTGGCTGTCGTGGACCTTGTTGTGAACTTAAGAAACAAGGACACCAACATGGCTTTTCTGGTTGGCTGTATCATTTTTATTCCATTCCTTTGATCATCGTTCACACACTTGCTGAGTTGTATGTAAGTACCACACCCGGCTTGGCTCGTTATCTGTCTCTATCTATCAGATTTGATTTAATAACCATCAAAAGTTTGGTTCAGGTTCTGGTTCTATCAGGTGTGGAGCTGACATAAAAATGTGTGTGGTTTCCATTTAAAATGTTTAAATTTAATGCCACCAATACAACTCATGAACACCGGCAACAACAGACGTGTGATTGTTAGTAACATGACTGGATATGAAAATGATTTGTTTAAAGATTCAGCCTGAACATGAGCGTTAGGACCGGAGATTTTATCATCCGCTTCCCTAAAATATGTGGCTGATTAGGAACAAATCTCAGAGAGACGTTACAGGACTCTGTTTGCTGTTTAATCAATAATGAAAGGTAAAACTATGTCAATGGAAAAGAAGAGAAAAAAAACATAATTTTACTTAAAATGAACTTTAAATGTCCACATTACAGAGGAGGACTGTCCACAAAATTCAGAAGCCTGCAGCTGTGACAGTGTGCACGTGCATCAGTGCACAGGGCACCATTAATGCTGAGCTATATAAAAGGAGATCTGTTCTCTCATATCTCATATGTTTCAATTGTTTTTAGCTACTTGACTAATTTGAGTTTCTGCCACTGGGAGATGAATAAAGTATTTTTCTATTCTATTCTATTCTATTCTATTAGTCACCATTTCAGGCTGTCACCTCCTGACACAGCGGCCCCTCATACCCTGAGGCTGCAGCTCAAACTGAACACAGTGCAAGTGTAAATGTTCTGGGTTCAGTTTAACATTAGCTTTAAATCAATGCACCGTTTGCAGACTTGTGCAGAACTTAATCTTTTGAAGAGATCCATTTCATCTGCATCAGGTGTGTTGAAGCAGGGAAACATCTAAAACCTGCAGGACGGCAGCCCTTGAGGACCAACTTTGGACATCCCTGCTTTAAATGATTTGCTGATCTTTTGACTTTTCACGCAGTCACAGGTTTTTATATGCGGGGCTGTATTTACGACTTGTTGTCCTGCGCTGTCTCCAGCACCCTGAGAACTGGTTATGTTTTATTTGAACGGGTTTTTCTTTGTGAAAGGATAGATTTTACACGCTGACATGATTTTAATGTCTAACTATTAGTCTTTCTTTCTTTAAATACGTAAATGTAAATGTAATTTAGCCCTTTACAACAATCCATTTCGGAGTACTAAAGTGCTTTACAGCAGATAATAAATAAAGAAAAGAATAAGTAAAAAACAATAAAATAACAGTAAAAGCAATAAAATACAGCAAAACTGAATAAGATAAGATAAAAGTGTCACCATACATAGTGAACCAGTTAATAAATTATTTTGGCCTCTTGTGCGCATCCTCCCAGGACCTGCAGTTTTTAAGATGAGATGTGGTTCATTGTCAAATGTTTTCTTTTAATGAATAATTCAAGAAAACAAAAAACTAATTTTTCTCTCTTTTAGTTCCCTCCTCGGAGCTCTTTTTAATGTCTTTTAAATCCTGTACGTTTTAATTAATGGCATTATGGACGGCCATGAATATGGTTTTAGAATTTTTAATTAAAAATGAATCAGTGATGCACAATCAATGATTGTTACTCCTTTTTTTTTGTTGCTTTTTATCTAGTTTTACATCTGTCGTTTTAAATAAATTCATAAATGTGAAACATGTCAAAAGACCACCAATAAACCAGAAAGCCTTGTTATAATTTTGTAACACCTGTTTGGAATGGTGACTGTCTCCGCTAAAGTCTTCTTAAACTGTGGACTCCTGCAGAGGTCAGTACAAGAGCTAGAAGGATTTTCTCGCCGTGAGCTCCCACTTAGCCACAGACGCGTGTTTCATTACATTAATGGAGATACAGAAACTGTATTCATCTAGTCTTACAAGCTGTCTGACAGATGTTTCCCTTAATTAAACACAGATAAAACAGGGATCCTTATGATAAGTTCAAATAACAGTCTGAAATCACAAACTTAGGAGAACCGCCTGTTTTTTGAGAAACACATTAACAAAGTAATTGAGTCATGCGACTGCAAACTGAGGAATATCACCAAGTTATGACTTTTTTAACTTTCAATGTTACACAATCATCTAGCTTTCATTCCCTCACAGATTTAGAGTAACTGCAATGGTTTCTAAAAATCTGTAAGTCAACACCTTTATAGACTCCAGACTGTAAGATGTGGCAGAAGGACTTATCACAAACTAAAATAAAGCAGGCTCTAATATCACTGCACTGGCTGCTGATTAGTTTTAGGATTAGTTCTGGGTCTGGTCGGGCTCAGAGCAACCGTCATGCAGGAACCTGCCGGCTGTTTGCTGTTCGCGTTCATCACTGATAAAATGATTCTGCTCAGTCACTGTCTCCATTTAAATCTATCACCAGGCCTTTATGATAACCTTTTACAATTCTTTAAAACTTTATTTACTGTTATTAATTAAATCATCATTTTATCCTGCTGTTTCTTATTTTGAACCCATTACTTCTCTCTTATATCCGCTATTTTACACTTGACATATTTCTGATCAATCTGGTTTCCTGTTTCATCAAACATGGTTTATTTCCTTTCCCTCAGCCTGCTAGTTTTTATCCATTAAGAATGAGTTTTTATTCTACATCTGTGGGAAGCACTTTCTAACACTGCTTTTGATAAGTTCAATACAAATTATTATTATTGACATGGTTTGTAGACTAAGCTTACATGACACATACATTAGAGCTGCAGTGAAAGGCACCAGCAACTATGTAGTATCTGTTTGGACATTTTAAGCAGTGACACATTGACAGAAATAACTTGTTTTTTTATATATGAAGATCCACCCTGTGATGGACAGTTGACCTGTGCTGGTTCCACAGGTTGAAGTGTCCTTGAGCAAAACAATGAATCTCACTTTGCCTGTGGAGCGTTCATCAGTGTGTGAGTGTGTGTTTGACAGATCCTGTTTTAGTGGGTGAATGTGGCTTCTCGTATAAAGTGCTTAAATTGGTCAAAAAGATTAAAACAATGCTTCTGTATATGCTGTCCATGCATGATATATTTGACCATAAGTGCTGGGCTGAGAAGGTTTTAATTTCGGTTCAGTCGTATCCTTCTGTTTGTCTGCCGAGCTTTGTGACTGCATCTGTGTTTGCAACACATTAATAAAACTATAGTGTTGTTCTGGTGGCAGGAGATGAACAAACATATGTAGAAAACACTGCAGTGGCCAACTGAACGAGGGTCCTGTGTACTCTTCCCCCACTCCTGCTAACAGTCTGAAGGTGGCTTTACCTCTGAACAAATCTGAGGGTATTATTATGAAAACCTGTATTCTCGATGTACAGTGATTGGTGAACAAATGGAAGATCTGAGTTCAGAAATGTATACACCATGAATGAGCTTCCTGAATGTGCGTGAGTATGTGAGCATGACTTGTAAAACAGACCACAGCAGCACTGTATGAATGATATTTATGTGACAGAGCCACTCTGTCAGAAAAGAGATTTACAACAGTACCAGAGACCAAAATGTTCCTTTAAACTACTGCAGTCATACAACTTATACTGACACAGCGATAAGGCCTCAGCACCCGCTCACCGAGAAGAACGTCCCAGTCAGATGTTCTCTACTGTTAATTGTTATGGTCCAGTCTCTTACTGGGCTGAGTCTAACTTCCTCCTCTTCTATTTTAATATTCAGTAGATAACAAAAGCTGATGTACTCACCTGCAGTCACAAGAACAAAAGTTGTGACAATCACGACAGTTCTGAGATCCATTACAGTGAAGATGAGTTAAGGAAGAAGACAAACGCACTGACAGCAGACAACACAAATCAGATCAACACGCCAACGACAGAAAAGGTAATGAGAAAGGAAATGATGCAGAGGAGTAACACTCCTCAACCCCCCTTCTCCATTCAGTGAATCACTTCATCCCCGGCCTGCTGCTGGTGCTGCTGCAAAAATGCAGATTTCCTCCCTTCAAAGCAAACTGGGTGAAGAAGGCGGGGATAGAAAGAAACCATGATAAACAGGGAGGAAGGAGGAAGAGGTAGGAGGAAGTAGTGAAGGGAAGAGTTACGAGACTTTATGTTTGTGAGTCATATGTCACACTTTTTTTTATCAGTTCACATTATTCTCATTTTCTCACACTTCACAAATAAAATCATATAGAACATATGCTCACTATTACAAATGATTTGTAACCACACTTACTTACATTCTATTTAAAATTGTCATTGTTTTGTTCGACTATTATCATTTTTCTTGTTTATATGAAAATTATTACACGTCTTATTTGATTTAGTCACTTCTATGAAAATCTTGATTTCTTTGTGAACAAAAAGAAAGTGCTCAGCAGCCACTCCCCCTCCCGCACTCACATGTGTGAATCTGACAGTTTGTGGGTTTGAACAAACTCTGCAGTACTTTGCATTGAGCTGACCAGCTGCAGGCTGCTGACAGCTTCTCTTGGTGATGCTGGAATAAATTCAAATGGATTTTTCAAGCAGTTTTGTTTGACTGTTAGAGAGCGTTTAACGTTGGTACGGTGGAAACACATTACTGCTGCTGTTTAAACTAGGATTCATTGTTCATTTAATTGGGTTGTGTCTATGACAAATTTTCTACGATATCATATTGAATTCAATAGCATTTACTTTCATTTCACAGAAGAACACACACTCACTCACAGAGTGGCACCGTCAGCTCCAACAATTCCTGATGCTCCGTCATTCCTACTACTGTCAGTCATCCCTGCTGTATGTTTGGCTGGTTGGCTAATATCTGCCTACACATCTGGACAAGCTGTGTCTCCACCACCATATTAGTCTTGATCTTTTTTTCACTCTTTGCTACCACTTTTCCAATCTGAAAGACTTCCCAGTGTCCTCTGTGTAGGTCCTGGTGAGGGGAATCAGTTGTCTCATTGACTTGATGTCATCCATTAGTCATGTAACATGAGGGTTTGATTAGGTGGTAAACAGCAGGGTAAAGACAAATCATTCTTTCTACAGTACTTTACTCTTCTTCTGCATACTTTTACAACAATCTCCCCATACTTTGCCGATCAAAAGCTAGGAGGAGTTCGTCTAAAATGAAAGTTAGGAAAACACAAATGCAGATTCACCATATTTTCACTCTTGAAGTCACAATGCAAAAGTGGAGTACTGAATATATAATTATAGAATAGAATAGAAAGTACTTTATTCATCAAATGAAATAATCATTTAATGAATTAGATAAATAAATAAATGTGAGAAGAACATGTCAGTAGTCACTGTTAAAAAGCCTTATGGCTGTGGGGACAAAGGACCTCCTGAACCTCTCTGTCCTGCAGCCTCTCACTGCAGCTGCTCCTCTGACCTGCCAGGATGCTGTGGATGCTGTGGTTTATTGTTCACCATCAAAGAATATAACTTCCTCCTCATCCGCTGCTCCACCACAGCTCCCAGCTTGTCACAGAACTGACCTTTTTCACCAGTTTGTCCAGGCGCCTACAGTTTTTGTCCGTAGTGTAGTAATTCTATTAAATTAAATTAAATACAATAAATGTATTGTAATCATTATAAAAATATATTTACCACTGAAAACAAATGCATAAATAATTAAATGTAAACATCTTAAGCATATCTTGTAATGAAATTAACTCGTGTATGAATGAACCTCAGAACCTCGCACTATCTGACGGTGTTTCGCTTAGCACTGCTGAGGGATATCTATGGAGAAGTTCCCAGCATTTTGTTTAAATCTTTTGTCTCAGTCATCTCTTTTTTCATCTCCACTACAGCTCAAAAGATTTGTCCACTTTAAATCGTTTCTGTGTGCACCATGAGCTGTGATGTTCACATGTTCTCCAGAATGAGCAAGGAGAGATAGCACCAGTGAAAATGTGTAGCTTGGACATGTTAAAACAGCTGAAGCACACTTCCTGTGTGTGTTCAAGCAGCTCTGATCAGATCAGCAGTGCAGACACTCAGGAGTGCGCCGTTGGAGTATGCTACACTGCTGCAGAATTCACATTCCTGATCTAATCTGTACCTGACACTTGGAATTACAACTGCTTCGTGAAAAAACCTGCAGGCTGCTGGTCAAAATGCACCTACAGATTATTTTACACCATCTTTTCCACCCACCTGAACCAGGTGCTGGTGTAAGCAAAGTAAAAGCTGCTTCCACTTTAGAACCTCTCAGAGTTTCTGTTTGGACCACAGCACAGGGATTTTTTTTTTAATTCCAATCTCAAGGTTGTCTCATTTTCACTGTCAACTGATGCCTTAGGCTGAGTTCAGACTCTTAAGATTGTCAGTGCTGTATGAGCATTGCATTGTTCACATTGCACAATATGCTTCTCCTGTGATCTGAAGTCCTGCTGCATTCTCACCACACAGCTGATCTGCAGCAGGGGGTCACAGACTACAAGATTTGCTGCCAGACTGAACCCTGACTGGTCTTGTCTAATCTCTGTCCAGGAGCTCCAGCTCTCTTGCTGACAAACCTCTTGTTCCATTATCAAATTCTGAAACAAGTAGCTCCTGCTGATTCAGAGTTTTGTTCACCTGGTTGTTGAAGAGAACTGTTAGTTTAATTTCCACAGCTTCTCAGATCTATCGTTGATATCCCAGATCCAGCTGGTATGAAAGCATTTAATAATCAGAATGAATATTATTTTATAATTATATTATCTTACAATATTGTATAGTAGTGTGAACACTCTGCAACACTTGGAGATGAGACTTTAGACATGCTACATGGATCGTGAAACACCGATTGTATTTTCACTCGCTGTCTGTGAATTCAGCTGAAAAGGTGATATATGACTACTTTATGCCATGTTTGACCGCGTTCACAAACTTGAATATTTATAATGAAACATGAGATGTTGAAGCTCAGCTATTTACTAGTCTCTCTTGGATCAAGCATGTTAGATGGTACACTGTCTGTTTTTAAATTGTTTTAATTGGTCTGATAGTTTTCTGTAATCCCTTCTCCAGCCACCTGACCTAAACGGTCCCTTGCACCGCCAACACTTGGTGGTGCTGTGTCACCTGTTCTACAGGGCTAGAGTCAGTGCTTTGACAGCTGAAACACAAAGAGCTGATTCTAAGTAAGGTTCTGGCTCTGAGCCATAAATAGAACCACCTTGGTTGAAGAGGGGTTTCGGTTTGATTATAACTTGCAAAATAAAATTCAGGCTCTATCAAAGATGTGAAACTAGCTAAATGTTTACTGCAGTCATAGATCAAATAACTCACAGACATTTCCTATAGATCTTGTAGATGGATATGAGGGAATATAAGGCCTAAACTAAAAGTTTGCTTAGACCTGGGAAAATCATTGTCTACATGACTTCCTGTGAAACAGCAAATTCTGTGATGCCTCAGATTCTGTGACTGGTTGTAAAACAACTCACAACTAAAATTTAAATTCTTTAAAATGGGGCCTTGGAGATTTAATGTGAGTAACTAAGTGTATACAGATATGTATTTAATAGAAGAAATAGCATTATCATACAACCACTAGAAGAGAAATTAATAAAGAGGAAGCGGACAAGTCATGCTCAAATCTGATTGGCTCAGAGAACAGAAGGGGAGGAGTTTGACTGTGCTCAAACTGACAGAACGAAAGTAAGAGCGAAGACTGATGAAACGGTCAAATGAAAAAGAATAGAAATAAGGATGAAAATAAGAAAGAATAAATAAATAGATAATTAGAAAAATAAAGGCTAAAGAAATAAAGAACAAAAGTATAAATACATCAATCAAAATTTACAATATGCTACATATTGTTTTTATGATTTGTCATTTGTATTAATATTTCCATATTCATTCATTTATGTTCTTATTCCCTTACAAATGTAATCTTTTTTGTTTGATAAATCTGTAAATACCTTTTTCATAGATTTACTGTACAGGAGCATTTCCAGACTGACTCACCAGCAGACACTGAGCGGTCACAGTAATGTGGAAGCAAGGGTCTGTATTCATCTGTTTTCTCTGAAGTCTCCGCGGTGATCATGTTAAAGCTAGTTCTGCTCTGGAATTGAAATAAAGGAGTTTTAGTCTTGTAGCTGCAGTCTTCAGCTGACCTTTTAACTATGACCAGATGGAAAAGGAGTTAAAGGTCACACTTTGTCCTGCTCTACACCACTGTGTGTGTTACCCAAAAACCCAGCAGAACAAACAGTCATGAATTCTTCCTGATCAGCCCTGATGAGCACACACTCCTACACACATACACACCTTCTATATTAGTATAGTTGGTGTGTAAATATGAATGAATATTCAGCTATATTTTAAAGGACTGCTGTAATCTTTCACTCCTTCAACCATGTCTGGCTCTTAATTTGGTCATTTCTGTTGATAATTACATCATTAATCAATTACAAATGATTTTTTTAGACGGATTTATTAACATAATTCTTTATCAAAATCATCATTATATTTTACTTAAAATAATGAAACTTTCTCTCTGGGTACTCTGGCTTCCTCCCACCGTCCAAAAACATGCATGTTGGGTTAATTGGTTTCTCTACCAAATTGTCCTCAGGAGTGTGTGAGTGTGTGTGGTTGTTTGTCTCGTTTGTCTCTGTGTGGCCCTGTGATGGACTGGCGACCTGTCCAGGGTGACCCCGCCTCCCGCCCGATGACCGCTGGGATAGGCTCCAGCCCCCCTGCGGCCCGACCGACGGATTAAGCGGGTAAAGAAAATGGATGAATGGATGGATGGATGGATGGATGGAATAATGAAACTGCAGTTCTAATCATAAAGGCATATTATTGTCAAAGCCTATGTGTGGCCTTGTGAAGCATAGATCACAAATGACAGCCCTTGCATGACGTACACGTGTTCTGACAGAGTTTCTGTCCTTGTTGTTAAGAAAGCCAAAGTCTGTTCTGTACACAGATATCTTCACACACTTACAGGTGCTTCACCGAATTAAATCTGACTATGAGAAAGTAAGCAGTATCACCAGTAATTGTATCTACAAGTTCTAAATGCGTAGTCATTTTACATTTCTGGAGACCATAATGGTAAGGACTTCCCTGAGATAAAGGAGGCCGGGTGTCTTCCACCATGTGACACAGTGATGCTTTGTGAGGAACGTGTAGTTTTTAACCCCATATTTTATTTGGTGCAGTTTACATATCTATGTGAGCACATAAAATGTCTCATATCTGTGACGTGTGGAACTTCTCTGTGCAGCAACAATCCCCTGATTCTTTCACAGACAAAATATCTTCCCCCTGACTCATCGGAGCATTCATACTCCCACACCTTCATCCTCCACCTCTGCCTCACGGAGCTGCAGAAGTGACAACGGCCCCGCACACTTTGACGTTTCTTCTGTCTCATGAGGAGGAGGCTGCCAAGTTTCAAAGTCAGATTTCAGGCTGATCATTCTTCTGAAGAGTCAAAAAATTGAATGCATTTGAATTTGGGACATTTATGTTCAATTCATGGTGAATTTCACCCCGAAGAGTGACCTGAATCCAGACTGCTTACGAACCATCAGCCACCAAACGATCGCCGTGAACATCCCAGGGAGCCTGTTGGCTTTTTACATTTCTTATTCACAGATTTGAATAAGTAAATGAAGCAGAACTTCTACTGATAAAGGTTATACACTAAAACAGGATACTCACTGTCAAGATTTCCAAAAATATTTGGAAAAAGCCAACATATCTGATGTGATGTGGTGACTTGGCCATCCAACCCGGTGAAGCAGAGCTCACACACCTCCAGGGATTTAAGCTGCCTGTGTGTTACACATCGAAACACACTTTGAAACAGCAGAGTGTGATCAGTTCGAGGCTTCTTTAGCTGTGATGCAAAAAAAAGGTTCAGGAGGTCCTTCCTGCCAGCAGCAATAAGTGTTTATTATGAAAAAAAATAAGTCGATAAACTACTGCAACAGTATAATTTCCCTTTGGGATAAATAAAGTGTTTTTAATTTATTTCAATTTCATAATAACTAACTGTTATATAATATATTCTCACAAGCGTTTGTCATCAGTAATCCAGTATAATTTGGAATTTAAGGAACTGGATTCTAATTGGCTTGAATTGGACTGTATCTTTGAAGTGCCTTGAGATGACATTTGTTGGGATTTGGTTACGTATAAAACTGAACTGACTTGAATTAGATCTAAAGTTATTCCATGCTGATAGTCTTAGATTACATTTTTTTTCTTGTTAAGACTTTAACATCTAATTATCAATTAGTACTCTATATTTACTATTTATTTTATGGACTTTGTTGAACAGCACCATCAGATTCAGACTATCTGCTTACTTTCCTTTCTCCTGCTTCATGTTATAGTGGTTGGTCTTCATGAAATGTTTTTGGACCAATCAGAACTTTCTGCACTTATGTTTATGTATCCAAGGTGCTGGTAAAGGGTAGGGGGTCTTGCCTGAGGACCCCTGCTGGGGGATACAGGGGATTGCCCACATCAAAGGCAGTGACTTTACCACTACACTATCCCTGTCCCACTTGTCTTATCTCTGGAGTTCTGGCAGTGAATTCCTCACATTCCAGATAAAGCTCAGACTTCATTGCTGCCAGCAAACATTAATGTGATCAACAGGATCTTTGAGTCATCACGTTCTCTAGCTATGAGGAACAGGTTCTGTTACTGGGAGTGTCTCTAACATCAGTGAGCAGAAGTTCTCAGACTCATTTGAATTCATATTGTGTCAGAGCTGGAAGAAATATTCAGAGGATTCGCTGAAGCTGAAGGACTACAACAACAACAAGGTCACAAGTTCTGCAATGAAACGTGTCACCTGTTGTGTTTTTATCATTATACATGTAAAGATGTGATGAGAAATGATTTGAACGGATGGAGCTCAACGTGTCAGGCTGCAGCTTATGATTATTGGTAAAACAAATCTGTGAGCCCACAGTGTTTGATGTTGTCCAAACTACAGGAATGGCAACGAATTCACAAGATCATTTGAGTATTTTACATCAAAGGATTATCAAAGACACACACTAACAAAACACCCCGCTCACCCATCCATCCATCTTTTACACCCACTTTATTTCACTCTGGGTCTGGTCTAACTTCAAGCCTTCCTCAGTGAGTGAAATGACCTGCAGGATCTGAGCAGTGGCCGCAATGAGAGCTGTTTGAAATCTCCAAACACTAAGTACAGGAGCCTTAATGCTTCCTTTATTACCTCCTTCAAGATAGGAAACACTGGACCGTCCTTTGGAAAAGAAAGAAGCAAATCCTGTCCGACAATTCCTTGTGGTCGTAACTTGCAAAGCAATGCTCTTATCCAGTTGTCCTGTCATTCATGAGGGTGAGGAGCCTTAGACAATAATACTTTTCACTGTTGTACCTTTTTCTAAAAACTAGGATTAATAGAAGTAATATTTCATATCATGTCTTATTTTACTAATATACATGATTATAGCCTCTGTGTAACAATAAGATTGTAATAGACAAACTATGTACGGCCCTGTGTGGAATACTGGAGGAGCAGCTTCCCCTGGTGCTGACCTCATCACAGCTGAGTCTCAGCTGAGTGTGTTTGGACTCTCTTTCATCTTCCAATAGAATTTCTCCCATCACTCCAAACCTCATGAGTCTTTCTGATAAGATCTAGAGAAAGGCCTATCACTAATTGTTGAGTTATAGTAACCATTTCCATGTCAGTGTTCTGAAAGCTTGACTCTTTTTTGGAATCCTTGTGCAGGAATGGTCAGGAAAAGGAAAAGGGCACCTTTGTTTGAAATGAAGACTCAAGCAGCTTTGTTCAAATCAACGCCAGTTTAATTATTCACAACCAAAAAAGAGAAAGAAAACAAAATCAGATTAAAACAATCTACAGTCATCAGGATCATCATGTCAGACAAACACATCGGTCCATCTGAATCTGGTTTCCATCAGATTATTAATATTAATGCTCGACCATATTAGGACTTCTTCCTTGTGCTTTTTTCTAAAACACTACTATTATCACCGTTACTCTCTCTGGGCATTAAGTGCTCAGAATAAAGCCGCTCTACCATCCATGTCTTGGTAGGATATGAAAGCTCATCATGCTGTGGGTGAGGCCCAGAGAAACCAGCCTGACACTGCTGTGTGTGTGTGTGTGTGTGTGTGTGTGTGTGTGTGTGGTGAGCAAAGGTAAAGGACTTGACAGGGCCACAGGTGATTCAGAAGTATGACATCAGCACCAGGAGTGGTAGCTGCAGCTGTGTGGCGCCACCATGTGGAGATGTGTGGAACTGACAATCTGAGTCCTCCACAGCTGCTCTTCATCACTTCAACACACACTTCTGCCAGACCCAACAGTGCAGCAGCAGCTGTTGGAAACTACTGATCAGACACAGCACCTGCATCCAGCCAAATCTCCTCCATCAGTGATGGTTGGACAGGTGAGTGTGCACCCAGCAGGACCCTCACCGCGCCCCTCAGGACCCTCACATGTTCTCACGGTGTCATTAAAGACAGCTGTGAACACATCCCACAGACAAACATGGATCTGGATCATCAGCTGTGACTGCCTGAGTGTGACGTAGGAACATCGTCAGTCACATGATCGCTCAGCTTGTCCCTCCTAACCAATGAACACTGAGCAGAACAGGTTCATTGTGAGCTCAGCGGGACAACTGTCTTAGTAGTGGATTCATTTTAGCTTTTCCTCACACACACAGAGCTCTGTCAGCAGGCTGAAACTCACAATCCTGTGTTGCAGCTGTGGGTTTCCACTGCCCCCCTCAGTGCCCCCCTCAGTGCCCCCTCAGTGCCCCCTCAGTGCCCCCCTCAGTGCCCCCTCAGCTGCTGCTGCAGCTTCTCTCAGAAGCAAAGTTTAAACTGCTCCTAGGTGCTGCTTGGTCCTCTGTCCTTACTAAGGACCTAACTGGCAACTGTGTGTGTTGGATGGTGCAGAGTGAGCATGGGCAACCACTTATTACTAAACACTCATTTCGACTGTTTCCTAATCTTTTATCACTGATATCCACTGAAATGATTCAACTGAGCCGTCACATCTTCACCCCGTCAGACCAGGCACCCGCCACTCAGAGGGGGACTAATCTAATCACCTCCTCCTGACCGAGGAGCATCACTTCATGTTCAACAAGCAGATATGAGGAGGGGCTGAGGCTCCATGTGGACGACAGTTCCACACACTGGTGTGTGTGGAGCAGAGACTCCAGCAGGTGTCAGAGTGGGACCGAAGTCCGTTTCACTCTCCAGTTTGTCATTTCACCCACATCCCTGCCACTCCTCAGATGTTTCAGCTGTGTTCCCAGGAGCTGCCACCTGAAAACCAAAGCCCCCGACACAGCCACTTACCAACTGTTCCAGAGGATTTGGACGAAGGAAATGTGGCTTCCACCATGTTCAGACTCTGAAGTAACACTTCACTTCGTTGTGCTGTGGGCTCAGGTGAAAATCATGCTCCTACATGCTACTGAACAGCTGCTCCAATGTGGAATGTTTGAAACATTCTCTGCTCTTTTTGACATTTCCACTTTGAAAAATGGGAAACAGGATGATCACTGAGCCACGTTCAGGTTTACCTGGGTCTGCGTACACATGTCAGGAGGATATGGGATAAACTTTTGAAATATTGCTTTATCAGCTGATCTGGAGTGATTCCATTACTTTCCTTAGAGAGGCACCTTTTTATGAATTGGACTATTGGACTGCATTCCATCTTATTTCTTTTTAAATGACGGTAGATTGAATTGAACTGTGTCTTTAGATAATGTTTGTTGTGACTTGGCACTATAGAAATAAGCTGAATTAAATCGAATTGAATGAAATAGAGTGTGTGGGCCGGTCAGCAGGTGGTGCAAAAGGCGACAGTCCACATGGCTGTAAAACAGGGTCCAGAAGCTGGCGGAACCTGTAGCCTTGGCCGAATCAGAGGGAAACATGGAGAGACGTCTTCAGGAACTCTTTAAGCACTGTGATCCATCAGAGACCATGTGAGGAACATGTTTTCAACACAAGAACAGATACACTAAAGCGGTTTCCACCCACCTTAACAGGGTCAACTCTTTAGAGAAAAGGACAAAAACAGCAGAAAAACACTTGAGATGTTTCCTTCAAACTGCCTCGTAGTGAAGCCCACCTGCAGCCTGCTTCCTCCATGAACGTCAAACCACTGTGATGAAGACAAAGCACTGCTGTCATTGCGAGTTTCTTTGGTTAAAGAAAAGTAAGTGACTGATGGTGAGGTTACAGCGAGCTGGTGTCCACAGGTTACGGTGCAGAAAGACGTTCAGCTGACACAGGGAGAGCCACTTCACATCAACTGAATCCTCCGTTTTAACTGGGCCTGCTGATCCCCGGCTGGTTCTGATCTTTGTCATAAGGGGGAGTGCACTTGTGTGTTCATAAGGACTTTCTGATTGAGAAATAGCAACACACACGCACGCTTGAACAGGAGGGAGCCTCTGACAGAATGAGTGAACAGAGAGCCACACATAAGTGTTTAACACAGCACAATGCAACAACCTGAGACTGGTGTGGGGGGGGCTGACTGACAGGAAAGAAAGAAGACTCACATGGAGAAAAATAGTGCAACAAATTTAAGAAAAGCAAGAGACCTGGAGTGTGAGAGCAGGGGGGCAGAGGAGAGGACTTACAAGACAAGAGGGGTTCAGGGGAGTGAAGCTGAGGGAGAGTGGGGGGGCAAAGACAGCAAAAAAAGGAAGAATTGTGAAGAAGAGAGCAGTAATGCTTTCAGGAGTACTGCTGTGGAACTCCATATCCTGGTCTGTAGATGGGCCTCCCTGTGGGTGACTGAGAATTGGAATAGGGGGGCCCAGCAGGGTAGCTGTAGCCCCCATAACTATAGGAGGCTGAGTAGGGTGCAGGGGCGCTCTGGGAGTGGCTGGGGGTGTACTGGCCAAATGCTGAGCCAGGGTGTGGGGCAGGGAAGGATGGCTGGGTCGGGTAAGGGCAAGTGACTGAGGCTGGTGGCCCAAAAGCTGGCCTGGGCCCAGAGAAGCTCCCTGCTGGGGTGAAGGGTGAGCCGGAAGATGGATAAGGAGGGAACTGTGAAGCTGGATTGTTTGGGACTGCTGCCACTGCAGGGAGAGGGTTGGGAGGGGATACTGGGTATTGGCTGTAGGGCAGCACGGCGGAGCCCCCTGCAGTCGGAGGGCCCGACTGAGAGGCATTCTGGTAGCTGCAGGACTGAGGTCTGGAGTTCGGCTGCTGCTGATTTGTTGTTGTTGCTGTGGTTGTCTGATTCCAGGGGGAGGGCGTGCTGGCAGGGTTCTGGCTGGTGCCTGCTGATGATGTCATGGCAGTAGGATCGCCCTCGTTCCTCTGTCGCATGATTTCCTGAAGTTTCTCTATCCGCACACGCCTTTTATGAGCCAGTGAGCGCAGGGAGAGGAAGCGGTCGAGGAAGGAGTCCAACGGCAGAGAGCCTTCCAGAAACTCATCCGCCAGTGCCTGCACACACACACACACACACGACAGGAGAGTGAGCATGCATCAAACTCTCTGTAAAGGTATGAGCGCAGGAAGCTGCTTGGACCAGAGGCTGAGACACAGACCATGTAAAATGACCTCATGCAGACAGTCACATCAGTCAAAACACTACTTTAAAAACAGTGCCAGCAGTAGAGCTCTGAGAGCTACAATGAACAGAGGGCGGTGTTACGTCCATTAACTACCACCACCTCCCCAAGAACAAGCCTGGAACTCTGATGACTTCACTGTATCCTGCAACTGTGTTGGACCGCAGTTTCTGAGATATTCAGACTGGTTTATTCTTTCTGACTGGACTGTCAGCCCACACAACAAGACTGAGAGTCAGCTGCCAGCTGTCTGACAGGCACTAAAATCCATCTGTCTGGTCTCTTTTTGTCCCTGAGTTGTTGCCATCGGTTTCAGAGCCTCTGTGTGAGACGTTACTGTCAGTAAACCTGTTTCTGGAAAGAAAAAATGAGCTGCAGACAAAATATGTGTGTAAACCCAGCTGCTGTCTTCCCCTTTATGCTGGTCAGAGTCATTTTATACGGGACACACTGTTGAAACACTTCCTCACTACACTAAAAAACAGACGTTAGTGGGGTTCTAACTGGTGGTAAGGTGGAAATGTGCTTTAACTGGAGAAGTGTGTGAAAGTGAGACTAGAGCTCAAAGAGAAGTGAGGAGTACATGCGTGTTGGCAGGATGATAGGCCAGAGTTCTAAACCTGAACCCAAAACCTCTTCTTCTCGGGCCAATCCTTTAAAATACACTGAGACAAATGACAGCTTGAGATGATAAACTGTCCACATCATGTAATATATAGTGTCAACTTTTCAGAGGTTTTTTTACACATGATAAACTAATGTCAAGAATATTGAATGGAACACTGACCTCTGACTCAGCCTCAGTTTTGCTGCTCTCGGTCTGTAGTCTTGAGAACAATGCCTCTGGAGACACCTGACCCACCATCCCATCTGGGGAGGAGAAGGAGAGCAGATGGGGCAGAGAGAAAGGAAGAGAAAAAAAACAAGACAGGCATTGAGATCAAGAGAGCAACACAGCAGCAGAGCACATGAAGGCTTGTCCGTAACACCTGGAGCAGATAAAAAACATCTTGGCTAATGCTGTTGCTGCAGCTGATTGCGGACACTCAGGCATGAATTTCCATAAGCGTATTAAATGTTTTTCTGATGACAACAACATGTTGTTCTGAGAAAACTGAGACTAAAGTCTTCCAGGTGTCTTCAGGTGAAGTCAACATCACATTTTTGTCCAGGTGATATAAACTAGAAGAAGCCACCCTCATGAGTCCTAACCCTGTATAAAAGAGCTGCTTTCATACACGGTTACTATGTTCGACACAACTGACTCACCACGAGTTAATATGGACTGTTGTGGCTCCATGAGGACGTCAGCGTTACACCTCATTTCTGTCTGCCACTGCATGAAGGAAAAATATTGTGCATGCATCATCTGTCATTTTTCACAAGCCTGTCTGGATGAGGAACATTAAGGTTTATGTGATCGATGTGTGAATGCTGTGACTGTATCAGATGTTAATGTTAGGGATGTCATGTATGAAAAGCTTTGCTGCCCACAGCTTGAGACAGTTTGCTTCTATGAGACACTTCTTGTTGAGTACATTTTTTTCTCCCCACTCTCTCAAAAAATGGTTGAATCTTCAAGTTTCTCTCTGTGAAAATGTCCTGACATTATGTTTTTATTGTCAACAGGTGTTGCATCAGTAAAACGTGATTGTTACTAGGGCTGTAGCAATACACTAATCTCACAATACGATACACAATTTGATTCCATTCGATACACTCACATGATTTTCTGAAAGATTTTCCAGGGACAGTGTGATTTGACATGAATCGTCGCTGATTGGACCGGTGGTCCGACCTTTGAACCGGAAGGACAACACCGCCAGACAAACAGAGACAAACAAACATGTCTGAAACATGTCTGAAACGTGTCTTCAGCGCACGCAGACTCGTGTTTTTGTTGTGAATGGTCGGCAGCATATCCAGCATCACGTCATATCCATGCCCTGCATCAAAATATTCTTTAAAGCAGCGCACGTTATCACCAGCGGCGCCCATATTTTGAACACCTGTAAACCGTGTCTTTCCGGTTCAAAGTACGGAAGGACTTTGCCTTCCCTATAAATATGTGATTAGAAATCAGATTAAACGAGTCATAGGTTTTATCCCTGCAAGTTATTTCTACGTAGATCCAAAAGGGACAGTGAGATGGACTCTGCACACCATCTGAAGGAGATCTTTGTCATGGGTTCTGGTCCTTTTTCATCTGTTTTCTGCCAACATGTCTGTACATTCATTTCCCAGAAAATGTTATCTGGTTTCTCTCTTACATATGGAAACGTACTGTTTGGGTTTAATCCTATCCTGCCAACAACAAAGATCAATATTACATCATCAACCTGCTTGTTTTACTTGCTAAAATACCATATAAACAAATCTAAATTCTCTAATCACAAACCATCCTTTTTAATTTTTGAGAAGGAGCTGAAACAATACATTACAACAATCCAACACTGTAGAAACAGAAAAGCCATCAAAACCACTGAGCTATTCACTTTATATAACATTTTTATGAACTAATTTATCACTGGTTTTTATAAAGTGACCCCCTGGCACTGTATTGTATGTTCTGTGTTTTCAATGATTGTAACATCTGACTTTTCAATAAAGTTTGCTTAAAAATAAATATATATTAAAAAATAAATAAATAAATAAAAATAATAATAATTGATCCTCGTGGCTTAAAAATCTATACTTTATCGGGAAACAAAATATCGATATATATCGCAGTGTCAATAAAATTGCTCAGTCCTATTTGTTATAGCAGAAATGTCTGATTGGTAGCTTGTTATATTTTTTTCCAATTTTGTTATATAATATAATTAATCTTTAAAGAAAAAAAAACACTGAAGAGGGACACAGCCAGAGACTTTGTGGCTTTGCTTTGACGTATTGCATCACTTCCTGTTGCTTTGTGTGTGCACTGTGACAGTTCTCGCTCCTCTTGAACTACTAATAATCACCTTATTTCTCCCTATAATTTACACATCTTGCATAGTTAACTCTATCCCATACTTGTTATATTCTAACACTCACTCTTACAGATCTTTAGTCTTTATTTTTCAGTTTTTAGCGGTGTGTCTGGTTCTCTAGCTTAGCATGGCTACCAGTTCTCTTCCTCCATCTCCTGCTTCACCTGCTCCGTGTGTCAGATGTTTAGTTACTCCTCTGCCTCCTTTAGTGGTAATGGTACATGTAACAAATGTAGTCTTTTTGTAGTTTTGGAGGCAAGGTTATCTGAATTGGAAGCTCGGCTCTGCACTGTTGAAAACCACCTGATAGCGAGCCAGGCCCCTTTAGTCAGTGCGGAGCCACCTAGCGTAGCTTGCTCTGTTAGTCGTCCCCGAGCAGATCCCGAGCAGCCGGGACTTAAGAGTGGCTGGGTGACTGTCAGGAAGAGGAGTCATAGTCCTAAAGTCAAGCCCGTGGTTCACCATCAAACTGTCCACGTTTCAAATAGATTTTCCCCACTCAGCGACACACCCGCTGAGGACAAAACCCTGGTAATTGGCAGCTCTATAGTCAGAAACGTGGCATTAGAGACACCAGCGACCATAGTCAAATGTATTCCAAGGGCCAGAGCGGGCGACATAGAATCCTATTTAAAACTGCTGGCTGAGGATAAGTGTAAATACGGTAAAATAGTTATTCACGTCGGCGGTAATGACACCCGGTTACGCCAATCGGAGGTCACTAAAATTAATGTTGCATCGGTGTGTAATTTTGCCAAAACAATGTCGGACTCCGTAGTTTTCTCTGGACCCCTGCCAAATCTGACCAGTGATGACATGTTTAGCCGCATGTCCTCATTCAATCGCTGGTTGTCTAGATGGTGTCCAGCAAACAACGTGGGCTACATGGATAATTGGCAATCTTTCTGGAGAAAACCTGGTCTGATGAGGAGAGACGGCATCCATCCCACTTTGGAAGGAGCGGCTCTCATTTCTAGAAATATGGACGAATTTATTAGTCATCCAAAAACATGACAACCCAGGGTTGAGACCAGGATGCAGAGTTGTAGTCTTACACACTTCTCTGTGGCTTCCCACCTGATGCTGCCCCCCCCTCAATCAAAAAACTATTTAAATGTTCACGTTCCTCCAACCACAGGCAGAGGAGGAGGAGTGGCAGCTATCTTCAGATCAGGGTTACTAATCAGTCCTAGACCCAAGATTAGTTTTAGCTCTTTTGAATCTCTGATTCTCAGTTTTTCCCAAAGTGGAAATCACAAAAACCTCTTGTGTTTGTTGTTGTGTATCGTCCACCTGGCCCTTATTCTGAGTTTCTGTCTGAATTCTCAGAGTTTTTATCTTGTATTGTATTTAGACAGCTTCTGCCCAGTTGATCTCTCTGATCTAACAACAGTAATAGTCTCTTCTAAACCATCAACTTGTATTTTAGACCCAATCCCAACCAGACTGTTCAAGGAGGTTTTCCCCTTAATCAATACTTCCATATTGGATTTGATCAATCTGTCTTTGTTGATAGGATATGTACCTCAGACTTTTAAGGTTGCTGTAATTAAACCTTTACTTAAAAAACCTACTCCTGATTCAGAAGTGTTGGCTAATTATCGACCTATATCCAATCTCCCTTTTTTGTCTAAAGTTCTTGAAAAAATAGTTGCAGTTCAACTTTGTGATCATTTACATAGAAATAATCTGTTTGAAGAGTTTCAGTCAGGATTCAGAGTGCATCATAGCACAGAAACAGCACTGGTTAAAGTTACCAATGATCTCCTCTTAGCCTCTGATAGCGGACTTGTTTCTGTGCTTGTCCTGTTGGATCTCAGTGCTGCATTTGATACGATCGATCACAGCATTCTGTTACAGAGACTTGAACATGTTATTGGGATTAAAGGAACTACATTAGACTGGTTTAAGTCATATTTATCTGATAGATTCCAGTTTGTTCTTGTAAACGAAGAATCTTCCTTCCACACTAGAGTAAGTCATGGAGTTCCTCAGGGTTCTGTGCTTGGACCAATTCTTTTTACTTTGTACATGCTTCCATTAGGTAACATTATCAGACAGCATGGCATAAATTTCCATTGTTATGCTGATGATACTCAGCTGAACTTATCTATGAAACCAGATGAAACCTACAGGTTGGTCAGACTACAAGCCTGTCTTAAAGACATAAAGACCTGGATGACTCAGAACTGTCTGCTTTTAAATTCAGACAAAACTGAAGTTGTTCTCTTTGGACCTGAGCGCTTCAGGGAGAAATTGTCTAGTTATATAGTTACTCTAGATGGTATTTCCTTGGCTTCTAGTTCTACAGTGAGGAACCTTGGAGTTATTTTTGACCAGAATTTATCATTTGACGCACATATAAAACTGGTTTCTAGGACTACCTTCTTTCACCTTCGTAATATTGCTAAAATCAGGAACATCCTGTCTCAGGGTGATGCAGAGAAACTAGTTCATGCATTTGTTACTTCAGGATTGGACTACTGTAATTCTTTATTATTGGGCTGTCCCACATATTCTCTGAAAAGCCTCCAGCTGATCCAAAATGCTGCAGCCAGAGTTCTGATGAGAACTAACAGGAGAGATCATGTTTCTCCAGTTTTAGCTTCTCTTCATTGGCTCCCTGTTAAATTCAGAATAGAATTTAAGATTCTTCTCCTCACATATAAAGCTCTTAATGACCGAGCTCCATCATTTCTTAAAGATCTCATTGTAAGATATTTTCCTAACAGAGCACTTTGCTCCCAAACTGCAGGTTTACTTGTTGTTCCCAGAGTTTCTAAAAGTAGAATGGGAGGCAGAGCCTTCAGTTATCAGGCCCCTCTCTTGTGGAATAAGCTGCCAGTAAATGTCCGGGAAGCAGACACCCTTTCCACTTTTAAGATTAGGCTTAAAACTTTCCTTTTTGATAAAGCTTATAGTTAGGGATGGCTCAGGTGATCCTGAAACATCCCATAGTTAAACTGCTATAGGCTTAGACTGCTGGGGGACCTCATCTGTCACACCTTTCCTCACTTTGCTCTCTTTTTCTCCCTGTTTAATTTCACAATTGATTTTATGTACATGTGACATTATTGTGGTTATTAAGTTGTGTTTCCCTGTTCCAACAGGTATCCTTTGAATTATTATTTTTATTTTATTTTTTTCCCCCCTCTTTTCCCTCTTTTCTGTCTTCTCAAACCCCAGCTGGTCGAGGCGGATGGCCACCCTTCCTGGTTCTGCCAGAGGTTTCTTCCTGGCTCTGGTTCTGCCAGAGGTTTCTTCCTGGCTCTGGTTCTGCCAGAGGTTTCTTCCTGGTTCTGGTTCTGCCAGAGGTTTCTTCCTGGTTCTGCCAGAGGTTTCTTCCTGGTTCTGGTTCTGCCAGAGGTTTCTTCCTGTTAAAGGGAGTCGTTCCTTTCCACAGTCCCTCAGGCTCAGGACGGGAGACTGGACTGAAGACAAGTTTCAGTGCAATCTGTTGGTTTCCTTAGCTAGGATATAATTTTTTTTAAATTGGCATTATATGAATGAATTGGATTATTTTGAAATCAGTTAATTGGATTTCATTAGATTATGATTACAATGAATTGAATTCCAATTGGCTTGAAGTGGACTACATTATTTAAGTGCCTTGAGATGACAATTGTTGTAATTTGGCGCTATATAAATAAAACTGAATTGAAATTAACTGAAAAAGATATGCAGCGCTATCCTGTCTGTCTGTGGCTCTGAAAACACTGCATGATGGAGAGGAGCTTTTGATTGAAAGGGAGAGGAGTCTGCATCCAAAGCAATTAAAAATTATTCTGATTTAATCAAAAACAGGGTGCTGTATACTGTAAAAGCCACAGGAGGGATGCCAACAATCATGCTATGTACAACCATTAAAACATGTGTATGTAGAACGTGCAACGCTCCAGGTGTGGTCAGCTCACATGGCAGCAGGTCACTGAAGCCTCCGGGCTTTTTGACGCGTCAGTAGGAGCAGGACATTAAATTGCTCGGCACATATCTGTAACAAATGCAGTGGGCTGTCTGTGGTTCACTTCTGTCCTGCCTCCTCACACATCTGTAATCGTGACTAATTGTTGTGAAGTGAAGAGTTGGCATTATTGGAAAGTTGTTACAGTAAGAATGGCCATCTGTTAACAGATGTGTATGAGCATGAGTGCATGATCTCTGAAGCATCAGTATGAAGAAGACTGCAGGTTCTGACGTGCAGCAGGAAAAACCTTCAATGGACCATTTATGATATTGCCTGTTTTTTTCTTGTCAGGCTGACCAATGGAGGAGCTTTTACACTACAAACCACATTCGCCCATTCACACACACTCACAGTACATCTTAGTGCTTCTTCTATCACACATTCACACACAGACAGATGCATCGGCGGGAACATGAGGTTCCATGGACACTTCAAAATGTGATCTGGGGAAGCCGGAAAACAAACCACCGATCTTCTGATTGTCAGATGATGCTCTTCCTCCTGAGCAGCAGGGTCTACACAGAGCTATTCTACTCTCCACCAGCTGTTCCTCCTACCTCTCAGGGAGCAGTGCTGTCTGTAGGTTTCTCCGACAGCCTCGAGCTGAGAATATCTGGCCACCAACGCCTCCTTTTGTGACTCCAAACGAGGCTTCATGTCCAGGTTTTGCTCAGCCAGGCTGCGATTAGATGCCAACGCCATCTCTCTCTCTAGCTGGATGTTCTGGATCTGAAGCAGACAAAGTGAGAACTATCTTTGTGAGACGAAGTGAAATTATGTTACCTTTCAGCAAAGTAAATATCTTTCTGTGGGGTGAAGCAATGGGTACCAACATATATAATACATCTGTGGCCGTTATCACAAAGCTTTTTATCTTAGCGCTAGGAGTGCTCCTAACTTGCGCTAAAACATTTTGCGTAGGAGTTTTTCCTTAAAAGTAATTCACAAAGCCACTGAGACCTACTCATACTAAGGATGAATCACTAAGAGTTATCTGAGAGTGACGCACCGTTGCTATGGATTACGTCGATGTTCGTGCATGACTTTAGAAGCGCTCAGTACGGTGATTGGTTGTTTGAGTGTGGGTGATCTCAGCGAAACTCTTCCGCAACATCCCACAAACTCAACTAAAAATGAGGAAATAGCCAAGGCTACAAATGAACTCCAATCAAATAGTTATGGACAGAGCAGTTAGCAGACTACGATAATGACGTTATGCACGTTAGAGAGAGAGAGAGAAAACAAACAATACGAATACAATTGCATTAAATCAACGAGATCATTCATTTGCACCCTGCAAATGATTAATAATCCAATGAGCGTATTTCCAGCATTTAAACCCTTTAAATATCAGCCGTTCAAATCCTCCTTCATTATGAGTGAAACAAGTGGAGACACCGTCAACACAAGTAAAAGCCCAGTTGGTCCCAGCACCAATTATTACTGCTGGCCCAGTTTGTGCTGGAGAGGAGAGGGGTTATGAAGGGAAAACAATAATAAATATGGATTCAAAAAAAATAAAAGGCGACAACGAGCCAATACGATGTTTTTACGCATAGGGCTAAGCCGAATCACTTACTTATGTTATACTTTAAGCTCCCGGTTGTGGATTGATATAGGGTGTCCAGAGCCACGTCTTGCAGGGATAGCCACTGTCACCCAGCAAGTGTTATCCAACTGGCACATGGTGCCTCTCAAAAAGTTGCATTTTTCCTGTTGCTAGATATCGTAGTGTTGCCAAACATTTTGTCTCCGGACGGATCGGGTTATTTCTGTTACTCAAGGACGTTATTCTGTCTCGCTGCAGCCATTTTCTGATTCTTTGTGATTTGAGATTCTTCTTACTGAGTTAGGAGTCCTCTCGAGGACTTTTACACTCTCCTAGAGTTAGGTGCTACTTTTAGGCCTAAAATCCTTTGTAAATTGCTCTTAGTGAAAGAAATTAGGAGTCCTAAATTTGGGACCGACACGCCCATCATTTTTAGGAGTTTCTCCTAAATTCACCAGTTCTGAGCTACTTTTAGCCCTAAGATCCTTTGCGAATACGGCCACTGATGTCTGGCAAAGTTCATTGATTAATGGACCACACTCACATGCACTCAATTAGTGTTACTTCAGAGTTTGGTTTATACTCACCCTGTGCACTAAATTTGGTCACGTTTCTGGTTTAGTGAGTTTTACTTTTGAGTTTTTATTTACAGTGTTTGCCTAGTTTGATTTTCCCCTTTTGCTGCTATTTGGCCAAACCAGTATTTAAGCTACCCCTCATGTGCTGCTGTGTTAGTTCAGTGTAAGTTCAACCATTTTGTTTTTCAATAAACAATTTGCGAAGTTATCATTATTTAAAAATAGTAATATTCAGCTGGACTATCAAATAGACTGAGGGCCTCATATCAATGCAGTCTCATTTCTTAACTTCACTGGCAGCTTTTCATAATACAGCCAACGTTTGTTACCTCAGCTGGCTTTGAAGTTGTTCCATCTCTGATGGAAAAGCTGTGATTGGCTGGAAGGTCAAACAACACGTGTGTGTGTGTTCTCTGATAAAGAAGTCTGCAAAGCATGGAGGGCTCCACTGCCCACAGCCACACATCACAGAAAGCCTAAATGAGGCTAACACTGAGCTGTTGGAACAGTCCTTCCAATGTCCTGACTTAAAACACTTTCAAAAATATGAGGACAATGCTGAATAGCCACCAACTTAAAATGCTTGAATAAATCAACAGAAATATGGCAGAAGCTTGATAAAGGACATTTAAAAGAAATAGAGGAAAGCATGTGCACCATGTGTTTGTGGTCCCATGACAGTCATGTCAGTTATCAAGACATCCAAATTCTAGCAGTACAGCTTGGATAAGATGTATTATAAATGTCTGCATTAAGTTTTATGCAGTCCAGTTAAATGAATGCCTTAGATGAGATAAGCTGTTTACAGCACATCTTCCGTTATCTCCAGTGACAAAAAACATTATCACTCAATAATGGACCCCCTAACTTACATCAATTAAGACCTTATTTTGTTTAATAAAACTCTCAATCTAATTTCTAAACACATTCCCTATCACACCCCTGTGAAAATAAAGTTTATATATAATAAATAAAATAAAAATTCTATACCGCTGTTTCATAAGCTCAGCGAGTCTAAAGAGGATGAACAGGAGAGACACCTGCCCAGTGAAAACTGAACTGAAGTGGATGATTCTATATTTTATCACAAAGGGAAATTACTTTTATTCACCAAAAGAAAAAAAAAACAAAATAATTATTCTAGACAGACAAATGAGGTCATTGCAGTGGGAGGTAATGACCTCCTGTAACTGTCCTTATTGTTACGGAGCTGAAGAAGCCTCTGACTGAAAACACTCTGTTCATGTTCATCTCATTTATATCCTCAGTTTAATTTCAATTCAGTCAGTCTCTGCTGCTTCCATTTAACAAGAAATATGAATAAACAGGTCAAATCCTATCAGTGCTGAGCAGTCATATTGCCTGTGCCAAACTGTGAAAACTGACTGAACCCAAGAGGATGCAAGGAGTAGATATTTTTCTTGGGAGCAGAGTGAGGGTTCATGTTATTTTGTTATGCCCACGCCAAGAGCGATCAGGTTTAAGAACTTTGACTTTTACAACCCTATCTCATCACAAATTCTCGCTTGACCCAAAACCCGTCTCAAAGCAGGAACTACTCCTCCTTACCTCGTCAGATTCCAGAGCCATAGACTCCACCCTCTCTGGGTTGTCCAGGAGCTCCTGAAGCTCTGATTGGCTCAGGTCCTGGAGCTTCTCCATTTGATTTGCCAAGATAGCTGTCCATCATAAAAGAACCAGGAAATAAGAGTTAAAATCTGTGCTTGGAAACAGAAAGTGGACACTCGTCTGTAATTAAAATAACTAATGTCGAAGAGTTTCATTATAACTCAGTGACCTCTGTTGACAACTTAAATCACGCTACATCACCAAAAGCTATCGACCAGATTCGGTCATTGAGATGTGTCATGAAAAATGTGAACATTTATGTTACAAAATTCAAGTAAAGAACATTTCAAATGTGTTTTCAACCGTTGACCAGCAGCTAGCTAATATGTTAACGTCACACCAGCCTCTTAGTGGAAATATGATATGACCGTAAGTAAACGTAGGCCATGAAACAGGCTGTTAGGACGTACAGAGAAGAAGTGGACTGGTACTTACACGATAACAGCAAACCACAGTCAGTGTGACACCGACTGCTGCTGACATCTAACACCTCCTATTTCTGTCCACTGACAAATGACGGGGCACGTCTCCGGGTCTCCGACCTGCCCTAACGGGATCCAGCTGAGCAAAACCAAGCCCAGCCGGGCCCTTTCCAACCGGTAAAATAGCTAGCTAGCTACCCGACCAACGTCGATTCCGCGATGAGCGAGCGGGTGTCAACAGCGGCTGTAATCTCGATGGCCGTATGCCAACGTCAACTTAAAAGGAAGCCCAGCGAGGCTCCGACAAAAACCGACTCCAGAGTCCCGATGTTGAGTACTGAAGGAGATTGTCCACAGTGTCTGTGCGCTTACTATCCAGTCTCATAAACAGACCGAGTCAATCTGCAGAACATGAGAAACAGTTGAAAAAACAGAAGGAAAACGATAAAGTTTCACTCCACTCTGGTAGGAACCGCCGCCATTTTGGAATCTTCCACGGCGCGCGGGTGGTGTTCAGACACAACACAATTATTATGAAACAACACTAGTGAGTTTTAACAATCTCGGCATGTCATTTTAATTAACATTTTAAAACGTTATTTTCGGGCGCATATAGGAGGCTGAATTTGAAATACATCGGCCGCTTCTTTCTGAGGTCTCCCGTTTCTCAGGGTAATGGTAGGTGTCGTGCTCAGCTGATCCTCGGGAAACCCCTGTGAGACTGTCATGGTCCATCCGCTGCTTCCCCATCGACTGCAGCGGGGAGACCCAAAACTGTGTCCAGACAGTTTCCAGTCACAGAAGCGCCTCTTCCTCTTAGATCCGACACCCAATCTAATCAATTACTTTCAAAACTATCTCAGCTTCAACTGCACAGACAAGCATTTTTATTACGACACGACCTTAAAGTTATGTACAGGTGAGCTACAGCTGTGTGTTCATAACTCAGCCTCCGTTATACATCAGTTCTACTAAATCACCCTCAGTTTGTATAAAAAAAAAAACAGATGAGCTTAGCCATCCCTCTCAATCTACTCAAACAGATGGAACATTACAGATATACTCTCCAGATGCCACGGAGTCCATCCACAAATGTCTGAGTGACATTAAACTCTGGCTATCACAAAATTTTCTCTGCCTAAAAGAGAGCAAGACAGAATATATTTTGTTTGGCTCATCAAACCCACCTAGTACTACACCTGGTCTTGGTCCACTGGCACCCTACTGTCATAATGTTGTTAAAAATCTGGGAGTGAAATTTGACTCCAGTCTTAAATTTGTCCCACAAATTAATGCAGTGAAGGCAAGCTTCTTTTAGCTTCGCCTCCTTGCAAAAGTTAAGCCATTTCTGAGTCTCTGTGACCTGGAAACAGCCATCCATGCCTTTATAAAGCTCAAGGTTAGATTACTGCAATACACTGTACATCGGACTTAGCCAAACATCTCTCCACCGCCTACAACAAAATGCTGCTGCCAGGCTCCTAACTAACACCTGTAAACACAACCACATCACACCTGTACTTTACTCCCTCCACTGGCTACCTGTAATATTTAGGATCCAGTTTAAAACCTTGTTATATGTTTTCAACGCAGTTAATAGCCTTGCACCCCCCTTCATAAGTGAAACCCTGAGGCTTCACCAATCTGGCAGAGCTCTCCGCTCTGCTGGTCATAATCTGCTGGAGGTTCCCCGGTCAAGGTGTAAGCAGTGGGGTGACCGATCTTTCGCAGTGGCAGGTCCAAAATGTTTGAATACTCTGCCTTCAGATTACGTAGCACCACTGACCGACCTCAGCTCAAAGCCAGATTAAAAACATTCTTATTGAAACTGGCTTTTCACTGAAGCTGTGGCTCACCTTTTTGTTGTTGTCTTGTGTCATATGTAATCTATTTTAAATCTATTTCTGGAATTGTGAAGCACTTTGGTCAATCTCTGGTTGTTGTAAGGTGCTATATAAATAAATGTTGATTGATTGGTATACAGGACCATTACTTTCACCAGTTATTCATCACACTGTGAGGCTTCACATCTATACCGAAGCTATTCTAAAGTGCTTCCTCTGTAAAATCCCATTTTTTCTGACTAAACAACCATTCGCCTCACAGCCTTCAAGGCCAGACTAGTCACATCAAAAAGTCTCCCTAACCCTAACCCAATTCAACCAAAGTTAAGATTAAGCTTCTATTAAACTCCACAGTCAGTGGGGTTACGTGGCACTGTAAAGAATCGGATTAATGGCTAAATTACAATGAGACTGAGTCATTAAGTTCATGTATACACCTCAGTTTGACTAAAAATTGGACCAGATCGAGTAACTCGCAGTCGGATTAAGACCCTGAGATAACTCGGTTGATAGTCACACTAAACTAAACTAAACTAGACGGTGAAGTTGTGAGTTGGATTTTAAGTTCTGCGCATGCTCGAGATTGCTCCATCATGTAGACCCACTGACTGTTAGCTTGATATCTAACCAGAAAGCTGTTAGATCAGGTAACAGCAGACATGTCCCATTATTCTTTGAGACTGTGCAGTTGTATGCGATTTCTCTTACCAACAGCTAATTTCTATACATTTGCCCACCAAACTCTACAGTCCCCACCCCACAAATAGCAAAACCTAAGCTTCTGCTGCCTAACACAGTATGACAACCAGATGTCCCATGTCTATGCCCCAAAGCAGTAAGAGCAGATTTTTTTGTAGCTCAAAGAATATCTATAGAATAATAGACAGGTGGGTTTAATGTTGTAGCTGCCTTCAAATAGCCCAAGGTGTACTGAAAACAATGACAAGTAAGTGAACTACAGCAGCAGTACACTCAAAACTGTGGCTGAGATCTCAGAGTGTTCATCCTGATGGAAAGAGGCTCACTGTATTAAACAGAGAGGGGTAGTGAGCTGGGTCTGTTCCTGCTGTCAAATAAGCTCAGTTCTTTGGTTTATAGATTCCACAACATGCTGGAAATTGTGACACTGCTGCTGGCTGACACATCATTACAGTGACTGCACACTCCTGCTGCAGAGCTCCAGTGTTCTCTGGACTCAGGGTGTAAGTCTGCCATCTTCAGCCTCACCAGGAATGAATGTTGGAGAGTCTGACTTCAGTCGCTAGCTGGCAGGAGTGAGACCAGATGTTTTCCATCCATCTTGAGGTTGGAGTATGCTCTGACATCTCTCATCAATGTGGCCTTTCTTCCTGCCAGAGGAAGATTTGGGGGAAATCCTCTAATCTGAGCTGTCTGCAGGATCACAGCTCAGTGAGCCTGCACCACTGCCACGGGACTGATGGACAGGTCGCTGCCTGAATAAGAAGCTTAATAGGTGTTCTTTATCAACGTCAGTAAGTGAACATAATTATAACTTACTATGGGACTATTTAATTCTTGCTGTTTAAGAATTTATTTTCTGTTGGTGTTCTTCATGATGTGAGGACACATTTGTCTTAGAAACCTCCAGTTCATATGAATATCAGTCATTACAGTCATGACATCTGCTAAAACCAAAATCTGCAAGAATTATATCTTTACATTTGATTTTCATTGATACAGAGGTTATGTGTCGTGTGTGTGTGAGCATTAGTCTGTTTTAAGTGTTTTGATAGCAGAGACTGAGAGGAGGCAGTGCATGATCACAGCTCCAATGTCATAGAGCAGCAGCAGCAGAACGATACTCCAGTAATAAGCCTGCAAGAAACAAGAGAACACACACTGTGGTGATTACAGGGCCACCATCAACATTATTCTTAGCATTTTCATTATTTACTTATGTTGATAGGGAGAAGTGTACATACATATATTTTTATTTGGGAAAGGGGAAGAAAAGGGAAAATAACAGAAAACCAGAGATAGGAAAGGAAAGAAACCATTTTATGACACTGACCGTCAGATTCTCTAGGGGACAGTGGGAATTTGAACGGTGGTAGTAGAAGTCCTCAGAAAGAGGCGGACACAGCACTTCCTTGTGTTGGGTGCTGAGCGTGTAGCAGTACAGGCAGAGCGCGAGCAGCGCCCCCAGCAGACCGAGCAGGTTACTGCAGGCACAGCCACAGAGCTGTGGATAGTCCACAATTACATTCAGAAGTCACAAAATTAGCAAAATAAGGTCTACCTGGGTGTAAACTAAGTGTCACTTGATCTACAGAGCTGTTCTGTAAGGCACCACAGTCTGCAACAGCACTAATCACGAGGTACCATTTTCAAAAACATCAGATACTATGAAAATGCCACAGAGCTCCATTTAATCCATCATCACAAAATGGAAAGAATTTGGTACCACAACAAAACTGCCCAAAGAAGACTGTCCACCAAAAACTCACAGACCGGGCAAGGAGGGCATTAATCAGGGAGGCAGCCAGAGTTATTACAAATTATTTACATTTTCAATTGTAATGTAAAAAAAAGGTGGGGTGAATACTCTTGCAGGCCTACTGTAACTATGACTCTTTTCGTTTACATGGAATAATGTCTGACTTTCAGAAAGTGTGACATACAAGACATTCAACACTTAAAAGTCTTTCAGACTACATGTTTGCTGTTCAGAAAATAATGTAGCTAGAAAGCCTGTCTGACCTGATGGTTCCACTTTGTTTTAGCTCTCACAGATTCACTTTTCTAACTCACCAGCAGTCTGTTTGGATTCCTCTCATTGGCCATTGTAAAGGATCCTCCTGCAATAATCTGCAATAAATAAAAATCAGATTCATATAATTTCATTTCATTTTTCAAGCTACTGGGTTCCACTTTATATGACTTTATAAGTCAGTTATAATATTAATAACAAGTTACCATTGTCATTTACTTGGCATGTCAGTGGTAAAAATGTAGCCTTTCCATCCTATTAAAATGGATTTTTTTTAATCGTATGGATCATGGTATCTCTGTAGACATTCAGGAAAATAAGGAGGCATGATACACAATGCAAAAGGCATCTATCAGAGCTGCTTTGAATAGCTTACAAAAATGATCAGACCAATATCAATCAGCTGAAAGTCTGATTTAAGTCTGAATGAAAGCCCCATACGGAACAATTCTGATTCCCAAATAAAAAGAGAACCACAAAAGTTTTCATCATGCTCCCCAAACATATCCTCTCTAACCCCTTCCTAAATTCTTTATTTAGACTAAAATCAACATTCAACCATGTAAGCTAAACTGTCCTTCCTAAACATCAGAAGTGATCAATATCACTACTGACAAAAATCTATCAGAACATTCCTGTGTCCAACCTAAAAATACCATTCCCCTCAAACCAGACAGCAAGTGCTATCTGCTTCTCTGCCAATTTTTGTGGTCTCAGATCACACAGCGTAATGCTAAAATCTAAAGCCTGCCTTTGAGCCCAAACACTATTCAGTGGGTGTAGTATACTTGGGTTTGGGGCATTCTGTCACCCTGGTTTTTCCTCTCCTGAACACCATCATAAGCCTCTGTTCAGGAGGTTGGATCAGGTTTTTGTTTCATGGGCCAAACACTGTGTCAGCCACCACATTAGTAAACAAGATTGATGCACGGTGATGTGGTGGTCAGCACCATCGCCTCACAGTGAGAGGGTTCCAGATTCAACTCCCGTCCGGGGCCTTTCTGTGTGGAGTCTGCATGTTCTCCCCGTGTATGCGTGGGTTCTCTCCAGATACTCCGGCTTCCTCCCACGGTCTAAAAACATCCATGTTAGGTTAATTGGTGACTCTAAAATTGTCCTTAGTAGTGTGTGATTGTTTGTCTGTGATTGTGGCCTTGTGATGGACTGGCGACCTGTCCAGGGTGTACCCTGCCTCCTGCCTGATGACCGCTGGGATAGGCTCCAGCCCCCCTGTGACCCAACTGATGGATTAAGTGGGTATAGAAAATGGATGAAATCAGCATTCGATTCAGTTTTATTTATATAGCCCCAAATTACAACAAATGTCATCTCAAGGCACTTAAATAATATATTCCAATTCAATTATTCAATTCATTGTAATCATTCAGCATCTTTTTCTGGGATGACGTTAATGATCTACAACCCCAGTTCCAAAACCTGGTTTGGGTAGGGGGAAGAAATAGAGAAACAACTAGACACACTCACTCCTAGGGACAACTTAGAGTCACCAGTTAACCCGACATGGATGTTTTTGGATGGTGGAATTAGGAAGCCAGAGTACCCGGAGAGAACCCACACATACACGGGGAGAACATGCAAACTCTACACAGAAACCAGTCGGGCTCAGAACCAGTAAAACCCTCTGCTGTGAGGCACTTGTGCTGACCACCACATCACTGTGCAATCCTTCTTTAAATTTCTCTATCATAAATACTGCTTGCGTATCTGCCCTTTACACAAGATATTTCTAAGGAGAATGGCCTCAGAGGAAACTCCTGGAAAAGGCTACACTGATGTGAGACTGGATGGAGGACATAGTCTAAATGCCAAGGGTTTTTTAAAGAAAGAATATTGTCATACAGCCAGTCAGCTAGCAATGCAAATCAACCAGTCAGAGCAGCAGACAGAAAGCATCAGTCCAATAAACGATCCAAAAAAGTGCAAAATCAAAGGTTCAGAACACTGTAACAAACCAGAGACAAACAGCAATCAAAACCTAGACTGACTGAAATACAAACTTCTTGAAACATAAAACACCAAGGAGTGAAAACACTGAGGTGAGTGATGATTACCTGAAAACAGCTGTGAGGTAATCAATCAAACATAAATCAACTGTGAAGCAAACACAAAAAGCACACAAGCTGAAATGTGTAAGGGGAAGAGAATCTGCTTCCTGTCACCAGTGAGGGGCGCTCTATAACAAAAAGCTTCCACTGACTGATGAAGAGACAGAGCAACACACACACAACTCTCCACATTTCACTTCTCTTACTGCTGTGTTTTGGCTCTGTTTTACCCACACACATAGTGTGATGTGTTTGAAACCAGCAATTGGACTCCGTAGTTTTCTCTGGACCCCTGCCAAATCTGACCAGTGATGACATGTTTAGCCGCATGTCCTCATTCAATCGCTGGTTGTCTAGATGGTGTCCAGCAAACAACGTGGGCTACATAGATAACTGAAAATCTTTCTGGAGAAAACCTGGTCTGATGAGGAGAGACGGCATCCATCCCACTTTGGAAGGAGCGGCTCTCATTTCTAGAAATATGGACGAATTTATTAGTCATCCAAAAACATGACATCCCAGGGTTGAGACCAGGATGCAGAGTTGTAGTTTTACACACTTCTCTGCGGCTTCCCACCTGATGCTGCCCCCCCCCTCAATCAAAAAACACAAAAGGAGCAAATCCTCTTGTGCAAAAAAAAATTAAAACAAAAACTTTAACTGAACAAAAACATCAAACTGTTAAATGTGGTTTGCTGAATATTAGATCTCTCCTTTCAAAGTCTCTGTTAGTGAATGATTTGATCTGTGATCATCATATTGATATATTTTGTCTTACAGAAACCTGGCTGCAGCAGGAGGATCATGTTAGCATTAATGAATCAACTCCCTCTGACTATTTAAATGTTCATGTTCCTCGAACCACAGGCAGAGGAGGAGGAGTGGCAGCTATCTTCAGATCAGGGTTACTAATCAGTCCTAGACCCAAGATTAGTGTTAATTCAATTCAGTTTTATTTATATAGCGCCAAATCACAACAATCTCAAGGCACTTAATAATATAGTCCAATTCATGCCAATTGGAATTGTAATCATAATCCAATGAAATCCAATTAATTAATTTCAAAATAATCCATTTCATTCATATAGAGCCAATACAAAAAATAATATCCTCGCTAAGGAAACCAACAGATTGCACTGAAACTTGTCTTCAGTCCAATCTCCCGTCCTGAGCCTGAGGGACTGTGGAAAGGAACGACTCCCTTTAACAGGAAGAAACCTCTGGCAGAACCAGAACCAGGAAGAAACCTCTGGCAGAACCAGACTCAGGAAGGGTGGCCATCCGCCTCAACCAGCTGGGGTTTGAGAAGACAGAAAAGAACAACAAGACCTTGTTGTTGTGTATCGTCCACCTGGCCCTTATTCTGCGTTTCTGTCTGAATTCTCAGAGTTTTTATCCCAGTTAGTGCTGAGTACAGATAAAGTCATTGTAGTGGGTGACTTTAATATTCATGTAGATGTTGAAAATGAAACAGCACTGTAAACATTAGTTACACATCTCTGCATAGTGAACTATATATATATATATATCTCTTCCTGCCTCAAACAAAAATTGGTCGACTCTTAAAAAAAAGTAGTTGACTGTGTAAATCGTCCCGACAAAGTGACATTGATTAACAGATTAGTCATGCGTGTCCCTAGTATTAACCAATCCACTTGGAGCTCGCAACTAGCTTGAGTGGAATTTGCACACAAAACCATGAACTCCAAAGCAAGCAGACTCTATTCTTTGAAGCAACCGTGGGTTAACAACCACCCTTGTTTCCTGCATTAGAAGGTGAACTATCTGTCCCTTCTATTCAGCATCACCTGCCATGTGTAGTAGGTGACGAGGAAGGAGGACCCAGGTGCAGACACAGACCGAGAGCCAGGAGGCAAAAATGAATTAAAAATATATATTTTAAATAAATAAAAAGGCACAGCAAAGCTGGAAATACATAAAAATAAAACAGGGAAAACAAAATCAAAACGCTGAGTAAAACTTGAATTGACTAAACTAACCAGAATAGAAACAAGAAACTAGGAACAGCACAAGACATTATAACGGTGAGGATCTGGCAAAGAGTGAATGAAACCAGGAGTTTATATACAGCGGAGGGTGATTGGTGAGTGAAGACAGCTGAGGGGAATAACACAGGTAAAGGGAGTGGAGCTGATGACCGGACTGAAAAGACACTGAGGAAACAAGTGAGGAAGCGAACAGAACTGAGACAAGAGAGAAAAAAACATAACAACAAGAAACAGAACAGAAATACACAACATCGAAAAACAAAAACCAAGATAAAAAAAGATTCCAAAAAGACATTGATCATGACATCACCCGCTCAATCTGTCCCTCTGAGGACTAAGGTGTAGAGCAAACATCTGGCGGACCGACATAGAATCCTAGCATCAAACTACATCCAAGGTCTGGATGTAGGTCTGAAACTGAATCCAAAAAACTGCCCCCGCATTGCATTGGCTCGTTTGAAGTTGACTCTCTAATCAACCCTGTATCTGTCCATCTCTAGTTACCAAGAAACCTGTAGATTCTGTCACGATCATGCTTGCCCGTGTTTTTCTGCTGTGGTTTCTGAGTCTCAGGTTTTCAGGAAGTCCGGGGCAGAGTTTGGATTGCTACTGCTTTCACACCAGTTTTTCATCTGCCCTCATTGAGACACAGTCTTAAGGAGCTGCAGGAGCAACCAGTCTTTGCCAGACTGTCTCACTTCACCGGTGGTAATTTGGCCGGTTCCTGCGTTTACTCCAAACTGTTCTTTCCAGTGCTTACCTCGCCTTCCTGTGTTCCTCAGTAACCGATCCCATTGTCATTTTCCTCACTCTGGATTCCTATGCTAAGGACTTAAGCTTAATTTATAGTCTTCAGAATGTCAACGACATCAACGTGACATCGTCATTGAGCATTCGAAGTTCTGCGTCGAGGGAACACGTTGCTCTGCAATTCACCATGCTGGTAGGGGGGTGTGGCTGTATGTTTGTGTGGTTTCAGGGGTTATGGCCGAATCCTTGCTTCTTCTTCCGGTTACAGTCTTGGGTCCTTTTTCTAAGTTGACTAAGCACCTAGCCATGACAGATTCGCAATGTCTTTCATGTGTCTCAGCTAAAAACTGTCTAGTCCAGACCTCTGTACATGAGTCCATCCTAGCTCTTTGATATGACAAAGAAAGTAATCAGTCAGAAAAAGCTGGCTCCTTGATTTAATTCACAGCTGCTGCCGTCAGATAATTTACATAGAAATAATCTGTTTGAAGAGTTTCAGTCAGGATTCAGAGTGCATCATACCACATAGTTTCAATATCTATCTATCTATCTATCTATCTATCTATCTATCTATCTATCTATCTATCTATCTATCTATCTATCTATCTATCTATCCATCCATCCATCCATCCATCCATCCATCCATCCACTGGTGAAAGTTACCAATGAGCTCCTATTAGCCTCTGGTAGTGGACTTACCATTAGGTAACATTAAAGTCGTTGTCTTTGGACCTGAGCATTTCAGGGAGAAATTGTCTCGCTATATGGTTAATTTATATAGTATTTCTTTGGCTTTTAGAACTACAGTGAGGAACGGAGTTATTTTTGACCAGGCTCTGTCCTTTGACTTGACAAAGTTGACAAAGACTTGTCAAACAAGTCAAGTCAATATTGTAAACTTCTGCGTATGCAGAAAAAGATATTGCAGCGTCCTAAGTGGACAGGAGGCCTTTCCCTTCCTAATCTTTTATACTACTACTGGGCGGCTAACATTCATAAGCTTTTGCACTGGAACGACAAAACCCATGACTAACCAGCCTGACTGAGTCCATATGGACCTTTCTTCATCCCAGGTCTCACTGCAGTCATGGGTCTGCTCTCTGCGTCCTGTGTCAGTCACCGATGTTAGCATCAATCTAGTGGTCAATCAGTTCTCTTAATTTCCCAAATCTCTTTTTATGATAAATTCAAATCAGGGAAGGAATATCTCTCTCATTTCTAATACAATGAACGAAGTCATTTCAGTTTTCCCACAACAAACAAGAAGCTTGTGGGAACAAGATCTAAGGCTCAGTAAGTCCCAGTGGGACAATGTTCTTGCTTTAGACCACAATTCCTCTATCTGTGCCTGTCACGGGTTGATTCAAAGCAAACTTATACATAGGACTTATTACACTAACCATAGGCTGTCCAAAATCTATCTCAATGTTGCTGACACCTGCAATAGATGCAACCAATCCCCTGCCAATCCTCTACACATTTGGTCGTTTATCTTTATATACTTTTGGTCTAAAACACTTGATTCTCTTCAAATGGCCAATCACTTTGTGGCCAACTCCCACCCACCTAACAGCTGAGGCACGACACTCTATGGCATTTTGCACACTGCTGGCCAGACGCTTAATTTAGTGGAACAGAAGCACATCTTGCCCCCATCCTATAATCGATGGCTGAAGGAGGTTTTGTACAATTTAAAGTTGGAGAGGCTAAGGTTTTCCCTGAAAGGCTCTTTAAAGAACTTTGACAAAAACTAGGAACCCCCTGCTGTCCATCATAGATTCACTAGACATAACACCGGATGAGTCCAATATCTGAAGTTTGCTGATTTATCACTAGATCTTACGCTCCAAAATGCCAGATTCTCTCTCAGTCTTCCTTTTACCTAGAGACAGGTTGGGTGGAAGGTGTTCTATAGGGGTCAGGGGTGGGGTTGGGCAGCTGGGGTTTGTTTTGCAAAATGTAAAATTGAAAACAATGTGAGTATTGTTTAACAATCCGCCCTTGACCTGAAGTTGTGGAAACTTTGTAATTTTGTTCTTTTAACACTCAAAAAATTAGAATAAAAGAAAAAGAAAAAAGTTTTGGTTGAAGTTGATGATATCATGCTCTGAACTGGAGGACTCAATGCACAACTCTGACAGAACAGATTTCCAAAATCAGTATCGGTTTAATAATTTCAAGGTTTGGTACACAGGTAAGCAAGAATAGACAAAGCAAAGGTACAAAATCGTCTGGCAAAATCTTTGGTCGTAAACATGCAAAGAGGTCAAAAACGGGAAAACTAGACCTGGTATTAATGCTTGAACGACTGACAAATGACAAGACGAACACCCAACAAACAAGAGAAAGACTGGGGTATAAATACACTAAACAGAGGGAAAGACAATGATGCACAGGTGAAAACAATTAGGATGAAGACAATAACATTGTGACAGGAAGTGACTACAAAAATAAAGCCAGAACAAAGAATACACACATAGACCTGGCTTGACAGATGAGGTGATACTGCTTGTCCTTGAACACACCAAATAGATCCCTCCTCACCCCAGGACACATTATCACACACCATCCTCATGCACTGACTATGTTTGAAAAATAACAAAACACAAAACAAGCAAGCAAAATAATTGCTTATATATATATATATATATATATATATATATATATATATATATATATATATATATATATAGATATATATATATATATATATATATATATATATATATATATATATATATATATCTATATAGGCTATATCTTTGAAGTGGCCTGAGATGACATTTGTTGTTGGCATTTCGCACTATATAAATAAAACGGTGGTGTGGTGGTTAGTAACGTCACCTCACAGCAACAGGGTTCTAAGTTCGATCCCTGCCTGGGGCTTTTCTGTGTGGAGTTTGCATGTTCTCCCCGTGTATGCGTGGGTTCTCTCCTGGTTCTCCAGGTACTCTGGCTTCCACCATCCAAAAACATGCATGGTAGGTTAATTGGTGACTCTAAATTGTCCATAGGAGTGAGTGTGAGCGTGAATGGTCGTTTGTCTCTATGTGGCCCTGTGATGGACTGGCGACCTGTCCAGGGTGTACCCTGCCTTTTGCCCGATGACTGCTGGGATAGGCTCCAGCCCACCCGCTACCTGACCACGGATTGACGTTATAGAAAATGGATGGATGAATTGAATTGAATAGTGGCAGGAGTTTGCATGTTCTCACTGGGTACTCCTGGCTTCCTCCCACCACCTAAAAACATGCATTTAAGGTTAACTGGTGACTCTAAATTGTCCTTTGGAGTGAGTGTGAGCGTGAGTGGTTGTTTGTCTCGTTTGTCTCTGTGTGGCCCAGTGATGGATTGGCTACCTGTCCAGGGTATACCCTGCCTCTCACCCGGTGACGACTGGGACAGACTCTTGAACCCCGCGACCCTAGATTAAGCGGGTATAGAAAATGGATGGACGGATGGATGAATAGTGGCATGAGTGCAAGCAGTCTGCTGGAGCTTGAGCTATTCCACTTTTGTCACCACAGACCCTTTTAAATATTTTTCTTCATCACTTACAAAAGCTTTCTCTCAGCTGTGCAAAGTAAAATAAAAAAACGTTTCTATTTAAAGTTGAAGTTGAAACTTGTGATAGAAACATTCTGATAAGGTACATACCAGAATTCCTAAGACAAGTGGCAGTATGAAGAGTTTTGGCAGACTTTGTTCTGTATAAGCCAGCGAGGCTGACAGCAGTACCTGGAACAGTCCCAACAGGATGGTCACCACCTGCACAGACACACAGATGCATCCACAACCACTTAATACTAATTCATGGGAGGTTACAGGTTAAATTCAAGTAAAGTACTCCAGTTGAGTGGCCCCCTCTTACCGCAGCACTTTCAGGATCAAACCAGTTGGAGAGACGATGTAACCTGGGCTCCACTGCTGCCCCCTCAGAAGCCATGTTCCTTAAAAACAGGAAACCAAAAGGAGATCCCACAGCACACTATTTATCATTTATTTGTGAAAAACAGAGGTTGGGTTACACTGATAGGATACAAATAACTTGCAATGGTTCTAAGGCCTTAGGAACATCTGTAACTATTAACACGTCAATGCTGACATCTATCTATGGTAAATGAACACTATTCAAATTAGCCCATGCCTGTAGAGCCTGTTGTCTTGGGATATTGCCTTTATGGACAGGCATGTGTTGTTGTGTGTAAGTCTTGGGCATTCAGAAGAAGTTCTGTTCTTTCAAGCCAGCCACTTCTAAGCCTGTTACAATATGGCTACATACAACTTTCTCTTCCCCCATGGTTCTTCAGATTATACAAGTTCTCCCCCCTTTTAAGGCCATATTTGTGCATTAAGCCTGTGCAACATACTACAGTACTTCAGTAGAAATAATCTTGTTACTTTTTCTTGCCTTAACTTGCACAGGAACTGTAGGAAATTTGCAGTCATGATCTCCAGCCCAAGTTAGACCAATAGACACCAGAGAACTGTCAAATGTTATGTTTGATTTCTCCACTATTTGGCCTGAGTTGTTTGCTTTCTCATTTTGAGGAATGTGCAGTATAGTCGGATGTTTGAGACCACTTTTTTTTTTTTTACAGGAAATCCATTTCTTACAGTCCTTACTGATGTGCCCAATACACAAACAGCCAAAATAGACTCATTCTCATTCTCCTTTAACTAAGTAGAGAACTAACCTCTTTGTGGGCCCTCTCTTCCAACTGTTGACATAACTGAACATATTCCTTCCCTTTACTTGCATTTCGAGTTTTCTTTTCCACAGGGGATACAGCAGTTGCAAAACTCGTTCCCTTTAATCCAGAGTAACACTGTGATTTCTGTTTGCTCACACCTTTACTTATCAATGGAGCATCCTGAATGTCACCAAACACCAGGTCAGCCAAAAGCCTCAATCACCTTTCAATGAAATCAACAATGTTTATAAATTTTACTCTCTGGTTTCTTCTCTCTGGCATGCTACAGTCCTTCACTTGTCTCTGAGTTTGTAAGTTTGAATTTCTTGATTGCTGTGAACGTATTCGCTGGCATGTCCAACTTATTCTTCCATTACAATTGAACATCCTCTTAGAAAAAGACTATAATCCTGAAGCCCTGTCACATCTTTGGATTTAATGAGAGGCCATGAGAGAGCTCTTTCCATATATGCATGTGCAACTTTCTGTTCATTTCCAAATTGCTCTTGTAATAACATTTTTGCTTTAACACACCCTCTCTGAGGGTTGAGATGGTGACAACTTTGAACGCGCCTTTTTGGATGACCACTGATATATTGTTTATTGAGATAATAGAGTCGATCACTAAAACTCTCAGTATTGCTCTTAACTCCATTTTCAAAAGCCTTCAGAAATGCACGATATTCCAATGGATTTCCATAGAAGATTGGAATCTCTCTTTTTTGCAAAAAAGCAAGACGTTGTTGTTGCTGTATCAAAAGTGTGGTTACTTCATTCTGTCTCATATTGTCCAACATATTATTTTGAGTCTTGTCTTCAGGTCCAACTTTCATATTCAAGAACTTCCACTTTGGCCTGTATTTTCTCAAGCATTCCCATGAAACACATGTTGTAAGGCACATAATCTTTAAAAGACAGAGGATCAGGGTGTGGGAACTGGGGAACCATTTTTTCCTTAAATTGTACTGCTGTTTTACAATAATTCTTTCCCAGTTCCTTTTTTTTCATTAACATTTGCGGAACAAATGATTCATCATAAGGAGAGAGAGAATGTTCCTTAAATTCCCCTTTTTCCACATAAGAGTTCATTCCATCTGAAACCTTTGTTATGGATTCCTTTCCACTTGAGGAACTGTGTGATCTTAACACAACTAGTTTGGCCATATGAACAACAATTTCCTCATCAAGTTGAAACTGTTCCTTTCTTATCCTCAGTTGTTGCTCTTCCTTTTCCAGTTGGTATTTTTCCTTTAATCATTTCTGCCTTGCCATTAAAGCTGCCAAGTCAGCCTCAGCCTTAAGATGAGCAGATGCAGTTGAAGAAGCTGAAGACTTACTTCCATTAACAGAACTTTCTATTCCGATTAATCGACTTTCCACATTTGACACACTATCACTATGCTTTACATCATCTTGCAGCTTGTCCTCTGTGGATGCAGCCTTTGTTAGCATTTGCGGTTCAGCTGGTATTGCAGAATAAATTATTTTTTCCAGCTGACCAGAAATATGACTTTGGAACAAATCTTTAGATCCACTCAAACCCTGTTCAACAACTCGTTTAAATGTATTGGTATCCACAATGCTGGCAAACCATTCATTCGGCTGGATGATTTACCGATACCGAAAGTTACGACTATAACCGAATTAATTTTGCCCATGTCAGTATATTCGGTGTTTAAAAAAAAGAAGAAAAGAAAAGTGTTTTTCGTCTTTTGACTGTGTGTGTAGGTAGGCTGCGTTCATGTCCCTTTAAGTCATACTTTATGCTTTAATGTCACTTCTATGACATAGCTACGATGTCGACGTTGGACCCCTCCGCCGTAGCCTGACGTGCACCTCCAAAAAATTCTAACAACACGTTGCGTAGACGCGGGCCGTGAGGGCTGTGATTGGTCCGTTCAGAACGTAATTTCCGGCAGTTGCCTTTTCTGGTCTTAATGGCTGTATACGACGAAGAATCTCGTTGACATTCGAAATTATCGAAAGTGCATTTGTTCATCCAGGTTGTAAATTCACATCAGAGCAAGAAAATAGTTTCATTCACAACAGGAAGCATTGTGCACACGCTCATGTCATTGCGTTTGGTTCTTCTTTTCAACACATAGTAAGAGCCTTTGGTGGTCAACAGACATCAGATGGGTTTTTAAAGAAGCCGCCTCCTTTTATTCATGACCAGCTTCATGGATATTTTCACAGGCAGGCTTACCGGAAGGCGGGTAATGTTCACTTGTCAGCGACTCTGAGCTGTTGATCAACAACAGCGTCTTCCCCGTCTTGTGTCCACTGATTCCTTTGATTCATCCTTCCAATAATCCTTAGTGTTTTGCGTCTTGATGCTCTTCCTGATGGCCTTATCAAACCATTTCTGTTGACAAATGTGACTTAAGCAAACCAAGCTAAAGTCCCTGAGAGGATGAAGCTGGGTCTTTACTTTATCTGACGTGCTGCTAGAAATAATCGCTGAGCCCCCAATATGTCCAGATAAGAAAACATAGTCACAGTGATTTTAAACACTAGAGGTGGCGGTCAACAGAAAATACTGTGACTCGCTCACCTCTCTGTAAGACGCCTGCTCGCAAATGAACAGGTGTTTAAATGAACCAATACAAACCCATGACAATATACCTTATTCCAAATATCATCATAATCATAATCCAGACAAAAATATACATTCAACAACTAACATCCACATACTGCAATGAAATTAACTTCATTCATGGCTGCTACAAACAGTATTCATTTCACAGTCTTTATGTGTGTCCAAAGGAAACTGCTGTGTGTCACACTATGAGTAGAATCTCAGTCTGGACACAAACAGAACCAAAACCTAACTTGAAGCTCTTGAGCCGCTCATATATCTAATTCAGTGCCTGGTTTACTCTGATTTCTGTTTTTTCTTCACTCAAGAACAGTTTATTCGGTGCACTGCAAGGCAGGACTTCACGGGCACTAAGATGCACATGCATGCATTAACAGTGTTATTAAACTATAACATCTGTAGTAAACCATAATCAGTCAGCAAGGGAAGCAGACTGCATCAATATACCCAGAGAACAAAAGAGACAGGCCACATAATTATGTGATGCATAACTGGACATGGCAAAGGAAAGCGGAACGCCAGTAAAATGAAGTTGCGTGTGTGGTAAAAGTGCAGTCATGTGTGTTTCTGCTTTCTGGAAATCTGTCTGAGCAGCAACACAGAGACTGAGGAACACAGAACACAATGAGGTAGTGAAAGGGAGAGAAAAAAGGAACTGAGAGTGTGCAAGTTCATCAAAACCACATGTCGCAATCCTCTTAGGAGAGACAGGAATGCTGCAGGATGAGAAGCAGATGTGGTGAGAGGGTGAAGAGAGAAGTAGGAGGGGGCAGGGAGAAGAGGAAAACAGAGAGACATGGTGGTGATGGAGGAAGGCCCCACAGAAGACATTTTGTTCTATACTAATCTACAAATAGCCACTAAACTGTTGGTTTATATGATACAGTCATGTAGAAATGAAAGTCCACCCTTTTCTGTTCAAAGGCTGTGAAAGAATGTAACAAAAATCATCTGTTCCTCAGCAGGTGTTAAAATTAAATAAACCCAGCCTCACATGACATTTTACTCTGTGTTATTTTTTATTGAACAAAAACTGAGACAAAACACAGAAGCAGCGTGTGAAAAACTAAGTGAACCCTTACTGCTTCCATAGGAGTTAAGAGGGTAAGTAGCAGCCAGGTGCTGCTGATCAATGCTCTGATTAACTGCTCGTCAGTCAGACTGAGCACCTCTATTAAAGCAGAAGTTTTATAGATAGATAGATAGATAGATAGATAGATAGATAGATAGATAGATAGATAGATAGATAGATAGATAGATAGATAGATAGATAGATAGATAGATAGATAGATAGATAGATCGATCGATCGATCGATCGATCTAAAGTCTTGCAAAGTCCTCCCCCCAAAGGTTCAATGGCGGATCCAACACCATGCTCGTATGTGTGAAACAACTGCATGAGATGCATGTTCCAGACCAACATCAGACTACAGTTTTTTCTCTACTGACTTATACTCAGATTTCTTGGTTAGAGTTAGAAATCAAATCTGTTTGACTAGTGTTCAAATATGTTTTTTTTTATAGTGATGGATTAAATTTTCGTGAATGCAATTTTGCTGGTTGTCTTGGTTACAGGTAAACACAACACCTTACAATGCATGTTTGTCTAGTGTGAATGACACCCAACGTCCTGGTTGGGTGTCATTTGGTTCGAGATAGAAATAAAAAACTACTTGATTAGAATTAAAAAACAATCATGGTTGCAGCTGAAATACATTCTTTTTACAATGTGACTGTCACCTTCAAGGATACCATTTTACACTTTATGAGTAGCCACTCTCATGACCACTAGAGGTTGCATATTTATAATTATAGTTTGTTTCTGGCAAATAAACAAATGACCCATGTGGTCGTATTTAGGACTGAGACACACCTTTAAGCAAACAGAGAGTACTTTAAGACAGAGGCTACAGAAGCTATGTACTGCCAATAAAAAGCTTCCAAGGCAGCAAACCTTCACCTGAGCAATAGTTTACATCAGTGCAAATTAGAAGTTTAACTTACAGCCATAACAGGCGTTGATTATTTAATTAACAAGTTAATTAAATAATCCAGAGGCAGAACATGCTCTCTGCACTTGCACTACCAGCAATAATAGTCTGCACTGCAACACTGCATTAGCTGGTTGGCTGCAGATGCTAAGATGATGTGGGTTGAAAACCTTAATACTAACAGTCTGCAAGATATCTAATTTCTTCCTGTAAATATGAATAAAACTACACTGCAGTTACAATATCAAGACTAGTAATGGATGAAAAATGGAGTATGGCCTGGTTAACTTGTAGTCTTCATGGGCTGCTTTTCAGTTTTTATTTTATTCCTGTTCTGTAGTCTGAAAACAGAAGCTGACAAATAAAAATGAGGACAGAATTTGTTGAATTTGTCTGGAATACAGTATATCTATTCTCACACTTGAAAACCAGTAAAGGCAATGTCAGCACAATGAATCAGGATTTTCATTGGAATTTCCTGTTCAAAGATGTGTTTTATAGTAGGTGTCTATCTATAGGAGGTATATTCTCAACCCCAAAACCCACATTACAGTCCTTGAGCAGACAATTTAATCCAACGTGACAAATAAGTCAATTTGATATTCAGTATCTTGGAACTAGGAACTGAAGAAATTTAGGCAACCTTTTAATTGTTTAAGTACAGCGGCTCTACCTGAGCTTGAGTCGTGTCCTCTGAGAGCACATATGAACAAATGTGCACTATGGACCAGTGAGTGTGAAGCAAAGTAAAAGCAAGTGTAAAGCAGTAACTGTTGTCAGCCTGTTCGACATAAATTCTCCAGAAGTTTACCTACTCTGCATATATATATATATATTTCACCTTCCTGGAATGCTGATGATAACACTCTGGATTTTTCCAATTCAACCTTGACAGTAGTTTTTAAATATATTATCTAGTTAAGAACTAAGAACATAGTGGTACAAAAACAAATTGCATAGATACTAAAACTTGAGCGAGGAATGAGTCACTTCCTAATAATTCAAAATGTATAGTCAGTAATAACAGTGAATCATAATGAAATAATTAGACTTTAGTTGATCATACCCATGCTGTCTTCATGAGTCAATCCAGATTATCAAACACTGTGCACTACCAAATGTGCCTCCATTACAGACATTAACTGTTGCTATTTTTATGAGAGCTCAGGTAAAGCACCATACCTCACCAACCCTCAAAGCTTTACAGTTAGTTTAGCTTCCCTTATACTTCTTAATCAGAGACCAAATCACTGCCAACGTAAAATGTATTCATTATACTCATGATAATGAATATATGATGCTGCCATGCTTCACTGTGGGGATGCTATTCTTGGGGGTGTGAGAGGTGTTGGGTTTGCACCAGACATTGAGTCTTATTTGATGGCTACAAAGTTCAGTATTGGTCTTATCTGACCAGAGGACCATCTTCCATTTCTTTGGGGAGTCTCCCACATGACTTTTTGGTGAAAAGCCGTGGCTTTTTTTCTGCCCACTCTTGCATAAAGCCCAGCTCTGTGGAGTGTACAGCTTATAATGGTCCAATGGACAGATACACAGTCTCCACTGTGGAGCTTTCCAGCTCCTTCAGGGTTACCTTTGGTCTCTGTGCTGTCTCCCTGATTAATGCCCTCCTTGGCAGGTCTGTGAGTTTTGGTGGACAGTCCTCTCTGGGCAGGTTTGTTGTGATACCAAATTCTGAGGTATATACTATATACCTTATTTTGCTAATTTTGTGACTTCTGAATGTAATTGACAGCACAATATATTATATAGAGGCTTTATAGCAAATAAGTGTTTGTTTTAATTTTACTTAATCAATTTGGACTATGTTTGTTTTTTGTTTTCTTTTACATAGAATCTTTAAAAAATCTAAATTTCAGGGAGGTTGAATACTTTCGTATGGCACTGTATACTTAAATGTTGCAAAATATTTGTTACATTACAGATGCAGACACCAAAACAATGTGATGAACAAGGTTTGAGGCAACTTCAAGAATGGGAGGACAAGGACTGACAAACCATTTCTATGACACTCATATACTCATACTGTATTTAATAAATTCCCCTTCATTTTAGAAACTATCATCATCAGATTGGATCCATATCAGACATTATCTGATCCGATTCGACTGTCAGTGTAACATCACACTTGCTCACAGCAGGAGACATGTAAAGACTTGGACATGGTCTGGTTCTGACGTTTGCCGAATTATGCTGCCGCTCTCTTTATCTTTTCCTTTGAGAGTTCAGGAGAGGACGGCTCCACACAGAAAAGAAGAGGGAATCACATGCACTGTGCCAGGTGTAACGTGTAACTGATCTTTCACGGTGATATGTATCATGCTGGACCCTCAGAGGCCGAGGTTAGTTACTGTTGAGATGAAATGGACTAATAAAGGTTTGATAAAACCACATAATGGGCTTGTGGCATTAGAGTGTAACTCTCTGGGATGGGTAGTAGCAGAGATAATTCCTCTAAGCTCATGCAGCTGTCAGAGGGGCACTCTGCAACATGACCCTCTTCACTTCAGTCAATAGAATGCGTCCATTATTTATTCGCAAACACCTTTTAATCTCAACAAGTAGACTCATGTGGTATCATCTTTTCAGCATTTGTCCAGGATCACCACATGAACATTAATTACAACATTATTTAGTTTCGAGGATACTTGAAGCCAGGAAGCGGCTCGAGGCTTCACTAGCAGTGTGCATGACTTTCAGCTGGCACTGTGCATGTGACTCTTTTCTTTGCTTTAGTGAGAGGCATCCCCGTCCTGAACCGTGAGAGTAAAAGAAAAGGTCAAGAAAGCTGCTGGGTGGTTCACATAACAACTGAAGCACCAAGTTCAGTCTGGGAAATGTCATTTTATTGGATGTACATAAGCCTAACATTATGCTGTGTTATTGGTTCTTATGAGACTAACATATCAGCAGCACACCATTAAACAAGTTCCTGTTGTGCAAAAGAATAGTCAGGATCTGTAAGTTGTTCTTGGCTTTCCACTGAGACCCATATTCTTAGAGTTTAGCTGTACTCAGTTAACAGCATCGTTTGTTCAGAGGCATCTCTGATGTAACAGGAAGCGTCACAGTGAATAGTGTGCATGTGCTGTGGCTGTGATGATTACTTATCCAGTAACACATCTTCAATACTACTTTGTAGGAGTCATCCAGATTTAACATTGAGGAAATGAGCTGAAAGATAACAGGGAACTCATGAAGCTTCAATTTACTCCGGGACACAGAGAGACGGAGCCTGAGGTCAGGAATCACCTGACCTGTTACAAAAACACTGGCTGCAGCTGTCTGTGGTGGTCTTCAGTGCATAAAGTTCCTGATTATTTCCTTATCAAGTGTAACCAAGTCAATAATACGAAGCTCATTAAACTAACAACAGCATCAACAGAGTCGTGAAGCTACAGGTTATTTACCTTAAAGTGTGAGGTGTCAGGAAGGCTTGTGTCCCACAGGCAGACGTCCTTCTGCCGAAACGTTCACGGTGAAAGATCCCGAACAGCGGATTGATGCGAGGAATGCTCGAAACCAACAGAGGAAGCGAAGGAGGAGCTCTGCTGGATTTCCTCCAGAGATACCAAACTTTCTGATAAACACGTCCCCTCACGCACCCGCCAGGACAGCAGGGAGGCCAGGGACGCGCTTCAAAGATTACTAACGCTCCACCGAAGAGTGAGGTGTGAAGGACGAATCTCTCTTATTTTCATAAAGACAAAAGGTAAGAATGAGACATTTTGTACTGTTTGGGGTGTGTGTGTGTGTGTGTGGAGGGGGGTCTATGTGTGCTAACTATGTGTTAACTTGATGATTGCCTGCCGCAGACGGTGCCTGGACAAACCTACGCAATGGGCCCTCATCAGTCTGTGCGTAACGACTGCGTAAACGAGCATGTAGACAGATCGTGCGTTTCATGTCGCTCAGTTTAACCTTCAGTCATTCTTGTGAAGTCACGTTAGACTGTGTACTGTCGGGTCGTCATCAAACTGTAGCTCACAGATAAGGAAACTAAACCTTTGTCCCATCAGGAGAATTTTTTTGTTTGCCGTATAAACAAAAGAAGATCAGCCAGCAGTGTGGAGACAGCCCGTTAAACTCTGGCAGAAACAGTCAGAGGGCTCCGGAGGAGCTGAAGCTCCCTTCAAACATCGGTGTGTTTCAGCTATGCATCTTCATGTCAGCTATAATCTGTCTCATGTTTCTGTTGCCTGGTGTCAGGAGCAGGCAGGACACAGGATCTTCTCAATAATAGAGTTTATTATAATAAACCACTCGTAGTACTCCTTGACAGAGGAAAGAAAGAGGCTGTGGAAATCCTACCACACTTACCTCGATAATTATATTGAGGTGTGTGACTATAAAAGTTATCAAACAAAACTCTCTCCACTCCAGGAAGAAAACCAAAAGCTATAGAAATGTACAAATTAACTCTGCGCTCTCTATCAAGAGGCGGAACGAAAACGAAGACGCTCTCCTAATAACCGGAGGCACGGATAACAAAGACAAACTCAAAATCACTCCACACATGAAAAAATAGACAGTACTATGAGGCTCTCCTTTAATGGAGGCACTATGAAAATACTTTACCAAACCAAAAACACTCCTTCTAATGGAGGCGCTATAAAACTTTATTCTACGAATGCAGGATGCTCCACTAACAGAGGAACTATGAAAGTTATCAGGGAAACAAAAGATCACTCCAAACGGAGGAAAACAAACAGACTATGAAAAGTATCGCATAAACTAAACTATGGCTATGATTACAACAAAAAAGCACTCTGAAGGAGGAAACGTATCAATACAAGATCCTGGAATTCACAAGACTATGGTCGCTATGGTAAGGCTGGAGTGAGGAACGCTCAAGGAGGTAGTTACACTGGCACGAGACAGAGGGAGACGCATGAGGGACCATAGGGAACAGGTGAAAACACTTTGGGATCAATTCAATTCAATTTTATTTATTTAGCGCCAGATTACAACAATTCTCATCTCAAGGCACTTAAGTAATATAGTCCAATTCAAGCCAATTGGAATTCAATTCATTGTAATCATAATCCAATTAATTCATATAGAGCCAATTCAAAAATAATATCCTAGCTAAGGAAACCAACAGATTGCACCGAAACTTGTCTTCAGTCCAATCTCCCGTCCTGAGCCTGAGGGACTGTGGAAAGGAACGACTCCCTTTAACAGGAAGAAACCTCTGGCAGAACCAGAACCAGGAAGGAACCTCTGGCAGAACCAGAACCAGGAAGAAACCTCTGGCAGAACCAGACTCAGGAAGAAACCTCTGGCAGAACCAGAACCAGGAAGAAACCTCTGGCAGAACCAGAACCAGGAAGAAACCTCTGGCAGAACCAGAGCCAGGAAGAAACCTCTGGCAGAACCAGAGCCAGGAAGAAACCTCTGGCAGAACCAGAACCAGGAAGAAACCTCTGGCAGAACCAGGAAGAAACCTCTGGCAGAACCAGGAAGAAACCTCTGGCAGAACCAGAACCAGGAAGAAACCTCTGGCAGAACCAGAGCCAGGAAGAAACCTCTGGCAGAACCAGAACCAGGAAGAAACCTCTGGCAGAACCAGGAAGAAACCTCTGGCAGAACCAGAACCAGGAAGAAACCTCTGGCAGAACCAGAGCCAGGAAGAAACCTCTGGCAGAACCAGAACCAGGAAGAAACCTCTGGCAGAACCAGAACCAGGAAGGGTGGCCATCTGCCTCGACCAGCTGGGGTTTGAGAAGACAGAAAAGAGGGAAAAGAGGGGGGAAAAACACCATAACACCATTCAAAGGATACAAGGAATGCAAAGGATCGGGGAAGACAATCAGACACTTGACACAAGAGGAAGGGCAAGATACCTGAAACGAGAGGGAAGTTAACCCTTCTAGCGTCATGGTCGACTTAAGTCGACAAGATGGCGTCCTGAATAGAACGGCCCATTGTGGCAAAAATAACGTCATATTTTGTTCCTACTCTCCACCTCTGGTTGGCAGACATGTCACACTTCACCTCTGACGCAAAAAACATCATCCCTCTATTTAAAATTTTCGCGCTACAGCAAGTTGAATCAGTACGAGTTCTTCACCAGTGAGTGCACCATTGACCTACATCAGCAGAGTGATATAGGCAGCATTAGCGAGTATTTCTTTGAAATAATCGTACAATGTCCACTAAAACGTTTTCCTGCAAAGAAGCGCTGGGTCTTCTATTCGCTAATCCTGATTCTGAAGGGGAAAATCTACCTTTGGAAGATGATGGTGTAGTGTTTCCCTACACCAAACACCAACTTCAGATCCTTTGCCCAGCAATGTAGGTGGTGAGGAAAATGTTTCACGGGGTCGAAGTTTGCATCTGTCACGATCTACGTTCTGTTTCATGTCTTGTCACTTCCTGTTTTATTTTGAAAAAACTTTCCCCTCTAGTTTCAGGTATCTTGCTCTTCCTCCCGTGTCAGGCGTCTCTTTGTCTTCCCTGATTCCTAAGTGTTTCCACCTGTTCCCCTTGGTCCCTCATGTGTTGAAATAGTCTGCGTTTCCCTTGTCTTGTGCCAGTATGTCTCTGTCCATGAGCATCACTACCAGCCACCTCGCCTTGTTTGCCACAGATCCCACGAGCCTGCAGCGAGCGACTCTCCTGCAGCGCACCTTGCTTTGTAATTTATTCCACAGCAATAGCCTTAGTTTATTTATTGTTACGGTAAGTTCCATAGCCTTGTTTTTCCTCCATTTTCACGGAGTGATTTTTCGTTGTTTCTGGTCATAGTCGCCTCCGTTAAAGGAGAGCTTTAAGTTAAAGTTTTATAGAGCCTCTGTTTTGAAAGAGTGCGCCTTTGTTTAAATCCGCCTCACTTTGAGAGCGTGACTTTGCTTTGTTAAGTTTTCATAGCTTTTGGTTTTCCTCCCGTTTTGGAGAGACTTTATGTTTTGCAAACTTTCATAGCCGCGCTCCTCCTCCCTCGTAGTTACAAAGGAGAGCGCTTAGGCGTTTATAGCCCTTTTCTTTTGCGCTGCGGGAGATCGCCCTGCAGTGCCGTCATCGGTGTCTTGTGTTAATAATAAAAACCATGTTGAACCCTAAGACCCTGCATCTGTGTCCTGAATCCCTCACTGGTACGTGACAGCATCGAGGAGTTAGCAGGCGTGGTTGTACTGGAGGGAATGAGGCTGGGAGTAATGGGTGTTCTGTCTTTTTATGGAGCTCGCCAAGTGAACACTGTGCTTTCTGACATAGTGTCTGTGATCGCGCAGTAAGTAGCTTAATAAATCTCTATGGACATGTCAGACATGGTTGAAGTGTCAGTGGGAGAGCTGGGGGAAAACGTAGCGGCGCAGTTCATGCAGCCGCAGCCATGCTGCGTCTGTTCACTTGACCGGAGCACATGTTGGCGCACTTGTTGGAGACATGACAGGAGCGCAAGGTGGCACAAGTGGTGCATTAAGAGGCAGACGCGCTGTCATACAGCGCAGAGCCAAGTCAGCCAACATGCGTCTCACTAAACCAGGTTATGGAAATGTAGGCTTTGAGTATTTGACTGATGAGGTGGGGTACCAGAATTGGATAAAGCTATTGGAAGATTTTTCGGCCATTTATTAGAAATATTTTACAGTGTTGGTTTACTCTGCTATTTCCCTGAACATTTTGCATTGTATAGCACATTGAATGTAGAATATTGATTAAGATGTACAAAGATTAAAAGGGGCATATTTGGGGGGGAAAAGGCTGCATTTCATCATTGAAACAGGAAAATTTCATAAAAATTCTATAATCCAAGATGGCCGCCACCCATGACGTCATAATGTGCAAATTAGGTGTGTAAATTTGCTTCCTACATAAACTTTGGGTCATCCTTGAGATTTCTCTAATTTACAGAAAGTCTCCATCTCTTATCAGTTTTAAGATATAGCCTTTTGAAATTTATTTGACAAAATCAAGGATTTTAGAAAAAAATCTCGGGTGCCTCAAGGGTTAATATTTCAAAATAAAACAGGAACTGACGAGAAAAAACATGATTCAAAACATAAAGTGTCACAGAGTCCTGACACCTGGCTTCAGGAAAATATTCAGTTAGAACTTTAGATGCAGTTTCCAGCAGACACTCACTTCAGAAGATACTGGAACTTCACTGTTTAATTCAAAACTTTGAACATGAAGTCTGCCTTCAGTTCTGTCCTCTGCCTAAAAAATCTTCACATCAGACATTTAAATCAACAGGAACCAACCAACATTGCCAGGTGGAAAAGAATCTTCAGTGACAACCTGTTAGCAAACAGTTTGTAGTAGATGGACTCAAACCAGAAAAAGGAAAATTAGGGTTCTCGGGAAGGTAATTATAAAATTAGTAATAATAACAATAAAAAAAATAATAATTTGTGTCTCATGTTGTTTTGGGGGTTCTGAGCATCACTTATATCCAAGTAGATTAATTGAACATGTTATGTTAGGCTCTTTTGCATTATTGTGAGAAAGTATTTAATAAAAGTGAAGAAACCTTCAGCAGAACCAGATTCAGGGTGGGCAGCTGCCCTGACTGACCAGGCTGACAGAGAACAGAGGACAGAAAACATGAGCATTGTAACAGACTATACTTATATTGCTGGAACCAGATATCACACATGAGAAACATTAAGCTCTGAAGGCAAAGATACCTGCAGAAAGATACAGAGAACAAGATGACAAAAGGAGGGAAATCCCAAACCATCTAGCTTCACAGAAACCTTCTGATCTAGCCATGTGCCAACCCAGTCCTCAGTTTTACACCTAAATTTGATCCATCCGAGTTCGGGTCGCAGAGGCAACAGGTCCAAGAGAGAAACCCAGACATCCCTCTCCCCAGCAACACTTTCCAGCTCCTCCATAGGTGTCTCTAGTCAACCAAGAGACATCCTAGCCCTGGCATGAGTCCAACACACATCATAAATGAGCTGAGGTACCCCATAATCCCACAGCACCCCTCACATAATCTCTTAGGGGACATGGTTGGAAGCCATCTCCAAATCCACAAAACACATGTAGACTGGATGGTCAAACTCCCATGGTCCCCGCAGCATCTCTGCAAAGGTAAAGATCTGGTCCACTGTTCAAAGAAGGGGTGAAACACTTCAGTATCTTGGGGTGAATCTCGTCCATCCCCAGCGCTTTACCACTGGGAACCTTTTTAAATACCCAGCTACCTCTGCCAAGGCAATGGGCAAGTCTTCCCCCAAGTCCTTAGACTGTCTTCTGTGTAGAGGACATGCAGGCTAGATTTCCTAGCTAATGTTCCTTCCACCTCCGAACGATATCCTCAGTTTGGGTCAGCAGTTCTCCAACCAGGCCAAGCACAACCAGGGCCCTGCCTTCCCTTTCTGAGTTGCTGAATGGTTTGCCAGAACATCCTTGAGGTCAACTGGAATTCTGTGGCCTCGCTAAATTCCTCCCACACCCAAGTTTTAGCTTCAGCAACCACCACCGCATCCGCCCTTTTAGCCTCTCAGTACCTGTCCATTGCTTTAGGTGAAGGCCTCTTTTTTTAGCCTAATTGCTTTCCTCACTACTGGTTTCCACCCGTGGGTCCTCCAGTTACAGCCACGACAAGAACAACAACCTTCTGGCCACAGCTCCTGGAAGTCACATCCACAGTGTAGGTCTTGAACATGGTTTATTCAGATTCTATGTTCCCAACCACGGTCAGCAGGTGAGAAAAACTGTAGATATGAGTTGAAGATCTCATGGACAGACATTGCCAGACATTCCCAGTTCACCCTCACTACCAGTTTGGACTTACCAGATCTGTGCAGAAGTCTTACCCGCTAACGGATCCAACTCACCTCCAGCTGGTGATCTGTTGACAGCTCTGCCCCTCTCTTCACGAGTATCCAAGAGATATGGCCGCAGGTCTGATGAAACAACTATCATGGACCTGGTGGCCTGTTACCACGTACACATATGAATCACCCTATTCTCAAACATGGTGTTTGTAATAGACAATCCATGACTAGCACAGAAGTCCTAAAACAAAAACACTGCTCTGGTTCAGATCACGGAGACCGTTCCACACAGTCATGCCCCTCTAGGTCACTCCATCATTGCCCACATGGGCATTGAAGTCCCCCAAGAACAACAATTGAATCTTCAGGTGACACCCCTCCAGAAAATGACCAAGAGATTCCAAGAATCATACACACAAACCACAGTCACAATCTTCCCTCCTGCAACTTGCTGCCACAGCGAGGTGACCCTCATTCAGTGGGGAGAACTCCAACTTTGAAGCCCTCAGCCAGGAGCTTGTGATTTTCATTTTTAGCTTGGACAAAGATTTAACTGGAAAAGAGAAAACTTTGTCTCCACTCCTCATGAAAACAAGGATCAGTTCTTTGTTTAGATCTATTAAGTTGGGTTCCACTAAATTGCAGTACACATCGTTAGTCTGATTTGATATTATCATGACATGGAGAAGTGATGCACTGGAATAAGTTGAAAAGTATAATATTCAGATCTGAGTAAAGCAATTGTGTAAATATTGACTCAGGACTGTGTAGAGTGCAGCTGATGGTTACTTAAACACTTGGGAGAAAACTAAAACCAGTTTACATGTATGATATGGGAAAGCTCTTGGAATTAAGGATTGGATGATTTATAAGATGAGTGCAGTACATATTGAGCTCTGCTGTCCTCAACAGGTGATGGCAGTGTCAATCTCCAGGGATCTGACAGTCCAGGTGCTGGAAGATGTGAATGTTGTAAAGCTTACTGACAGACAGCAGGAACTGCGGGCTGCCATACAGAGAGGAGAGCCCAAGTGTCTGGGGGTGAGTAACACTTCTTCTGTCTCTTTGCAGTGACATATAGAGAAAGATGAGAGATTAAGTGATGAGTTCAGAATTTTTGAAGGGTTACGTTGAGATGTGTAAGGACAAGATTTTCAGAAATAAGTCCATCAAATAAAAAGAAATATGCAATGAGTTGAAAGAGATGTAAAAAAAACTCCATCCATTTCATGTAGTTTTATTTATTAGCACAAATTTTTTTGTCGTCTAAATAAGTATATTAATACACAAACATGCACACACATATGTATGTATGTGGTGCCGGTTCAATGCCCTCAGAGACAGATATTAATTGATGTCACACACAGCATCAGCAGGTAACAGGTGAACTCTCTCAGTAGACAACATGGACAGAAACTTACAGCCAGCAGTTCAACATCAAGGGTGCAGAGACACTCCTTCTCGGTGACATGTCCAGGATTACACCATCTGTTGTTAACCAGCTCTGTAATCCTCCCCGTTTACTGTTATCGCTCTGTCTGCAGTGGAGTTGACAAAGGACAAAGGACCTCCTGAACCTCTCAGTCCTGAAGCGCAGTGAGATGAACTTCTCACTGCAGCTGCTCCTCTGTCCTGCCAGGATGCTGTGGAGAGGAAGTTTATTGTTCTCCAAAACAGAATATAGTTTCCTCCTGTCACTTGTTTGCTCCACCACAGCACTGAGAGGATCTCACCTTCTGCCTTCTGCCTACCACAGAACCAGCCTTTTTTGTCCAGGTGCCTACAGTTTTTGTCTGTAGTGCAACTCCCCCAGCAGACAGCATAGAACAGTGCACTCTCAATGATAGTGTGATAAAACTTGCACATCATGTCACTGCAGATGATGACGGACCTGAGCAGTCTCAGGAAGAAGAGACAGCTCTGGCCCTTCCTGTACACTGCTTCTATGTTGGCAGCCCACTCCAGTGTATTATCCAGCACCACCCCCAGGTATTTGCAGGACTGGACAGTCTCTATCTATCCTCCATCAATGCAGACTGACTGGTATGGAGTTTTAGATCTCCCAAAGTCCACCACCAGCTCTTTGGTTTTGGTAGTGTTCAGGAGCAGACAGTTCTTTTTGGTCCAGTCATTGAAGGACTCCACAAGGTCCCTGTACTCCTTCTCCTGTCCACCGCGCACACATGCCACAACAGCCGTATCATCAGAATACTTCTGTATGTGGCAGGACTCTGAGTTGTACCTGAAGTCTGATGTATTGAGGGTGAAAAGAAAAGGAGCCAAAACAGTACTCTGTGGAGCCCCAGTACTGCATTCCAGCGTTCCAGAAACACATCTCTCCATCCTGAAATACTGAAAAAATATTAAATAAAACAATCCCATGATCATGATGATCGGGGGAGGAATGGCTTAACCCTCTTTCACCTTTTCTACCATTTTGTTCCTGCTCTGCATCCTAGATGTCGCCTCTTCAACTTTGCTGGATTTCTGGTCTTATTCAAGGCAATACACATTGGCTTTAGGAAGCTCAATCAGTTGCTCCCACATGCAGACATCTTTCCCGTTGCCATGGTTACACATCATAACAGATATTTTGAATTGCCAGAGTTACCAGCAGAAAACATTCCAGCAGCACATTATCTAAACCAGCTTTAAAAAAAATGTTTCACAAATCTGTCTTTTCACAGAAAAAAGCTCAGTAGAAAATCTTAAGAAGTTGCAAAGAAAGATGCTGCCACTAAAGCGGCACCATCCTAGATAAAAAGGGTCAGAAGTATAAGGACAATCCACTCAAGCAGTACAATTTCTAAGCCAGTGCAGAAAAAACCCTCAAGAATCAACTTTTTGTGGAGAAAAGTAGTTCAGTGGAAATCTAAAAATAATATGAAATACATAAACTATGATCAATTCTGCTGCAACTTGCTGCCAGTGTGGTGCAGCACATTCTAGAATAGGTAGAAAAGTTAGTTGGAGAATGAGGACTATATTAAGTTCAAACACAAGTATACATCCCAGAACCAAAGTGAAGCCAATAGTAAAAAAGAAGACATGAGACACAAAGTGACACACAAATTAGTGGTGGGGTAGAGAAGCGACAGCAAAAACAGACCAACTGGAAATCAACAACTGGGAATTTCCTCTTTTTGAGGAAAAAAGTAAAACAACAAGGACAGGAAGTAAAACAAGACAAAACAGATGGACATATTTTTTCAATGTAAAGCAGCAGAAACAATTACAACTAAAACCCCATAGTTTCCCTGAAAAGTGGAAGACTCCAACACAAATATTAAATATACACTAATCACAGTGCCGGAAGGTCTAAGTCATTCATTAACTTGATGAGGATCCAAAATCTAATGGCCCGGCTTCCACATTTCACAGAAATATATATGTGTTTGTGAGACGCTTACTGCAAAATAACAGATGGAGCTGGGTAAAAATCAGTAAAATCAGTAAAAATTCAGTAGCTGTTGTGCTGGTGCAAGACAGATGGATTTCTTAAAAATCTGCATTTTGCATGTGCTTCTACCATAAGAGCCAGGATGCAGTCGTCTTCTCTTGATAGTAATGTGTGGCTGGAATGTGTGTGTGTCAGGTGAGTCAGGTGATGCTGGGGCTGATGGTCATGTCTTACTCCATCCCTCTGCATTTCACTGAGCTCACTGATGTGGTCGCCCTGGGTGTTCCTTGGTGGAGTGGCCTAATGGTGAGTCTGTGCTTTTCTTTTTTAGTGTGTATACTGTATATATGCATTTCTATAGTTTAGGTCTCCTGAAGAATTAATATTTAATCACATTTCATTTCTGTGTTATTGATCGAAATGAACTGCAAACTTAATTTTATTTTAAAATCTATTGATTTGTTACCCAAATAAAAGATTTCTAAATGCAAACATGTTTTTTACAGATGTTCAGCTCTTATTGTTTCCTTTAAGAAGGTGGTCTTGTGGGTAACATGGCTGTGATATAGTTGTTTTTGGAAGTGAATGAGAAATCTGTGGAGAGCTGCTGCTGATCATAATATACCGACAGACATACTGAATACATTTGTATTGCCCCAGGTAATTAACACTATGGTTCAGCTATCAGCATCAGCTGGAATGGAGTCTGGATCAGGAATATGATTTTATAGGCAACAAAGGGAGACTGGAACATGTTATAAATGTGTTGAATTTGACAGCCATAATTTAAAAGTTATGAGTTACAAGGCTTTGATCAGAGGGGACTTAATGTTTGTGCCTTCTTATCTTGTTGATGTGTGTGTTCTTAGTTCGTCACAGCAGGAGTGGTCGCTGTCATCTTGGACAAACACTGCACCATGAAGTTTGTGAGTCTACTCCAAACATGCACATCCACAGCTAACTGTCAGTGCTGTAGCTTCTCACCTCATCCCTTTAAATGTTGTTTTGTGTTGGAAATTGTAGCATACAAAATGTCACAGGTAGACTGGAAATCCAGATTCAAAGCACTGAGAGGGGTCAGGCAGTTGTTTATTGTGTGCAGGAGGTACAGAATCAGCAGGGAGTGAGTAATCCGGAGGACAAGAGAAGGAATGATGCAGCTCAAATAAGACTGACATGGAAATACAGCCTGTAGTGTGCTGATGGGCAGACCTCCCATACATAAAGCACAGGCACACACATGCAGGCAGAGAGACAGAGCAGTGGCAGAAGTGGGGAGGGTATGACAACCTAAAAGCAATGTTCAGTTTGTTTTCTGTGACAGTCAGGGATTAAATTAATGAAAAAAACTCTTTTCAGAGTATGTATACAGTGGCACAGATACAACAGTTACCATAAAAAGCATAAGCAAATTAAGAAGCTGTTTGTTGACACCTGATCAGGATTTAAACTAGCTACAAATAAAGGGAGACAGAACCTCTGTAAATACTGTACATATCCCGAACATCACATCACTACTACAACTGTTGTGCCACTACTAACATGTAAAAAGATGAAATGTGTTTGTTCAGCTGCAGGTGTGTTTTGTGGTGAGCATGGCCTCTGGGGTGCTGTCAGTGGTGGCTGTCATCATCTACTCTGTGGACATGGATAAGAATCCAGAGGTGACCTGCATCAAAATGATGCATGGCAACTGTGACAACAAACACTATGCCACAGTGGGTGTCAGCCATGTTATCTTGTACCTTTTTTGTCAATTTTTGTTTGTTGTTGTGTTTGTTTTATGTAATTTGGTTGTTCTATGTCTCAATGTTGTCATACTTTTGTCTTTTGTTCAATTCAATTCAAGTACAGCAGTAACAGTAATATCAGGACATTTTACAGACAAAAAAAAATTAGCGGTGGAGGTGAGAGCTTGTTGAAAGATTTCATATTCTCAAGGGCCTCTTCTCTGGTTGTGTTCACACAGCAGATATAACAACTGCTTAGGTGACCAGTCACCAGCCAGCAGTCAGTTCTCTGGATTAGTCTAAGCCAAGTTGCAATTCCTCATCATATCTCCATAAACACTTGGCTCTGGGGTGTTTTTTCTTTTATATATAGATTAATAAATAGTCAAATTAGAAAGCATATTGTTTGAGGAAATAAACGCCTCCTAAGGTTCTTTTCCATTTCATAATGTTACCTGTAGTTGCAAGTGAGACTGTTGTTATTAGAGAGAATTAATGAAGGAACATGTTCTGTGCCTCTCCTATGTAACGACAAAAATATCTGTATCCAACAGAGGCTGAGCAGGGGAATCAAGTCATCCCTCCTTCTCTTCACACTGGCTGAGACCGCAATCTCAGCCATCATCTGTTTTCTTCTCTTCAGGCAGAGACGCAGCTTTGGACCATATGATGTAAGACTTCAGTTCTTTGTTGGTCTGGTCCTCCTCTCATAGGGAGGTTCCTTTTGCACTCAGCTGGTACATGTGTTTTTTAAAATCATTTGTACATGGTGTCACTTGACAAATATTCCTGCTATTGCAAGAAAGCATTTTCTCAAAGACTATCCAATAAATAAATAAATAAATCAAACACAACACTTCACACTTTACTTTGTTGACCCTGAACAGTTGTGTTGAAAAGCTGTCATTCCAAACCTCTGAAAGACACCTCCACTTTCCCTCTTCTTTCCCACTTTCCTCCACTTTCCCTCTTCTGAGCAAGCTTTCCACAAAGTTTAGGAGTGTGTTTACGGGAAATTTTGACCATTCTTCCAGAAGCACATTTATGAGGTCAGACACTGATGATGGACAGAAGGCCTGGCTCTCAGTCTCTGCTCTAATTCATCCCAAAGGTGTTCTGTCGGGTTGAGGTCAGGACTCTGTGCGGGCCAGTCAAGTTCTTCCACACCAAACTGGCTCATCCATGTCTTTATGGACCTTGCTTTGTGCACTGGTGCACAGTCATGTTGGAACAGGAAGGGGCCATCCCCAAACTGTTTCCACAAAGTTGGGAGCATGAAATGGTCCAAAATCTCTTGGTTAGAGTTCCTTTCACTGGAACTAAGGGGCCAAGCCCAGGTCCTGAAGAACAACCCCACACCATAATCCCCCCCCTCCACCAAACTTTACACTTGGCACAATGCAGTCAGATGAGTACCGTTCCCCTGGTAACCGCCAAACCCAGACTCCTCCATCATATTGCCAGATGGAGAAGCGTGATCTGTCACTCCAGAGAAAGCATCTCCACTGCTTTAGAGTCCAGTGGCGGCGTGCTTTACACCACTGCATCCGACACTTTGCATTGCACTTGGTGATGTATGGCTTGGATGCAGTTACCAAGGAAACCCATTCCATGAAGCTCTCTACACATTGTTCTTGAGCTAATCTGAAGGCCACATGAAGTTAGGAGGTCTGTAGCGATTGACTGCAGAAAGTTGGCGAGCTCTGCACACTATGCACCTCAGCGTCCGCTGACCCCGCTCTGACATTTTACGTGGCCGACCATTTCATGGCTGAGTTGCTTTCGTTCCCAGTCTCTTCCACTGACAGTTGACTGTGGAATATTTAATAGTGAGGAAATTTCACGACTGGACTTGCTGTACCACGCTGGAATTCACTGAGCTCCTGAGAGTGACCCATTCTTTCACAGATGTTTGTTGAAGCAGTCTGCATGCCTAGGTGCTTGAATTTATACTCCTTTGGCCATGGAAGTGATTGGAACACCTGAATTTAATTATTTGGATTGGTGAGTGAATACTTTTGGCAAAATCGTGTATGTCTGCTATCCTGACACAAGCATATTTACAGTATGTTGGACTCCTCCAGGATCCTCCTCCCTTGTCACTGATGGTGTTTGTAGTTTTCATGGACAGGAACTCGAAGTGTAGTCAGGAAGGGAAGCATGTGTGAGAAATTGAAAAGACCAGAAATGGACACAGGCTTGACCTCGCTGTTTATTTACAAGCCAGAACAAGTACAGCTCACTCAATATGGCTGCCAGAACCAAACACAGAAAACGTTATCAAACATTGTGGCTCAATGGGCTTGGCCACATCCACGTGAGCTGGTTTAAGGCAATCAACCGAAACCTGTTCTCATCTGCTGCCCATGTCCACCACAAAATGTTTAACAAAATGAAAATGCAGTCGGCTAACTGAAGCCCAGAAGGGACATGGGACTGGGGAAAGCCGTGATGGGACGTGGGGGACTGCTGTGATGTCCAGCAGTGTGGACCGCTGCAGAGACACAGACCAAGTAACAGTGGCACTGGTCATGGTCAACCATGGTCAACAGTTAAGTGAAACCATGAGAGGGGGTAGAGGGCCGACCAATTCTACATTGACATGATCAAAGTGTATTTCTGGCACTTGGAACAGTTCTAAAGGGGCTTTGGTATGGCGGTGTACTTTGGCTCGTAGGCACTCAAGACAGGTGTTATCCCACTCGCTAACATCATTTCTGAGGCCGTGCCAGACAAACTTAGCGGCAACCAGTCTCTGTGATGCTTTCGCACCCGGATGAGATAGAATGGATGGCATCAAAAACCTGTCGCCTCCATTCCATGGAGACAATAGGCCGAGGGTTGCCTGTGGAAACATCACACGGGAGGGAGGGGCCATACTTGTCAAAAACCACTGCCTCTATCTGCAGCGCTGTAGTAGAGGACCTGAGGAGTTACACATCAGGGCCTGTAGTCTGGTCTGCCTCTATTCGGGTGTAGTCCAAACCCAAAAGCAGCCCAGGAGAGGAGGTTGTATGTATATATATTAATATATATTTATGTATAATATATGTGTGTGTGTAACATAACATACAAGGACAAATACACATAGCCATACAAATAAAGGCTGTGTTCTAATTTACTCTCTCTCTTTCTTTCACAGCCTCTCACTCTTGCTGCTCCACCCACCCCCACAACTGTCATACCCTCTGACCTGAACTGACCGATCATTGGAGAAAGAGTCACAGAGATCTCTGCCTTCTTGTATGTATGATTTATTCACTGTGCCAGCTGACACGTTGACAACAGCAATCTGTCCATTTCAGCCAAAGGACCCAAACTGAAGAACGACAGAGCTGTAAAACAGGAAGAGAGGAAGCAAGTAAATGGCAGAAATCAAAACTCTTTAGCATTGTCATAACAGTTCAAGTATGCTTCACTGATGTAAAATGAGTCATAGGAAACATGCATTCTGATAATAATTGCAGTCACTCTGTGTGTACAGGCTTCAGAGATCAGCTACAGGTATGTGTGCAGGAAGTATTCCCAGATTTCTTAATCAGTACCCTCCTCTTTTATAACACACAGTGATGACAAGCAGCTGAGGTTAGCTGTTCGTCATCACTGTGTGTCAGGTGGTTTCAGATAAAACAAGCCAGGGAGCCAGCCTCAAGACAAAATCTTTGTCCAGTAGCTAACGGGCTGTCACAGCATGAGCAGCTTTTAAAACATCTGGATCTAATGGTGCAGAAATTACACTGTAAACATCAAAAACATGAGAAAAGTGTTTTTCAGTAACATTTGAGTGCATGAAGAAGTGTCAGAACATGAAGTTTCAGCGCTGGCTGTGCTCACACACAGTCAGACTATCAACTATTGTATGACCTGTCTGCTGATTCTTGATTTTAACATGTTTTTCGTGGCAGACTTTCTGAGTGTAGAATCTACAACACTGCACTGAACTTTTTCTTGTGGCATTTACTGACTTACTACCTATGATATACATCCATTTTGTACAAACCCTGATATTCTTGTCCATTTTCTACAAAATAAAATCATAATCGATGGCTAAAAGTTGTGGACTGGACTTTGTGAGAAGACGATAATGACTTAAAGACAGCTGAATGAGAGGATTGTTGGAATATAAATAATTACGTTCACACAGTATACTGAATCTAATGACGTGTGAGCCTTTCAGTTGGAGGAATTGCTGTTTTTCTTTATCAGGTGTGTTACTGAGTGGGGTAAATCAGTTGGAAACATGAACAGGTTGGTGGTGATGAACCGGGTTTGAGTTTAGGGCTGTGGCTCCTTTGAACTATAACCCAGCAGGTCTGGTGTCCCAGCTGCTCAGGAACCCAGAGAACACATGGCTACAAAAACTAAACAGCTGGAGCACTGAACTCCACAGAGGGCTGCCACAGCATGTATTGCTTCAGCACTGTCATGTATCAAGTCACGTCAGCACATGGAAGAAACTGGAAAGTAGTGCATATATAAAGGGAAAGGTGACAAACGGGTAGCTCACAGTTGGAGACCAGTATATTCACTGAAAGCAGGAAGCTAATCATAACTAAACATTGTGAAATTAAAAGGAAGTGATCAACAAAAGGCCAAAACATGACAGAAAGTATTGTTCACATGAGGGGGAGATGCCTTTCTTAATTTACGAGTTAGGGTGTTGTTTCCAGGCAACATGTTCTGTCACAGTAGTGTTTCCAATTCTTTCTTTTTAGACCATGTCAGAGCCATCATGAACTCACACACTCCATAACTACAGCTGCGTCAGAGAAGAAATTTTTATGTGTTTCAACCTCAGACAGGGCCTGACAGGCCCCTGGGACCTGTACTACAAGCAGGATTAATGTCTTAGTGAAGTAGCTTCAGGTTCGGATCAGGATATTTAGTTTCACAAAGCTGGTTCACTTCTTGTAGGGTTCTTTCATCATGGCAGCTGATGCAGGAGCTAACTGGCTTTGCAGCAGGTCAGGTTCTGAGATAACCTGACATAACAAATCACTTCTCTTAGAAAATTTAATATGAAGAAAAGACATCAGTGAGTCTCCGTCTATCTTTCATAAGTCAAAGACCAGATATGCTGTTTGGCTTTCACTGAGAACATTCTTCATGACAGATAAGTCAGCAGGAGAGAATACTGAGTCTAAAAAAAGGGCTGATGACAATGAAACTTGCTCCTGTTGACTCTTAAAGATTTGGAACTAACATTATTTAATTAATTACAGTGAGTGCGCAGTGTTAAACTCACCAAACAGCATCAACACATGTCTGTATGTTCGTGTTCACATTCACTTTATAAAATGCTTTAAAACTTAGGTAACTCACATCACTAGACAATTAAAATCTTTTTATTGTACTATCTTACAGTCTGTGGTAAAGCATGAGCTTAGACATTTACAGTAATCCCAGTCTGACTGCTTTTGATCGTCTGTTTTCTGTATTCAATTCAATTCAATTCAATTTTATTTATATAGCGCCAGATTACAACAATTGTCAAGGCACTTAAGTAATATAGTCCAATTCAAGCCAATTGGAATTCAATTCATTGTAATCATAATCCAATTAATTCATATAGAGCCAATTCAAAAACAATATCCTCGCTAAGGAAACCAACAGATTGCACTGAAACTTGTCTTCAGTCCAATCTCCCGTCCTGAGCCTGAGGGACTGTGGAAAGGAACGACTCCCTTTAACAGGAAGAAACCTCTGACAGAACCAGAACCAGGAAGAAACCTCTGGCAGAACCAGACTCAGGAAGGGTGGCCATCCGCCTCGACCAGCTGGGGTTTGAGAAGACAGAAAAGAGGGAAAAGAGGGGGGAAAAACACCATAACACCATTCAAAGGATATCTGTTGGAACAGGGAAACATACGTTAATAACCACAATAATGTCACATGTACATAAAATCATTTGAGAAATTAAACAGGGGGAAAAGAGAGCAAAGTGAGGAAAGGTGTGACAGATGAGGTCCCCCAGCAGTCTAAGCCTATAGCAGCTTAACTATGGGATGTTTCAGGATTACCTGAGCCATCCCTAACTATAAGCTTTATCAGAAAGGAAAGTTTTAAGCCTAATCTTAAAAGTGGAAAGGGTGTCTGCTTCCTGGACATTTACTGGCAGCTTATTCCACAAGAGAGGGACCTGATAACTGAAGGCTCTACCTCCCATTCTACTTTTAGAAACTCTGGGAACAACAAGTAAACCTGCAGTTTGGGAGCGAAGTGCTCTGTTAGGAAAATACCTTACAATTAAATCTTTAAGATATGATGGAGCTCGGTCATTAAGAGCTTTATATGTGAGAAGAAGAATCTTAAATTCTATTCTGAATTTAACAGGGAGCCAATGAAGAGAAGCTAAAACTGGAGAAACATGATCTCTGCTGTTAGTTCTCATCAGAACTCTGGCTGCAGCATTTTGGATCAGCTGGAGGCTTTTCAGAGAATATGTGGGACAGCCCAATAATAAGGAATTACAGTAGTTCAGTCCTGAAGTAACAAATGCATGAACTAGTTTCTCTGCATCACCCTGAGACAGGATGTTCCTGATTTTAGCAATATTACGAAGGTGAAAGAAGGCAGTCCTAGAAACCAGTTTTATATGTGCATCAAATGATAAATTCTGGTCAAAAATAACTCCAAGGTTCCTCACTGTAGAACTTAGAACAACAAACACCAGAGGTGTTTGTGATTTCCACTTTGGGAAAAACCGAGAATCAGAGATTCAAAAGAGCTAAAACTAATCTTGGGTCTAGGACTGATTAGTAACCCTGATCTGAAGATAGCTGCCACTCCTCCTCCTCTGCCTGTGGTTCGAGGAACATGAACATTTAAATAGTCAGAGGGAGTTGATTCATTAATGCTAACATGATCCTCCTGCTGCAGCCAGGTTTCTGTAAGACAAAATATATCAATATGATGATCACAGATCAAATCATTCACTAACAGAGACTTCAAAGGGAGAGATCTAATATTCAGCAAACCACATTTAATAGTTTGATGTTTTTGTTCAGTTAAAGTTTTTGTTTTAAATTTTTTTTGCACAAGAGGATTTGCTCCTTTTGTGTTTTTTGATTGAGGGGGGGGCAGCATCAGGTGGGAAGCCACAGAGAAGTGTGTAAGACTACAACTCTGCATCCTGGTCTCAACCCTGGGTTGTCATGTTTTTGGATGACTAATAAATTCGTCCATATTTCTAGAAATGAGAGCCGCTCCTTCCAAAGTGGGATGGATGCCGTCTCTCCTCATCAGACCAGGTTTTCTCCAGAAAGATTGCCAATTATCTATGTAGCCCACGTTGTTTGCTGGACACCATCTAGACAACCAGCGATTGAATGAGGACATGCGGCTAAACATGTCATCACTGGTCAGATTTGGCAGGGATCCAGAGAAAACTACGGTGTCCGACATTGTTTTGGCAAAATTACACACCGATGCAACATTAATTTTAGTGACCTCCGATTGGCGTAACCGGGTGTCATTACCGCCGACGTGAATAACTATTTTACCGTATTTCCGCTTATCCTCAGCCGGCAGTTTTAAATAGGATTCTATGTCGCCCGCTCTGGCCCCTGGAATACATTTGACTATGGTCGCTGGTGTCGCTAATGCCACGTTTCTGACTATAGAGCTGCCAATTACCAGGGTTTTGTCCTCAGCGGGTGTGTCGCTGAGCGGGGAAACTCAGTCCAATTAATACATACAGAGTCAATTAATAGAAAGTAGCCTCGCGAAGCAAACCAACAGATTGCATCAAAACTTCTCTTTGATTCAATCCCCCATCTTGAGCGTGTATGAGGCAACTGTAGAAATAAAAAACCTCCCTTTGAACAACAATAAACCTGAGAGGTGCATCATGGGAGGTCCTCCAGCAGTCTAGGTCAAGAGGAGCATAGCTATGGGATTTTTCAGGGTCATCTGAGCCATCCCCAACTATAAGCTTTATCAAAAAGGAAAGTTTTAAGCCTACAAGTAACAAACACCACGACACCATTCAAAGGATACCTTTTGGAGCAGGGAAACACAAGTTAATGACCACAATAATGTCACATAATGTCATATGAGAAATTAAACGGGGGGGGGGGGGGCAAAGTGAGGAAAGGTGTGACATAAGAGGTCCCTCAGCAGTCGAGGCTTATAGCAGCTTAACTATGGGATGTTTCAGGATTACCTGAGACATCCCTAACTGTAAGCTTTATCAAAAAGGAAAGTTTTAAGCCTGATCTTAAAGGTTGAGAGGGTGTCTCACTCTTAGGGACAACTTAGAGTCACCAATTAACCCAACATCCATGTTTTTGGATGGTGGCAGGAAGCAGAAGTACCCAGAGAGAAACCCACGCATGGACATGGAAACTATTTTCTGTGAGGGGGGGCAGGGTTTTCGTTGGGAGGGGCGGGAGAAGCACGCACACTTATCAGTGACTAAGGATTTGATTTGAAGTTATTTCATAAGAGCATGCAGTTATGAGAGAACAAGAATGGATAAAAACAGCATCTTTTTTGTTAAGAAAATGAAACTTTGATAACTAAACCAAGCTATTTTAGGACCATAACAGCATTGTTTGTACCCTTGAACGTGTCACTTATTCAGTAGCGATACTTAACATACCCAGGAATAGCACAAAAAAATACACCACAAATGAAAAAAAAGATAAGTCTGCGCTCATGACTCATGCAAGAATAAATTCTGGTCAAAAATAACTCCAAGGTTCCTCACTGTAGAACTAGAAGCCAAGGAAATACCATCTAGCGTAACTTTATAGCTAGACAATTTCTCCCTAAAGTGCTCAGGTCTTCAGAATCCAAAGATTTTCCATTTACAAGAACAAACTGAAATCAGATGAATATGACTTAAACCAATGCAGTTAATGCAGTTCCTTTAATCCCAATAACCTGTTCAAGTCTCTGTAACAGAATGCTGTGATCGATCGTATCAAATGCAGCACTGAAAGCCAACAGGAGAAGCACAGAAACAAGTCCGCTATCAGAGGCTAAGAGGAAATCTGATGGAACTGACGGAACCCCATATTTTGAGCATAATTGTGGCACTCATAGAACCCCATACTTTGAGAATAATGTTTGCACTGATGGAACCCCATACTTTGAGCATAATGTTGGTAGCGATGGAACCCCATACTTTGAGCATAATGCTGGGACCTATGAAACCCCATACTTTAAGAATAGTGTTGGCACTGGTGGAACCCCATACTTTGAGCATAATGTTGGTACCGATGGAACCCCATACTTTCAGAATAATGTTGGTACCGATGGAACCCCATACTTTCAGAATAATGTTGGTACCGATGGAACCCCATACTTTTAGCATAATGTTGGTACCGATGGAACCCCATACTTTCAGAATAATGTTGGTACCGATGGAACCCCATACTTTCAGAATAATGTTGGTACCGATGGAACCCCATACTTTCAGAATAATGTTTGCACTGATGGAACCCCATACTTTGAGCATAATGTTGGTAGCGATGGAACCCCATACTTTGAGCATAATGCTGGTACCGATGGAACCCCATACTTTAAGAATAGTGTTGGCACTGGTGGAACCCCATACTTTGAGCATAATGTTGGTACCGATGGAACCCCATACTTTCAGAATAATGTTGGTACCGATGGAACCCCATACTTTCAGAATAATGTTGGTACCGATGGAACCCCATACTTTTAGCATAATGTTGGTACCGATGGAACCCCATACTTTCAGAATAGTGTTGGCACTGGTGGAACCCCATACTTTGAGCATAATGTTGGTACCGATGGAACCCCATACTTTCAGAATAATGTTGGTACCGATGGAACCCCATACTTTTAGCATAATGTTGGTACCGATGGAACCCCATACTTTCAGAATAATGTTGGTACCGATGGAACCCCATACTTTCAGAATAATGTTGGTACCGATGGAACCCCATACTTTGAGCATAATGTTGGTACCGATGGAACCCCATACTTTCAGAATAATGTTGGTACCGATGGAACCCCATACTTTTAGCATAATGTTGGTACCGATGGAACCCCATACTTTCAGAATAATGTTGGTACCGATGGAACCCCATACTTTCAGAATAATGTTGGTACCGATGGAACCCCATACTTTTAGCATAATGTTGGTACCGATGGAACCCCATACTTTTAGCATAATGTTGGTACCGATGGAACCCCATACTTTCAGAATAATGTTGGTACCGATGGAACCCCATACTTTCAGAATAATGTTGGTACCGATGGAACCCCATACTTTCAGAATAATGTTGGTACCGATGGAACCCCATACTTTTAGCATAATGTTGGTACCGATGGAACCCCATACTTTCAGAATAATGTTGGTACCGATGGAACCCCATACTTTCAGAATAATGTTGGTACCGATGGAACCCCATACTTTCAGAATAATGTTGGTACCGATGGAACCATAAACTTTGAGTATAATTGTGGCATTAATGGAATCTCATACTGTGTCTGTCATCGATGGTGTCCATCTCTTCATTGAGTTTTGTTTCAGGTTCCACATCATGTTGGATCATTAATCCATTAATAGATTGAACTTTGATAAGAGTTGATAGTGTCCGTGTTGTATTGAAGTTAAGGCTGAAACTCTGACTAAAACTCCAGCATATCTCTGGAACCAGTTAATCCTGCTTTCATCTGTGCTGGTTTATAACAAGAGCTATAAAAAAACATGTGCTATCTTTTAAATCATTTTCTTTTTTTTTTTGGATTCCAGAGACAATGTTGAACTAACAGTTAAAGTTTAGTAACAAAACACTGAAAAACATCATCGTGTATCAGTTGGAAAACGTAATGTGCTGTTTCCAGCTGAAAAGAAAATTCTTGAAACGGTTTTCTCATCAATATAATAATTAATCCGAACACCCTCAGCACAACACCATTCTCATAGCTGCTCTTTGGCCAGTCCGTCCCTCAGAAGACTCACGCGGCCTGTACGTCAGGAACGTGAATCGTGCAGAGAGGCGGGAAGTTGTCATGCACACTTACTCAGTCAGACCAGAAGGTGGCGCACATCTCTGTTCATTCATACCGTGCTTTTCCACATCCTGTTGGAAAACTTTGTGCTGGCTGCCTAACTGCAGCTGCTTTGAGTTGATTCTGGGGGAGTTTCCGTGGCTGAAGTGTTCTCAGAATGTTTAGTCACACGAAACTAAAGGTTTTTAGCGGCCTTCATGTGTTCAGCTTGTTGGTGTTTTCTGTTTCGGGGGAGTTGGAGAGTCGCTCCGGTTTGTTCCAAGAGCTCCGGGACGCTCTGACTGACCTGGCCGGAGAGGGCAGAACCCTCTTGGGTAGGCTGGCAGAGGAGCAGATGGTGCTGTCGGTGCAGAAGGTGAGATATGAAGTTATGGAGTTAGCTCTCAATGAAGCAGCACGTGAATGCTACATGTAAGTTCTCTGGAACAGCTCCGTGAACCTGAACAAACACAGTGGATATTAAAGTAGTGTGAACAGGCCTGTGTGTGCGTGCTGCCATGGAGCATCTGAGTGACGGGAGTCACTGCGCAGACTCCATTCTTTAGAACTTATTATTTATTATCCTTACCACACTGATAATCTCATGACGTTTGTCAGCTGCATGTGCTCTGCTGGGCCTCAAGGAATGATGGGAACCTTCCGGTCTCACCTGATCCAACAACTGATTAGTTGAAACTAACCTTTCACTTGGAACGTGACTGGTTCCAAATGCAGGTCATAAACTGCAGTTGATGTCATATCTGTGTTCTGCAGTGTGTTGGATCAATAATCAATAATCAGTCTGAGCACATGATTTTCAACTGCCTTTCAATGACTTTAAATGCTGTTCTGATCAGTTCATGTTAACGGGTGAGGACGGGTGAGGAGGGGTGAGGAGGAGACACAGCTCATGTTAACGGGTGAGGAGGGGTGAGGAGGGGTGAGGAGGAGACACAGTTCATGTTAACGGGTGAGGAGGAGACACAGTTCATGTTAACGGGTGAGGAGGGGTGAGGAGGAGACACAGTTCATGTTAACGGGTGAGGAGGGGTGAGGAGGAGACACAGTTCATGTTAACGGGTGAGGAGGGGTGAGGAGGAGACACAGCTCATGTTAACGGGTGAGGAGGGGTGAGGAGGAGACACAGTTCATGTTAACGGGTGAGGAGGGGTGAGGAGGAGACACAGTTCATGTTAACGGGTGAGGAGGGGTGAGGAGGGGTGAGGAGGAGACACAGTTCATGTTAACGGGTGAGGAGGGGTGAGGAGGAGACACAGTTCATGTTAACGGGTGAGGAGGGGTGAGGAAGAGACACAGTTCATGTTAACGGGTGAGGAGGGGTGAGGAGGAGACACAGTTCATGTTAACGGGTGAGGAGGGGTGAGGAGGGGTGAGGAGGAGACACACAGTTCATGTTAACAGGTGAGGACGGGTGAGGAGGGGTGAGGAGGAGACACAGTTCATGTTAACGGGTGAGGAGGGGTGAGGAGGAGACACAGTTCATGTTAACGGGTGAGGAGGGGTGAGGAGGAGACACAGTTCATGTTAACGGGTGAGGAGGGGTGAGGAGGAGACACAGTTCATGTTAACGGGTGAGGAGGGGTGAGGAGGAGACACAGCTCATGTTAACGGGTGAGGAGGGGTGAGGAGCAGACACACAGTTCATGTTAACGGGTGAGGAGGGGTGAGGAGGAGACACAGTTCATGTTAACGGGTGAGGAGGGGTGAGGAGGAGACACAGCTCATGTTAACGGGTGAGGAGGGGTGAGGAGCAGACACAGTTCATGTTAACGGGTGAGGAGGGGTGAGGAGCAGACGCACAGTTCATGTTAACGGGTGAGGAGGGGTGAGGAGGAGACACAGTTCATGTTAACGGGTGAGGAGGGGTGAGGAGCAGACACACAGTTCATGTTAACGGGTGAGGAGGGGTGAGGAGGAGACACAGTTCATGTTAACGGGTGAGGAGGGGTGAGGAGGAGACACAGCTCATGTTAACGGGTGAGGAGGGGTGAGGAGCAGACACACAGTTCATGTTAACGGGTGAGGAGGGGTGAGGAGCAGACACACAGTTCATGTTAACGGGTGAGGAGGGGTGAGGAGCAGACGCACAGTTCATGTTAACGGGTGAGGAGGGGTGAGGAGCAGACACAGTTCATGTTAACGGGTGAGGAGGGGTGAGGAGCAGACACACAGTTCATGTTAACGGGTGAGGAGGGGTGAGGAGGAGACACAGTTCATGTTAACGGGTGAGGAGGGGTGAGGAGGGGTGAGGAGGAGACACAGTTCATGTTAACGGGTGAGGAGGGGTGAGGAGCAGACGCACAGTTCATGTTAACGGGTGAGGATGGGTGAGGAGCAGACGCACAGTTCATGTTAACGGGTGAGGAGGGGTGAGGAGGAGACACAGTTCATGTTAACGGGTGAGGAGGGGTGAGGAGGAGACACAGTTCATGTTAACGGGTGAGGAGGGGTGAGGAGGAGACACAGTTCATGTTAACGGGTGAGGAGGGGTGAGGAGGAGACACAGTTCATGTTAACGGGTGAGGAGGGGTGAGGAGCAGACACAGTTCATGTTAACGGGTGAGGAGGGGTGAGGAGGAGACACAGTTCATGTTAACGGGTGAGGAGGGGTGAGGAGCAGACACAGTTCATGTTAACGGGTGAGGAGGGGTGAGGAGGAGACACAGTTCATGTTAACGGGTGAGGAGGGGTGAGGAGGAGACACAGTTCATGTTAACGGGTGAGGAGGGGTGAGGAGGAGACACAGTTCATGTTAACGGGTGAGGAGGGGTGAGGAGGAGACACAGTTCATGTTAACGGGTGAGGAGGGGTGAGGAGGAGACACAGTTCATGTTAACGGGTGAGGAGGAGACACAGTTCATGTTAACGGGTGAGGAGGGGTGAGGAGGAGACACAGTTCATGTTAACGGGTGAGGAGGGGTGAGGAGGAGACACAGTTCATGTTAACGGGTGAGGAGGGGTGAGGAGGAGACACAGCTCATGTTAACGGGTGAGGAGGGGTGAGGAGGAGACACAGTTCATGTTAACGGGTGAGGAGGGGTGAGGAGGAGACACAGTTCATGTTAACGGGTGAGGAGGGGTGAGGAGGAGACACAGTTCATGTTAACGGGTGAGGAGGGGTGAGGAGCAGACACAGTTCATGTTAACGGGTGAGGAGGGGTGAGGAGGAGACACAGTTCATGTTAACGGGTGAGGAGGGGTGAGGAGGAGACACAGTTCATGTTAACGGGTGAGGACGGGTGAGGATGGGTGAGGAGCAGACACAGTTCATGTTAACGGGTGAGGAGGGGTGAGGAGGAGACACAGTTCATGTTAACGGGTGAGGACGGGTGAGGAGGGGTGAGGAGGAGACACAGTTCATGTTAACGGGTGAGGAGGGGTGAGGAGGAGACACAGTTCATGTTAACGGGTGAGGAGCAGACACACAGTTCATGTTAACGGGTGAGGAGGGGTGAGGAGGGGTGAGGAGGAGACACAGTTCATGTTAACGGGTGAGGAGCAGACACACAGTTCATGTTAACGGGTGAGGAGGGGTGAGGAGGGGTGAGGAGGAGAAACAGTTCATGTTAACGGGTGAGGAGCAGACGCACAGTTCATGTTAACGGGTGAGGATGGGTGAGGAGCAGACACACAGTTCATGTTAACGGGTGAGGAGGGGTGAGGAGCAGACACACAGTTCATGTTAACGGGTGAGGAGGGGTGAGGAGGAGACACAGTTCATGTTAACGGGTGAGGAGGGGTGAGGAGGAGACACAGCTCATGTTAACGGGTGAGGAGGGGTGAGGAGCAGACACACAGTTCATGTTAACGGGTGAGGAGGGGTGAGGAGCAGACGCACAGTTCATGTTAACGGGTGAGGATGGGTGAGGAGCAGACACAGTTCATGTTAACGGGTGAGGAGGGGTGAGGAGCAGACGCACAGTTCATGTTAACGGGTGAGGAGGGGTGAGGAGCAGACACAGTTCATGTTAACGGGTGAGGAGGGGTGAGGAGCAGACACACAGTTCATGTTAACGGGTGAGGAGGGGTGAGGAGGAGACACAGTTCATGTTAACGGGTGAGGAGGGGTGAGGAGGGGTGAGGAGGAGACACAGTTCATGTTAACGGGTGAGGAGGGGTGAGGAGCAGACGCACAGTTCATGTTAACGGGTGAGGATGGGTGAGGAGCAGACGCACAGTTCATGTTAACGGGTGAGGAGGGGTGAGGAGGAGACACAGTTCATGTTAACGGGTGAGGAGGGGTGAGGAGGAGACACAGTTCATGTTAACGGGTGAGGAGGGGTGAGGAGGAGACACAGTTCATGTTAACGGGTGAGGAGGGGTGAGGAGGAGACACAGTTCATGTTAACGGGTGAGGAGGGGTGAGGAGCAGACACAGTTCATGTTAACGGGTGAGGAGGGGTGAGGAGGAGACACAGTTCATGTTAACGGGTGAGGAGGGGTGAGGAGCAGACACAGTTCATGTTAACGGGTGAGGAGGGGTGAGGAGGAGACACAGTTCATGTTAACGGGTGAGGAGGGGTGAGGAGGAGACACAGTTCATGTTAACGGGTGAGGAGGGGTGAGGAGGAGACACAGTTCATGTTAACGGGTGAGGAGGGGTGAGGAGGAGACACAGTTCATGTTAACGGGTGAGGAGGGGTGAGGAGGAGACACAGTTCATGTTAACGGGTGAGGAGGAGACACAGTTCATGTTAACGGGTGAGGAGGGGTGAGGAGGAGACACAGTTCATGTTAACGGGTGAGGAGGGGTGAGGAGGAGACACAGTTCATGTTAACGGGTGAGGAGGGGTGAGGAGGAGACACAGCTCATGTTAACGGGTGAGGAGGGGTGAGGAGGAGACACAGTTCATGTTAACGGGTGAGGAGGGGTGAGGAGGAGACACAGTTCATGTTAACGGGTGAGGAGGGGTGAGGAGGAGACACAGTTCATGTTAACGGGTGAGGAGGGGTGAGGAGCAGACACAGTTCATGTTAACGGGTGAGGAGGGGTGAGGAGGAGACACAGTTCATGTTAACGGGTGAGGACGGGTGAGGATGGGTGAGGAGCAGACACAGTTCATGTTAACGGGTGAGGAGGGGTGAGGAGGAGACACAGTTCATGTTAACGGGTGAGGACGGGTGAGGAGGGGTGAGGAGGAGACACAGTTCATGTTAACGGGTGAGGAGGGGTGAGGAGGAGACACAGTTCATGTTAACGGGTGAGGAGCAGACACACAGTTCATGTTAACGGGTGAGGAGGGGTGAGGAGGGGTGAGGAGGAGACACAGTTCATGTTAACGGGTGAGGAGCAGACACACAGTTCATGTTAACGGGTGAGGAGGGGTGAGGAGGGGTGAGGAGGAGACACAGTTCATGTTAACGGGTGAGGAGCAGACGCACAGTTCATGTTAACGGGTGAGGATGGGTGAGGAGCAGACACACAGTTCATGTTAACGGGTGAGGAGGGGTGAGGAGGAGACACAGTTCATGTTAACGGGTGAGGAGCAGACACACAGTTCATGTTAACGGGTGAGGAGGGGTGAGGAGGGGTGAGGAGCAGACACAGTGTGACCTCAGACGGTCGCCCCCCCCCCCCATCCTGTGGAATCGTCCCGTTCTGTTCACACACGGCAGAACATCAGCACACAGGTTTATTCTCCAGTCAAAGCTCATGTCGTATTCCTCTGTCACATGTCAGCTGTATGACCTTTGAACTCCCAGTCGCTCCTCTTCTCTGGGCTCTACATCAGGAACCGTTCTTATATAGGTGCTTTTACTGAGAATTTATTTTAAGTTTATTTTAGTAAGAGTAGAGCTGCTGATGCATTCAGTGACGGATGGGAAGTTGGATTTTCCACCTCTGACCGTGAAGAAAACAACACCTATTAGCATTCAGATAGAGCTTTATTAGCTGAAAAGCAAGAGGACCAGAGTTTGAATTATTCTCTTCTGAGGCACAGTAAGGGCAGCAGGTGGTGTAGCTGAAGTTGGGTGGAGGTTAATGTGGGGCAGTTGGATTGAACAGGCAGCATGATATCACAGTACCTGCAAATCTTAAGCGCTCACTGATTGAGATGCTGTCAAATCCATGGGCGCCTAAAGTTCCAGGAGTGGAATTTTGAGTTGGCTGTGACTTCACATTCCCGTAATGAGAACCTGTAATTTACTTTTTATTTGTCACATAATCATTTGATTGTTTAAAATGTTTTATTTTGGACTTTATTCCTTTATGATCGTTTCTGAGTGAAACCACATTTCTTCCCTCATGCTATGATGAGTGAAGTTATCTTCTGGCCTGTCAGCATGCACCACACCAGCTGCCTCCTTCATAGAACCATCCACAGGAACAGTGGAAACCAATAATCAGACCCATGCGCCTGCAGCCAGCAGGGTCAGCCTGCTGCCCTGGAACTCCTCCTGCCAGAGAAACGGAGCTCATGTGGTCCACGTTTCTGCTCTGAACTCACTGAAGCAGGCTTCTTCCTCACTTTAAGCTGGTCTCCTCCCTGCAGGCTTTCTCTCAGGTGCTGGACGTAGCTGCAGAGGGTTTGGCTGGCGGTCTTAACATTCTGCTGCAGTATTTGTCACACTTCCTTCATGCTGCTGGAGTCCAAGGTAAGGTAGCTTCATCACTAACCCATTCTCTGAATGTTCTTTTCCCCATGTCGTGGAAACAGGCTTTGTGCTCATTTTCAAGATAAAAATGAATAAAAATAGCTAGTTAGTGAGCACGCTGCATGCTCACATCTGTGCATCGTAGGAACATGTGCTCAACAGCTGTGGGAATGTGATTTGTTCTGAGTAGAAGAGCAGCTCATTTACACGCCTCCGTGACCTGAGCTGGATCCATTGGACCACCTGAGCACTGCAGAGTCCAGCAGGGACTGAAGGTCTGTTCTCACCAGATGTCAGTGTCTGTTGGGTTTTTTCTGCAGTGTTAAAGGCTTATTCGCCAGAAGGGGAGATTTCAGAACCACCAGTAGTTTTTATGATGCTTTGAACAATTAAAATGGGTTAATTCGTAGAGCAGGCAGGGTAGGTGTCATGTGGTCACTTATCAGTTGGAAAAAAAGACATCCTGATCAGCCTGCTGCTGTTCTTTGGTAATTAATTCAGACCAATCAGAGAAGCCTCGCGGGGGTCAGTGTGTGCTTCCACACATCAAGCCAGCGCTGCATTCTGTGATGCTGGCTCCCACACACACAGCCTGTTACCCCCTTCCTCACCATCTCAGAGGTTAACTTTGACCCACCTCTGATGTGCAATAAGCCTCATCAGTCCCAGCTTCAAAGGAGAGTGATAAAGCCGGCAGGCAGCATTTTGTGCAGGTGTTCTTCTGTCTTTGCACATTGAGCATGTCAACACCAACATAAAGAGGGCTGCTGCGTTCAAGTCTGAAGGAAGTGGGAGACATCGGAGACGACTGACTCGATCTTAGCTGAGTGTCAGCTGGACTGAGGAGCTCTGCTGAAGAGTGCAGACGTGTCTCTGCCTCCTCCTGCTGCTTTATTAGCTTTTAAATCATTTTACTTCTTTCCACAAGTCTTGAATATCATTTTATGATTTTATTTTAAGTGAACCAAGACTTTTTAAATCATTTTTATTCTTTTTACAAATGATCTGATGAGCCAGCGACTACAGTCCTTCAACATGTCCTGTGAAAGCTGTCGGGTATATCAACCAGAAATCTGTGTGCTACAAGAAATGATTTTTGCCTTAGAAACTGAAATGGGACTTCATGAAACGCTCCCAATGGAATCCAGTGGTAAGAAGTCCACGTTTACTTCCAAAGGAAAGGGTGAAAAAGCAGCATCAGAGACCCTTCACTCCTCCTTCACTCCTACTGTGCCCAACCCACACACTATTTTGTCTCAAATTCCATCAGATGCACAGTTTTTCTCAGTAGTTCACTTGTCTAACGCATTTTTCTCTGTGCCAGTGCACCCTGATAGCCCATTTTGGTTTGCTTTTTAGTTTGAAGGGAGATCTTGGACTTTTACCCGGTTATGCCAGGGGTACTGTGAAAGTCCCACTATTTACAATGCTGCCCTCAAAGCTAGTCTGGATTAACTTCAATCAACCACAGGCTCTGCTCTTTTGCAGTATGTGGATTACATCCTTTTATGTAGTCCATCTAAACAACAGTGTGAAAAAGACACAGTGAATCTGTTGAAACATCTTCCTTCTTATGGCCATAAAGCCAGCCTTTCTAATTTACAGTTTGTACAGGACGAAGTCACCTTTTTGGGTCATGTGATTTCTAAGGATGGGCGCTCACTTTCTCCTAAACGTGTTGCTGCAGTTCAGATCATTCCTAAACCGGTTACTAAAAAACAGCTTATGTCATTCTTAGGTATAACATCTTACTGCAGGAACTTTATTCCTAACTACTCTTTTCTCGAAGCTGCCTTAGGTACTCTTATCCATGGTAAAGGCCTCCAGTCAGCTGATCGTGTTCCATGGACTCCTGAGGCTGAATCAGCCTTTAGTCAGCTTAAGCTGGCTCTTCAAACAGCACCAACACTTGGCATTCCAGATCCTCATGAACCTTTCATACAGGCAGTTGATGAGAAGCATGGTTGTATGACATCTGTTCTTATGCAGGAACATGGGGGCAGGCAAAGGCCAGTGGCTCATTTCTCAGCAAAACTGGACTCTGTGGCTGCAGGCCGCGCAAAAATACTGTCAGTCATGTATGGTTTGTGCCACACATAATGTAGGAAAGGCATTACACACATCACAAGCTGCTTACAACTTTAAAGCTGAATGATAGTGTCTTTTCCAAGACTCTGTGATGGACTTGGTGCTGAGCCGAAGAAACGTCCAACTGTTGGTATCAATGGAGGATATGTAAGTTCACCAGGAATAAAGTTAGCAAAACAGCGTCACAAACGCTGCTGCTCGAGTCCTGACTAGAACCAGGAAGTACGGCCATATCAGTCCAGAGCTCAGGTCTAGAACCAGGAAGTACGACCATATTAGTCCAGAGCTCAGGTCTAGAACCAGGAAATACGACCATATTAGTCCAGAGCTCAGGTCCAGAACCAGGAAATACGACCATATTAATCCAGAGCCCAGGTCTAGAACCGGGAAATATGACCATATCAGTCCAGAGCTCAGGTCTAGAACCAGGAAGTACGACCATATTAGTCCAGAGCTCAGGTCTAGAACCAGGAAGTACGACCATATTTGTCCAGAGCTCAGGTCCAGAACCAGGAAGTATGACCATATTAGTCCAGAGCTCAGGTCTAGAACCAGGAAGTACGACCATATTAGTCCAGAGCTCAGGTCTAGAACCAGGAAGTACGACCATATTAGTCCAGAGCTCAGGTCCAGAACCAGGAAGTACGACCATATTAGTCCAGAGCCCAGGTCTAGAACCAGGAAATACGACCATATTAATCCAGAGCTCAGGTCTAGAACCGGGAAATATGACCATATCAGTCCAAAGCTCAGGTCTAGAACCAGGAAGTACGACCATATTTGTCCAGAGCTCAGGTCCAGAACCAGGAAGTATGGCCATATTAGTCCAGAGCTCAGGTCTAGAACCAGGAAATACGACCATATCAGTCCAGAACCAGGAAGTACGACCATATTAGTCCAGAGCTCAGGTCCAGAACCAGGAAGTACGACCATATTAGTCCAGAGCTCAGGTCTAGAACCGGGAAATATGACCATATCAGTCCAAAGCTCAGGTCTAGAACCAGGAAGTACGACCATATTTGTCCAGAGCTCAGGTCCAGAACCAGGAAGTATGACCATATTAGTCCAGAGCTCAGGTCTAGAACCAGGAAATACGACCATATCAGTCCAGAACCAGGAAGTACGACCATATTAGTCCAGAGCTCAGGTCTAGAACCAGGAAGTACGACCATATTAGTCCAGTGCTCAGGTCTAGAACCAGGAAATACGACCATATTAGTCCAGAGCTCAGGTCTAGAACCAGGAAGTACGACCATATTAGTCCAGAGCTCAGGTCTAGAACCAGGAAGTACGACCATATTAGTCCAGTGCTCAGGTCTAGAACCAGGAAATACGACCATATTAGTCCAGAGCTCAGGTCTAGAACCAGGAAGTACGACCATATTAGTCCAGTGCTCAGGTCTAGAACCAGGAAATACGACCATATTAGTCCAGAGCTCAGGTCTAGAACCAGGAAATACGACCATATTAGTCCAGAGCTCAGGTCTAGAACCAGGAAATACCACCATATTAGTCCAGAGCTCAGGTCTAGAACCAGGAAATACCACCATATTAGTCCAGTGCTCAGGTCTAGAACCTGGAAATACGACCATATTAGTCCAGTGCTCAGGTCTAGAACCAGGAAATACGACCATATTAATCCAGAGCTCAGGTCTAGAACCGGGAAATACGACCATATTAGTCCAGAGCTCAGGTCTAGAACCAGGAAGTACGACCATATTAGTCCAGAGCTCAGGTCTAGAACCGGGAAATATGACCATATCAGTCCAAAGCTCAGGTCTAGAACCAGGAAGTACGACCATATTTGTCCAGAGCTCAGGTCCAGAACCAGGAAGTATGACCATATTAGTCCAGAGCTCAGGTCTAGAACCAGGAAATACGACCATATCAGTCCAGAACCAGGAAGTACGACCATATAAGTCCAGAGCTCAGGTCTAGAACCAGGAAGTACGACCATATTAGTCCAGTGCTCAGGTCTAGAACCAGGAAATACGACCATATTAGTCCAGAGCTCAGGTCTAGAACCAGGAAGTACGACCATATTAGTCCAGTGCTCAGGTCTAGAACCAGGAAATACGACCATATTAGTCCAGAGCTCAGGTCTAGAACCAGGAAATACGACCATATTAGTCCAGAGCTCAGGTCTAGAACCAGGAAATACGACCATATTAGTCCAGAGCTCAGGTCTAGAACCAGGAAATACCACCATATTAGTCCAGAGCTCAGGTCTAGAACCAGGAAATACCACCATATTAGTCCAGTGCTCAGGTCTAGAACCGGGAAATACCACCATATTAGTCCAGTGCTCAGGTCTAGAACCAGGAAGTACGACCATATTAGTCCAGTGCTCAGGTCTAGAACCAGGAAGTACGACCATATTAGTGCAGAGCTCAGGTCTAGAACCAGGAAGTACGACCATATTAGTCCAGAGCTCAGGTCTAGAACCAGGAAATACGACCATATTAATCCAGAGCTCAGGTCTAGAACCGGGAAATACCACCATATTAGTCCAGAGCTCAGGTCTAGAACCAGGAAATACGACCATATTAATCCAGAGCTCAGGTCTAGAACCGGGAAATACGACCATATTAGTCCAGAGCTCAGGTCTAGAACCAGGAAGTACGACCATATTAGTCCAGAGCTCAGGTCTAGAACCAGGAAGTACGACCACATTAGTCCAGAGCTCAGGTCTAGAACCAGGAAGTACGACCACATTAGTCCAGAGCTCAGGTCTCTGTACCGGCTTCCTGTCGCTCAGAGAATAGACGTTAAAACAGCTCTGCTCCTGTACATCTCTGACATGTTAGAGCCATATGAACCAACTGGGACCCTGAGAACCTCAGGGAGGGGTCTCCTGCTGGTGCCCAGAGTCAGGACTAAACAAGCTGAGGCTTCGTTTCAGTCTTATGCTCCTAAAATCTGGAAGAGTCTTCCAGAAGATGTGAGACAGCCTCAGCTCTGACAAAGTTTAAATCCAGGCTGAAAACAGTTTATTTAGCTGTGCATATGACAACTGAAAGTATTTATCTGCACTCTTCGGTTTTAATTGAATTAATTAATGATTATTTTTAAGGTTTTATGGAATGATTTTATTTTCCTTCTGATTTTATGTGGCTGTAAAGCACTTTGAATTGCCCTGTGGATGAATTGTGCTCTACAAATAAACTTGCCTTACATCGGGTTTATTTTCCAACATGAATTCAGAACATGCAGCCTAATCATTTTTCTTGTTAGCAGCTGGAATAAAACCCTGCAGGGGGAAACAGAACCTCGAAGCTCATATGCCTGATAGGGTGTTGCTACAGCACTAATGAATGGTCAGTGTCTTTTTGGAAAACTTTCTCGCCATCAAACAGCACATGTGTGACATCCTGAGACCGATATCCAGGACCTGCCAAGAAGTCCACAACTGTGGATTTATTCTTTCATTCAGGCAGAGTTTCAGCCACCCTCTCCTCCTGGAGTTTGAATATAGACCATCATAACTGTCATGTTTTCTGTGGCCTCATGCGATGGTTGAGTCGAGATGAAAATGATTTTAAACACCTGCCAACAAACGCCACATGCTTACATGAAATGACTGTATCAGGACAAACGGGTTGTATCATCTGACATCAGAACTTATTAGCATAAATCCACTGGTTGTTGCTTTTGTTGGACCCTCAGAGAATTCCACTCAGAACTTGTTTCTGTACTGTATTTAGTGTCTCTGCTCTTGTTTTTCACAGTTGGCTTCCCTGTGAGAAAAGTGACACCCGACGGGCTGATCTTTGTGGGTCAGTGGGTCCTTGTGTCTCTCATTTGCTACTGGCTGATCTCCTTTGCGCTCCGACTGGTTGCATCCACCCTGAGGCGGGCTCTGTGGTTGTTGAAACTTGGAGTGGCTTTTGCCTGTTTTGGACTCATCCTGAGTGACTACCGGGTGGGCACAGAGACCATGGCCATCCGATTAGCTGTCCTGGTGTGCGTCTGCGTCATTCTGGGAGTTGGAACCTCGAGTGGTTCTATTGTGGCGGACAAAACGGCTCGATTGGAGGAGCAGGTGAAGATCCTTGAAAGACGGCTCAGAGAAATGGAGAGATGGACTCGGACGGAGGAGTGAAGGAGCCAGCAGATGTCAAATGTTTCAGCCTCATCCGTAGAAGATGTCCCTTAATGAGGTTCTACGCATCTGATATTTTCATTACTCGTGATTTTTATTGACATGATATATTTTTAAGCCTCAGATGGATATAAATGAAACTTTTTTTTGAAAAACGGACTAAATCACCTGTTTTGTTGCCTCAGCATTAACATACAAATCAAATGAAAGAATTCAGCGGTATTAAAACATTTAAATGGAGAAACCACCTGAGCAGGCCCAGCTCTGGGCTGTGGTCATGTGATCAGACCCAATGCTAAGGACATTAGGCATTCTTTGTTTGTAGCTGAGGTGCTGCCCAGGAGAAGCAGTTCAAACGCTGAGCTCAGCACCATTTGCACCCATCATAGTTCACCTGAACATGTTGAACGCTTTCAGACTGTGCCTTAGTGTGGAAGAGCAGGAAGATGAAAAGTGTTCTGGCTCTACTCGTAGCATTATGCTGTTTCTGTGCAGCTGCTGTGCGATCCGTACGCTGGATATTATCGGTCTTCAGCACCATTTATCTTTAAAAGCTGCTTTGTTTCTAAGTAGATGAATGCAGTTATAAGCCAAAGATGGTAACTTTATTCTCAGAGAACGTGTGCAGCCTAAACTGCTGTTTTATATGACAATAAAACCTGATCCATTTTCCACGATGCTCACAGAGCTCAGTGTCTTCTTTGTTGTATAAAAATGAAGATGTCAGCTCATGAAACTTCTCTGTTCTCCTGGTGACACAATTCTGAGAGTGAAAGAGTTTATCTGAGTAGAGATGAAAGTAATCCAGCAGTTTAAGCCTTAGAAAAGCTCCTGAGGAGGCGGCAGGAGGCTGTTCTTCACACAACAGCTGAGTTATTAACGTGCTGCAGTTCAGCAGGTTTCTTTATTAGATTTAGCCCTTTTTCAGCCAGTGATTTTTAAAGCCTTTAAAGCCTTTTTTTAAAAAGAACTATTGCATAACTAGTTGGTTGACTTAAATGTGAGCTCTTTCAAAAAGGGAAGTTTAGTTTAGTCTTGAAAGCATATTACAGATGTGCTAACCTCAAAATGTTTCAGTGAAAATGCTGCGAAACATGCACACAACTGTCTGCGTGAAGTTATGGATAAACTGAAGATTTTCATGCATGTTTAAAATATATTTTTTATTCTGATTAATACCCACAGCTGTATCTGAAATGTGAGTGTTTTTTAGCTGTTAAATGTGAGTCTGATCTGTTGTGGATCCTGTATCCACCTCAGCTGGATGTCCTCACTCTCCATGTGAACAGGTGCTGTGTGCTGATCCTGCTAGGGAGCCATGACACTGTCATGAAATGCTTATTATAGTTCCAGCATGTTTTTACACACAGGCAGACACTTCAGCATCCTTCACTCTCTGCTCCGATCCTGCTGGGCCCTGAGGTGGCTGCAGGGGAGGCTTCTTTCTCTGAACCAGCGCAGGTGAGCCTTGGGTTTTAGGCTCATAATGCCCAAAGAAAATGGGATTTAGTTGCATATAAATCGAAGTGAATGAAATGTAGAACCAAAGCTGTGTTTGCTATCTACATTTCTGTAACTAACCAAAGCATTGATATTATACCATAAAAAACCCCATAAAGGAATCAGTCTGTACATGGCAACAGTCTCTTTAATATTCACTTTGAGTAGCAAATCTCAGCTCTGTTCAGTGTGCAGAGTGAAGAGTCACTGGCTTACAGCTGAAAGATGGCTGTGGAGCCCTCAGCTCCAACTCCATCAACTACCACACGCATGATGATTGGTTACAGAAACAATAAAAAAACATCTTATTATAATATGCACACCAGTTCTACATCAAACACTGTTACATGTGAGGAACATTACGGCAGGAAACAGACAACAGGGTGAGGGTTACTACAGCGTATGGAAGAATGGAGGAGACATGAGGCCTCGTTCACTTCAGATCAGAAGGCACCAACAGTGGTGAGTTGTGTTCATGGTCACAAAACAAACCTGCACCTTAGGTAGGCTGAAGAGGCAGAATAATAACTGAACCTCAGCTGAGGTAGATGGCCACCTTTCCAGGTTCTGGTTATGCTGGGGGTCTCTTTCTGTTAAAAGGCAGTTGTTCCTCCCCACTGGCCTGTGCATGTTCAGGATGAGTGGTAGTGAAGATTCTTTCGGAATGGTATAGAGGGCAGCTGTTTATGAACTGGTATTATATGATTACATCTAGAATTAATGTGGTTGAACCTGACAGTGTGAAACTGAACTTGTTGCCCTTCTAAGTAAAGTACCCTGAGTTGACTTTGGTTGTGACATGAACATTTGGTGCTACATGAACAAAGTGAATTAAACCGAATACCATAAAACAGATGAATGCTCATTGAGGTGAGGAAGCAAAGAGCAGAATGTGTTCACGTGATGTTTGCTGCCCCCACCCACACCTGTTTCTATCCGTGAGTTAAAATCTACTGAAGAAGAACATAGAATGGTCAGACACACTGTGGCGTGAACATGTGGAGGGGATGAGTCAGCCTGCTACAGGAAGCTGGAGGAGGTTTTGCAGCTATCAATCTGGAACTGGTAAGCAGCTCCGTCAGAGGAGCTGAGAACATTGGTGGAGGAGGGGTCTGCAGGAGCCCCGGGACCTGGTGCAGCCTTGGCCTGTGTGTCACAGAAACAAAAAATATGTCATTTATTTCCTCTTTAAAAAGCAGTGTTTATTGGACCATTGTTTCATAAGCACATTCCTTCATGTTTTAAAAAAGACGAGTACAGACTAACAGCACTGTACGTGTTCTCCAAGCACTCCCACACACCAGCAGCTACAGACATGATTCCAAAGAGTCTCTATTTCTATAAAAAAATGAATGGGACTATAAATGGGAGTAGAGACTTGAAGTGTAGCAGCTTAATGAGGTGCAGCTACAGAAGTTGGAAGGTTGTAGCATGGATCTTATGATCTATTTCTAAAATGTTTTAAAAGATCAGCGAAAAAAGGCATCAATTCCTCTCTCATGATTTGGGTTGTTAAGGAGAGAACAATGTATGACCAACGTGTGTGTGTGTGTGTGTGTGTGTGTGTGTGTACCTGTGGTGCAGCAGTCAGAAGGGGATCAGCAGGTGAAGAGTTCACTTCCTCCATCTTGGTCTCCAACTTAACATACTCCTGAGCTACTGCAGGTGGAGGACCACTGTACATAACTGGAGCACAGCCCTACACACACACACACACACACACACACACACACACACACACACACACACACACACACACACACACACACACACACACACACACACACACACACACACACACACACACACACACACACACACACACACACACACACACACCTCAGGGTTCAGTTCAATTCAATTCAGTTTTATTGATATAGCGCCAAATCACAACAAATGCCATCTCAAGGCACTTAAATAATATAGTCCAATTCAAGCCAATTAGAGTTTAATTCATTGTAATCATAATCTAATGAAATCCAATTAATTAATTTAAAAATAATCCAATTCATTCATATAGAGCCAATACAAAAAATAATATCCTAGCTAAGGAAACCAACAGATTGCACCGAAACTTGTCTTCAGTCCAATCTCCCGTCCTGAGCCTGAGGGACTGTGGAAAGGAACGACTCCCTTTAACAGGAAGAAACCTCTGGCAGAACCAGAACCAGGAAGAAACCTCTGGCAGAACCAGAACCAGGAAGAAACCTCTGGCAGAACCAGAACCAGAAAGAAACCTCTGGCAGAACCAGGAAGAAACCTCTGGCAGAACCAGACTCAGGAAGAAACCTCTGGCAGAACCAGAACCAGGAAGAAACCTCTGGCAGAACCAGAACCAGGAAGGGTGGCCATCCGCCTCGACCAGCTGGGGTTTGAGAAGACAGAAAAGAGGGAAAAGAGGGGGGAAAAACACCATAACACCATTCAAAGGATACCTGCTGGAACAGGGAAACATAGGTTAATAATCACAATAATGTCACATGTACATAATATCAATTGTGAAATTAATCAGGGGGAAAAAGAGAGCAAAGTGAGGAAAGGTGTGACAGATGAGGTCCCCCAGCAGTCTAAGCCTATAGCAGCTTAACTATGGGATGTTTCAGGCTCACCTGAGCCATCCCTAACTATAAGCTTTACCAGAAAGGAAAGTTTTAAGCCTAATCTTAAAAGTGGAAAGGGTGTCTGCTTCCTGGACATTTACTGGCAGCTTATTCCACAAGAGAGGGGCCTGATAACTGAAGGCTCTACCTCCCATTCTACTTTTAGAAACTCTGGGAACAACAAGTAAACCTGCAGTTTGGGAGCAAAGTGCTCTGTTAGGAAAATATCTTACAATGAGATCTTTAAGATGTGATGGAGCTCGGTCATTAAGAGCTTTATATGTGAGGAGAAGAATCTTAAATTCTATTCTGAATTTAACAGGGAGCCAATGAAGAGAAGCTAAAACTGGAGAAACATGATCTCTCCTGTTAGTTCTCATCAGAACTCTGGCTGCAGCATTTTGGATCAGCTGGAGGCTTTTCAGAGAATATGTGGGACAGCCCAATAATAAGGAATTACAGTAGTCCAATCCTGAAGTAACAAATGCATGAACTAGTTTCTCTGCAACACCCTGAGACAGGATGTTCCTGATTTTAGCAATATTACGAAGGTGAAAGAAGGCAGTCCTAGAAACCAGTTTTATATGTGCCTCAAATGATAAATTCTGGTCAAAAATAACTCCAAGGTTCCTCACTGTAGAACTAGAAGCCAAGGAAATACCATCTAGAGTAACTATATAACTAGACAATTTCTCCCTGAAGCGCTCAGGTCCAAAGAGAACAACTTCAGTTTTGACTGAATTTAAAAGCAGAAAGTTCTGAGTCATCCAGGTCTTTATGTCTTTAAGACAGGCTTGTAGTCTGACCAACCTGTAGGTTTCATCTGGTTTCATAGATAAGTACAGCTGAGTATCATCAGCATAACAATGGAAATTTATGCCATGCTGTCTGATAATGTTACCTAATGGAAGCATGTATAAAGTAAAAAGAATCGGTCCAAGCACAGAATGAGGAACTCCATGACTTACTCCAACGTGTGAGGAAGATTCTTCATTTACAAGAAAAAAATGGAATCTATCAGATAAATATGACTTAAACCAGCCTAATGCAGTTCCTTTAATCCCAATAACATGTTCAAGTCTCTGTAACAGAATGCTGTGATCGATCGTATCAAATGAAGCACTGAGATCCAACAGGACAAGCACAGAAACAAGTCCGCTATCAGAGGCTAAGAGGAGATCATTGGTAACTTTCACCAGTGCTGTTTCTGTACTATGATGCACTCTGAATCCTGAAACTCTTCAAACAGATTATTTCTAAATGTAAATGATCATAAAGTTGAGCTGCAACTATTTTTTCAAGAACTTTAGACAAAAAAGGGAGACTGGATATAGGTCGATAATTAGCCAACACTTCTGAATCAAGAGTAGGTTTTTTAAGTAAAGGTTTAATTACAGCAACCTTAAAAGTCTGAGGTACATATCCTGTCAACAAAGACAGATTGATCAAATCCAATATGGAAGTATTGATTAAGGGGAAAACTTCCTTGAACAGTCTGGTTGGGATTGGGTCTAACATACAAGTTGATGGTTTAGAAGAAACTATTGCTGTTGTTAGCTCAGAAAGATCTCCCCCCTGAGCTGTCATCTTATCGTGGTGGGGGAGTTTGCGTGCCCCAATGAGTCTGGGAGCTATGTTGCCCGGGGCTTCAAGCCCCTGGTAGGGTCACCCAAGGCAAACAGATCCTAGATGAGGAACCAGATAAAGAACAGCTCAAAAGACTCCTGATGATGAAAAATAAATTTGGACCTCGTCATCCCTTGCCCGGATGTGGGACACCGGGGCCTCCCCCCGGAGCCAGGCCCGGGGGTGGGGCCCTGCAGCGAGCGCCTGGTGGGGCTCAGTCGGGCATAGCCCGAAATCATGACGTGGGTCCCCCTTCTTAAGAGGGGTTGGACTCTCTTCCACTCTGGAGTTGCCCGTGGTAAGAGGCGCAGAGCAGGTGTGGGCATACTTATTGCCCCCCGGCTGTGTGCCAGTACATTGGGGTTTACCCCAGTGAACGAGAGGGTAGCCTCCCTCCGCCTTCGGGTGGGGGGACGGGTCCTGACTGTTGTTTGTGCCTATGCGCCAAACAGCAGTTCAGAGTACCCACCCTTTTTGGAGTTTCTGGGGGAGGCACTGGAGAATGCTCCTACCGGAGACTCCCTCGTTCTGCTGGGGGACTTCAATGCTCACATGGGCAATGACAGTGAGACCTGGAGGGGTGTGATTGGGAGGAACGGCCCCCCCGATCTGAATCAGAGTGGTGTTATGTTGTTGGACTTCTGTGCCAGTCATGGACTGTCCATAACGAACACCATGTTCAGGCATAAGGGTGTCCATATGTGCACTTGGCCCCAGGACACACTTGGCCGCAGTTCGATGATCGACTTTGTGGTTGTATCATCGGACTTGCGGCCGTATGTCCTGGACACTCGGGTGAAGAGAGGGGCGGAGCTGTCAACTGATCACCACCTGGTGGTGAGTTGGCTCCGCTGGTGGGGGAGGATGCCGATCGGACCTGGCAGGCCCAAACGTATTGTGAGGGTCTGCTGGGAGCGTTTGTCAGAATCCCCCGTCAGAAGGAGCTTTAACTCCCACCTCCGGCAGAGCTTCAACCATATCCCGGGGGAGGTGGGGGACATTGAGCCCAAATGGGCCATGTTCCGTGACTCCATTGCCGAGGTGGCTGACCGGAGCTGTGGCCGTAAGGTGGTCGGTGCCTGTCGTGGCGGCAACCCTCGAACCCGCTGGTGGACACCAGTGGTGAGGGAAGCCGTCAAGCTGAAGAAGGAGTCCTATCGGGCCTCTTTGGCCAGTGGGACCCTGGAAGCAGCTGATAGGTACCGGCAGGCCAGACGGGCTGCGGCTTCGGCGGTTGCTGAGGCAAAATGGAGAACGATTTCCGGACGGCCTCGAAGAGATTCTGGTCCACCATCTGGCGTCTCAAGGGGGGGAAGCGGCTCACAGTCAACGCTGTGTACAGTGGGGACGGGGCTTTGCTGACCTCAACTAGGGATGTTGTGAGTCGGTGGGGGGAGTACTTCGAGGAACTCCTCAATCCTACCAACACGTGTTCGGAAGAGGCAGAGTCGGAGAGCTCGGAGACGGGGCCTCCCATTTCTGGGGCTGAGGTTGCCGAGGTGGTCAAAAAGCTCCTCGGTGGCAAGGTCCCGGGGGTGGATGAGGTCCGTCCTGAGTTTCTCAAGGCTCTGGATGTTGTAGGGCTGTCTTGGCTGACACGCCTCTGCAGCATCGCGTGGACATCAGGGACAGTGCCTCTGGACTGGCAGATCGGGGTGGTGGTCCCCCTCTTTAAAAAGGGGGACCGGAGGGTGTGTTCCAACTATAGGGGTATCACACTCCTCAGCCTCCCTGGTAAGGTCTATTGGGGGTACTGGAGAGGAGGATCCGTCGGATAATCGAGCCTCGGATTCAGGAGGTGCAGTGTGGCTTTCGTCCTGGCCATGGAAAAGTGGACCAGCTCTATACCCTCGGCAGGATCCTGGAGGGTGCATGGGAGTTCGCCCAACCAGTCTACATGTGTTTTGTGGACTTGGAGAAAGCGTTCGACTGTGTCCCTCGTGGAGTCCTGTGGGGGGTGCTCCGGGAATATGGAGTACCCTTGATAGGGGCCGTTCGGTCTCTGTATGACCGGTGTCAGAGTTTGGTCCGCATTGCCGGCAGTAAGTCCGATACGTTTCCGGTGAGAGTTGGACTCCGTCAGGGCTGCCCTTTGTCACCGATTCTGTTCCTAACTTTTATGGACAGAATTTCTAGGCGGAGCCAGGGCGTTGAGGGTGTCCGATTTGGCGACCTCAGAATCGGGTCTCTGCTTTTTGCAGATGATGTGGTTATGTTAGCGTCGTCAGGCCGTGACCTTCAGCTCTCACTGGAGCGATTCGCAGCCGAGTGTGAAGCGGCTGGGATGAGAATCAGCGCCTCGAAATCCGAGACTATGGTTCTCAGCCGGAAAAGGGTGGAATGCTCTCTCCGGGTCGGGAATGAGATCCTTCCCCAAGTGGAGGAGTTCAAGTATCTCGGGGTCTTGTTCACAGTGAGGGACGAATGGAGCGTGAGATTGACGGGCGGATCGGTGCGGCGTCTGCAGTATTGCGGGCTCTGCACCGACCCGTCGTTGTGAAGAAGGAGCTGAGCCACAAGGCGAAGCTCTCTATTTACTGGTCAATCTACGTTCCCATCCTCACCTTTGGTCACGAGTTGTGGGTAGTGACCGAAAGAACAAGATCACGAATACAAGCGGCCGAAATGGGTTTCCTCCGCAGGGTGTCTGGGCCTCCCTTAGAGACAGGGTGAGAAGCTCAGTCATCCGGGAGGGGCTCGGAGTAGAACCGCTGCTCCTCCGCATTGAGAGGAGTCAGATGAGGTGGCTCGGGCATCTGGTTAGGATGCCCCCTGGACGCCTCCCTGGGGAGGTGTTCCGGGCACGTCCCACTGGGAGGAGACCCCGGGGGAGACCCAGGACACGTTGGAGAGACTATGTCTCTCGGCTGGCCTGGGAACGCCTCGGGGTCCCCCCGGAAGAGCTGGAGGAAGTGGCCGGGGACAGGGACATCTGGGTTTCTCTGCTCAAGCTGCTGCCCCCGCGACCCGACCCCCGGATAAGCGGCAGATGATGGATGGATGGATAGCTCAGAAAGATCAACTGGGCAGAAGCCGTCTAAATACAAATCAGGTTCTAAAGATACTTCTAAAGCTGCTCTACTTGATGATACATCAGTGAATAATAGTGGGAAGGATTCCATCAATCTTCTCTCTGATAGAAACAATTATATTGATGAAGAATCTCATGAAATCATCACTGCTGAGAGTTAAAGGAATACATGGCTCAACAGAGCTCGGACTCTTTGTCAGCCTGGCAACAGTGCTGAAAATAAACCTGGGATTATTCTTATTCTCTTCTATCAATGATGAATAATAAGCAGTTCTAGCTTTACAAAGGGCTTTCTTATACATTATTAAACTATCTTTCCAGACTAATTGAGACTCTTCTAAATTAGAGGAACACCACTGTCTCTCCAGCTTTCTTGCAGTCTGCTTTAACGCAGCTGTGAATTATACCAAGGAGCCAACCTCTTCTGACTGATTACCTTCCTTTTCAGAGGGGCAACATTGTCCAGTGTTGTACGCATTGAAGCTATAGTGCTGTCAACAAGAGAGTCAAGTTCTACTGGAGTAAAATTTAGGTAGCCGTCCTCTGTCATATCTGCACATGGCAGTGAAGAAAAGGATGATGAAATCAACTCTTTAAATCTGGTTACAGCATTCTCTGACAGACACCTTCTATATGTAAAATTCTTCTCAGAAGCCGTATCGTCAAATAATGTAAATTCAAAAGTTATTAAAAAATGGTCAGACAAGACAGGGTTATGAGGGAACACTGTTAACTGTTCACTCTCAATGCCATAAGTCAGCACAAGGTCAAGGGTATGATTAAGGCAGTGAGTAGGTCTGTGAACACTTTGAGAAAATCCAATAGAGTCTAATATAGAATTAAAGTTAATATTTAGGCTGTCATTTTCAACATCTACATGAATATTAAAGTCACCCACTACAATGACTTTATCTGTACTCAGCACTAACTGTGATAAAAACTCTGAGAATTCAGACAGAAACTCAGAATAAGGGCCAGGTGGATGATACACAACAACAAATACAAACACTCTCCAAAGAGAACCATTTCAGTTTTGTCTGAATTTAGAAGCAGACAGTTCTGAGTCATCCGGGTCTTTATGTCTTTAAGACATGCTTGTAGTCTGACCAACCTATTGGTTTCATCTGGTCTCATAGATAAGTACAGCTGAGTATCATCAGCATAACAATGGAAATTTATGCCATGCTGTTTAATAATATTACCTAATGGAAGCATGTACAAAGTAAAAATAACTGGTCCAAGCACAGAACCCTGAGGAACTCCATGACTCCATGACTGTGTGAGGAAGATTCTTCATTTACAAGAACAAACTGGAATCTATCAGATAAATATGACTTAAACCAGCCTAATACAGTTCCTTTAATCCCAATAACATGTTCAAGTCTCTGTAACAGAATGCTGTGATCGATCCTATCAAATGCAGCACTGAGATCCAACAGGACAAGCACAGAAACAAGTCCGCTATCAGAGGCTAAGAGGAGATCATTGGTAACTTTCACCAGTGCTGTTTCTGTGCTACGATGTTTTATTTTTTTTTTGCACAAGCGGATTTGCTCCTTTTGTGTTTATTGATTGGGTCAGTCAGCACTTCAGCAGGTTTTGCTTTCTTTGTTTCAGTCTCTTAAAGTCTTTATTGTCTTATTTTAGGAGGTTCTATAAGTTCTCTTGTGGAACCAGCTGTCAGGGAATCAGGATGCAGATGTCCTCTCCACCTTTAGGATTAGGCTTAATGCACTGAGCTCACTCCCTTCCCTGCAGTCTGTGTTGCTCTCCCAGCAGGTATCTGTGGTTACTGACCACACCAGGAAGTCCTGCTTTCCCCTCTTCTCACCTAAGCCTGATTGTTGGAGGCCATCCTCCCTGAGCCTGATTCTGTTTAAGGTTTCTTCCTGTTAAAGTTTTTTTTTCTTCAAATTGTCAGCTAGTCTTGCGTGAACAGAACTGTTGGGTTTCTTTATTTCAGGTACCCTGAGATGGCTTTGGGCTGTGAAGTGGAGCTGTATAAATAAATCTAAAGTCAAAAGAAAATAGAAAAGAGAAGTCTCTTGGTCAGTAGAATGCAATCAACACTTTGTCTGGGGAAAGTTTTTCTGTTGGGTCATACCATTGGAGCTATTGGTGCAGGAGGGTACTGGTTCGGTGGTGGGTAACCCCAGTGTTGAGGCTGGGCAGGAGAGGTCATAGCCGGTCCAAGGGGTGGATAACAAGGGTTCTGGGGTGGGTTGGCTGGGATAAAACCCTACAGAGGGATTTCAGAGTTAGATAGGGAAATATAAAAACTGAGGGAGGAAAACAGGGCAAGGGGTTAAGTACTCACAGGAGAAGGTAGTGGGGCAGTCCCCTGTACTGGTCCAGCAGTGGGAGGGGGAGGGTGGACTGTGGGACCCTGTATGAGGACACAGGAAGAAACACTGATCTCATCTGTTTTGGGTGGACAGATGAAAGTAAATGGTAAATGGACTTGTACTTGTATAGCGCTTTTCTAGTCTAGCTGACCACTCAAAGCGCTTCACTACATGCCGCATTCACCCCACTCACACAGCACGTCTTAAGATATAACTACGTGCTTTCTAAGCATTCACACACATTCATACCCCCAATGATACACTGGGGGAGCAACCTGGGGTTCAGTGTCTTGCCCAAGGACGCTTCGACATGTATCCTGGGGAAGCCAGAGTCGAACCACCGACCTTCCGATTGGTGGGCGACTGCTCTTCCTCCTGAGCTACAGCCGTGGAAGTGCCAGTGGAAACATGATGAGGACACACTGAGACCTGAACCGCATCCAGAGGTGGTCCAGAACAGTGTGAGTACACACAGGGTTTACACTGCGACAGTCAGAACAGGGCTTCATGCAGCACCTTTTATCTAACATACACACACTCACACCATGATGGGCACATTGTGGACAATGTGGGGTTCTGTCATGTATGGAGGGGCTCTGATCAAACTGTCAACTTTTATGTTGTTGGACTGACCACCTGAGCCAGAGAAGAACAGACTCCAACCATACACATTGTATTAGCCACAGAAAAGTAAGCTTCAACAGCTTCAATTCATCCCGGGGGTCTCCTTGAATGTTAGGGGAACTGGGGTTTGTCCACTTGTGATCTGAACCATCAAATCAACATAAACATGACAAAACGACTAAAAGTCAATGAAATGAAATAAATCTTTAAAAATGAGAACCGTAATCTGAACAAACTAGCTCACAGAGAATGAAAGGCACAAAAAACAGATGATTGTTTTTTAAACTTGTTGCTGCGGCACTTTGAACTAACTGTGGTCAAATATAATGTTGGGCAGAAGTCAGGAATAACAGCATGGATCAACGTTTGCATCTTTTCCAAACACTGCTGACGTTTTAGTTAGAATTCAAAGAAGAAAACATGTACAGCCGAGTCCAGCTCCAGTTTCTGCTGGACCGGTCCATTTAACTGGACCACTGCTGGAACTCACCGAACACACCACATCTCCACCACCTGAACATGGTGTGTGTGGAAAGTAAAAATAAAGCCAGCAGCAGCTCTCACACAGTCACCATATCCTTGTTACGAGTCCTTCTGTCCCTGCATTCAGCCACATGGAAGTGAAAGAATGAATAAAGGGAAGAGAAAACGGACAGAACTCTGGAGCATGAAAGAGAGCCACGACCATCTGAGTCCAGTTGAGAGTTCACATGAAGGAGTGATTCAATCCCAAACCTCATTATTCTTCACATGCGTTTAAAAGTCTGCTTTTGGTCAGACTGACACAATATTTTGCTGTGTTCAGAAATATGACAACCCTGAGGATGAGGACAGCTGATTGGATCAAATATGATTAATTATTCCCCATTTATCAAATAAATCATACATATCATACATGTTCTATACTGTCTTACATACCATGGCAGAATTTGGAGCGTAGTAATACACCTGCGAACAGAAAAACACAGTCTCATATTAAAGCATCAACAGGTCGGAGTCAGATCCCTTCTGGGCCCTGTGTGGCTGCTGTGTGGCTGCTGTGTGACTGCTGTGTGGCTGCTGTGTGGCTGCTGTGTGACTGCTGTTTGGCTGCTGTGTGGCTGCTGTGTGGCTGCTGTGTGACTGCTGTGTGACTGCTGTTTGGCTGCTGTGTGGCTGCTGTGTGGCTGCTGTGTGGCTGCTGTGTGGCTGCTGTGTGGCTGCTGTGTGGCTGCTGTGTGGCTGCTGTGTGGCTGCTGTGTGACTGCTGTGTGGCTGCTGTGTGGCTGCTGTGTGACTGCTGTGTGGCTGCTGTGTGGCTGCTGTGTGACTGCTGTGTGGCTGCTGTGTGGCTGCTGTGTGACTGCTGTGTGGCTGCTGTGTGACTGCTGTGTGGCTGCTGTGTGGCTGCTGTGTGACTGCTGTGTGGCTGCTGTGTGGCTGCTGTGTGGCTGCTGTGTGACTGCTGTGTGGCTGCTGTGTGGCTGCTGTGTGACTGCTGTTTGACTGCTGTGTGGCTGCTGTGTGGCTGCTGTGTGGCTGCTGTGTGGCTGCTGTGTGGCTGCTGTGTGACTGCTGTGTGACTGCTGTGTGACTGCTGTTTGGCTGCTGTGTGGCTGCTGTGTGGCTGCTGTGTGACTGCTGTGTGGCTGCTGTGTGACTGCTGTGTGACTGCTGTTTGGCTGCTGTGTGACTGCTGTGTGGCTGCTGTGTGGCTGCTGTGTGGCTGCTGTGTGGCTGCTGTGTGGCTGCTGTGTGGCTGCTGTGTGGCTGCTGTGTGACTGCTGTGTGGCTGCTGTGTGACTGCTGTTTGACTGCTGTTTGACTGCTGTTTGACTGCTGTGTGACTGCTGTGTGGCTGCTGTGTGACTGCTGTTTGGCTGCTGTGTGGCTGCTGTGTGACTGCTGTGTGGCTGCTGTGTGACTGCTGTGTGGCTGCTGTGTGACTGCTGTGTGACTGCTGTTTGGCTGCTGTGTGGCTGCTGTGTGACTGCTGTGTGGCTGCTGTGTGGCTGCTGTTTGGCTGCTGTTTGGCTGCTGTGTGGCTGCTGTGTGACTGCTGTGTGGCTGCTGTGTGGCTGCTGTGTGGCTGCTGTGTGGCTGCTGTGTGACTGCTGTGTGGCTGCTGTGTGACTGCTGTGTGGCTGCTGTGTGACTGCTGTGTGACTGCTGTGTGACTGCTGTGTGGCTGCTGTGTGGCTGCTGTGTGGCTGCTGTGCTGACTGCTGTGCTGACTGCTGTGTGGCTGCTGTGTGGCTGCTGTGTGGCTGCAGGTGGACACAGCATGACTGCAGCCTGCTACAGCAACACAGCCTCCTCACTGGCTGCTCTTTGATGGACTGAAACTGGTCTGGAAACCTTTATTTCACCTACAGTAACGTAGAAACTTGTCAAATGTCAAATGCCATTTAATCATTATTGAATAAATAAAAACATACATAAACCAATGAATTCCATGTGTATTTATTTAAATAGAGAGTACTGATTTAAAAAAGAAATTGCCGTCAGCCTGCTTTACTGTCCTCATTATTCCACATAAAGTGAGGAACCACCGGGGTCTCTGTGGGTTTAATGTCTAAACAAGCATTCATACATGGCAAAGCTAACAGTGGTGTTGCTGAGAAGGACCTGAGTCTGCGCAGGTGTGGGTTGGAGTAGGATATGAGATAAGCATGTAAATAAAATATGAACAGTACAGACTCACCTGTCCTGGTTGTCCAGACTGGTTGTAGGGAGGACACGGTCCAACAGGCCCAGTGGCAGGAGGATGCACTGTTTCTGAGACGGTCTGGAGGACAATACACACATAAGTAGTCAAAAGATTTAATTACTGATTATTTTCTGGTCATCTTCATCCAGTGTGGCATCATTGAGGTCAGCTGACTCTGTCCTGTCTTCTTACACACACTCGTCTGTTGCAGCCAAACTCAGAATCATCACTAGATGGGATTTATTTTCCAGCCATGCACAGTGACATGCAGTGTGTCTGACACCATAAGACAGGACTTTTCTGACTGGTCTGAGTGTTCTTCTCTCATCTAATTCTGAATGAATTCTGTGATGAAGCTGTGTTTCTATGCTTCAGAAAAATCAATCTTCTGATGGGTCATTAATTCACTGTGAGTCATGGGCAGATGTCACAGGAGTCTCCCCTTCTCAAACACAAACTTTTAAATAAAAAAAAAACTGCTCCACCGTTCTAAAAAGGCCATCACAGCATTGAGAAGCTGCACATGAGGATGGTTGTGCTGCAGATGAACCACCTGTCTCCCTTGAAAGCTCACTAAAATCTGCACCATATCACAGGGTGTGGTTACACACATCTCTGTTGTCAGGATGAAAACATCATCAGTGGACATGCAGGGAACAAACATGCACCGTCCTGCTGGAGAAAGCTGTGGTTCATTTAGACACTGAGGTCGGAGAGGAAGCAGGCAGGGGTTCTAAGGAGAAGCTGCTCATTTGGGCTTGCTCTAAATAGCATTTTCCTGCCTGAACAAGCACAAACTACACAGCTCCTGTAGCAGGTCTTTAACCAGCCAGATTTAGTAAGTCATGCACATCATGTGGGCCAGAACTGTCTGACATAAAGAGCTGCACCAGCGTGGTTTATGGGCTTCACTGGGGAGAAGAGATGATGAAACGACTAAAGGTAGCAACACTGCTCACATATTTCAAGTTACTGAAAAGATTAAGTTTACAATGTAAACTCCACTCACTAAAACACAGTCGGTTGGGTTAAGTTGAGCTAAGCAACATTTTGAATAGGCTCTGTATGTATTGGACTAATTTGGAATTGAATGAGTCTGATTTGATTGAATTACGATTGTATTACAATGAATTGGGATTGAATTGGCTTGAATTGGACTGTGTACAGTGTGAGAGCAGAGTTCTAAGCATGAAAACAAGGAATCTGGCTGTCAAAGTCAAACTGAAGACATCCACACAAACCTGTTTGATCTGAGCTCTGTTTTCTTAGTCTTCACACATACATGCTGTCATTGTCTGGTGTCTGCACACATTTTACCCAAAGGCTGAAGCACACACAAACAAGAAGACAGCAGAAAAGACCAGGGGCCTCATGTACAAAGAGTTGCGTGGATTTCCTACTGAAACATGGCGTACGCTCAAACCAAAATGCCCTCCAACGTACAAAAATATCCGGATGTATCAATGTGTGCACACGCATGAATCCAAGCACATTTCTTTTGTACATCCCAAACAAAGTGGAACTGAGCGCACATGTCGGAGTACCCGACTCCTCCCTGTCCACGCCCCTACTTAAATATGCAAATCATATTTAAATTAGCCCTCCACCTGCGATTCCCCTCTCTGCACGATCAGAAAATAAAGAAAAAAGAATGAGTAAGATGGAAAAAGAAGAACTTAACGGAAATCGAGATGGCGGTGCTACTCTCTGAAGTGGAGACCCGCAAAAATGTGCTCTTTGGCACGCTGTCCTACTATATAAGCAGCAAACGTAAGAGCAGTGGGTGGGAGAGCGGGAGCGAGGCCTTTAATGCTGAGGCGTCTGAGAAGCAGACACAAACAGAGGTGAAAAACTATGGGTGACACTGCTCTGTCAGGGGTTTGGCTGTGGGAGTGTGGGTGACTCTGATTAAAGGTAAATACCTACATTTGTGTAACTCACAACAAACATGTTCATACAGTAACCAGAGCAGAAGTGCGCCGGGGAAAAGGTGAGACTCAGTGAGACATTTCACAAGCACAGGGTTATTAACATTTGCACACAGAGACGATCAGGGGCTTGTTAGAAAGATCTTAAGCTGTTGTTTAACCAGCAAAAAACAGCAAGTTACTAACTTTAATAACCAACTACGATGCTGTGAAGACGGGATAGAAATTGAGGGAGCAAATGCTCAATGCACGTCACGGGGAATAATATTAGGACAATTACACGAATAAAGTTATTCACCAAGAAGCCACCCATCACGCACAGTGCCAGGTTGTAGTCTGTTCCCAACAATTCTGTTACTGAATGTACGAATCGTGCGTTGTACCAGGCCCCCCCCACAAAGCATTTGCGCATCACATACGATCTGTACATTGATGGAATGAAAATGTTTCCTGTTGACATACAAATTCATCATGTGATTGTGCTTTTATAGCACTGTGTGTGCAGTCGATAGCTCCGATTACATTAGGAAAACCGGCTCTCGCTTCAAATTGCGCTTCAATGTTGGCCTGTTCAACTGCATTGTGGGAATTTGATATACCTGCTGAGATGCAGATAATTCCTCCCACTCGGCTGGCATGACTCGGCTCAGGGTCGACTGGCACAGTCCCAATCGGTTGGCCAGCTCCCTCTGGAATGCCCCGGTTGCTTAAACCCCAGTGTGCACGTCACCTGTGGCACAAGCAGCCCATGGATCCTCGCTGTGTTGGGCTCCAGCACCGGCCACAGTTCTATGCACTGTTCCAGGAGGATTGCCCTCAAGACGGCTGATGAGCCAGTTGTCATCATGTGCCAGCAAATACTTTCTGTCTCTTAACACACGCTATTTTCCAATTGCACCATTTACAATGTCTTCCAATACCGCTAAAGCAGCCATTGTTTTTAATGGTATGCATTGCAACTCTTTGCACATGCTTTTATGTCCACTCGTCTAATTGCAGACACATGGGTGTGTTAATTGTTCATCAGTGTTAATTGTTCATGTGTCTCAGATGTGCACATCACTCATTCTGAGGACAAATTGTCTTCACATTTATTTATTATAACAGTTTCTCAACATCACCTCTAAGTGTCCCCAAAGAATCAACAGCTGTGGAAAAGTGCGTACGACAGCCCTGAAGTTGGCGTGAGGCACCGCACATTTCTATGGTCATTTCGCTCTTGATACATCTGATCGTTGACGTGAAAAAGTGTGTACGCCACTTTTTTGTGCGTATGTACCCTTTGTACATGAGGCCCCAGGAGAGGCCTGCATCTCTGCAGAGGACTGCTTAAACAGAGGTTATACCTGCTTTTACCTGCTGCCGCACATGTGTACAGAAATCACACAACAAAGACTTCCTCAACAAGCTTAACAAACATTTTGAATGGTTTGAGGCACTGAACGACACCAAGGTGAGGAAGTCCACTCCCACCTTGACGAACAGGCCCTCAGGCTGGGGGTGTCAGAGGTCCAGTAGACCCTGAGAAAAGTCAACATCTGTAAGGCAGCAGATGTACTTAAAGGATGTGCAGATCAGCTGGCCCAGGTCCTCACGGACATCTTTAACACCTCACTGGACCAGGCCATTGTCCCACCATGTTTCAAGTCTGTGTCCATCATCCCAGTACCAAAAAAAACCATCATCACCAGTCTGAATGATTATTGCCCAATAGCACTGACCCCTCATAATGAAGTGCTTCGAGAGGCTGGTGAGGAGCCACATCACAGACCCCCACCCTCTTTCGGCCCATTCCAATTTGCTTACCGCCCCAACCGCTCTAAAGATGTTATCTACTCCGTTGTCCACCTGAGCCTGTCTCACCTGGAGGAGAAAAACACCTACGTCTGAATGCTGTTTGTGGACTTTAGCTCGATGTGTAACACCATCATCCCCCAGCATCTGGTAAGCAAACTGGGCCCCCTGGGTTCTGGCACCCCACCGTGCAACTGGCTGCTACACTTCCTCACCAACAGACCACAACAGGTGCAGGTTGGAAACAACATCTCAAACTTCATCTCCCTGAGCACTGGCTCCCCCCAAGGCTGTGTCCTGAGTCCACTGCTGTTGACCTGATGACCCAAGACAGGGATAACACTGAGGACACCTACAGGGGTGAGGTGAAACACCTGGTGGAGGGGTGCAGCGCCAACAATCTGATCAGCAAAACCAAGGAGACGATTGTTGACTTCAGGAGGAACAAACACCACCACACACTACTCCATACCAACAACTCCACTGTGGAGAAATTCAGCAGCACAAAGTTTGTGGGGGTGCAGATCACAGAAGACCTCACCTGGTCACACAACACAGCAGCTCTAGTGAAGAAAGGACACCAATGCCTTCACTTCCTGCGCTGGCTGAGAAGAGCACATCTACCATCTCCCATTCTCACCACATTCTACAGAGGAACCATCGGGAGCGTGCCGACCAGCTGCATCTCCATCTAGGCTGCTGGCTGCAAAGTCTCAGACTGGAGGGCTCTTCAGAGTGGTGAGAACAGCTGAGAAAATGATTGGGACTTTTCTGCCCCCAGTCCAGGACATAGCATAAAAACGCTGTGTGACCAGAGCACTGAGGATATCCACGGATCCTTCTCACCCACAAAATGGACTGTTCAGCCTGCTGGCCTCTGGCAGGAGGTACTGCAGCATCCAATGTAGAACCACCAGGTTCTGTAACAACTTCATCCCACAAGCAACCAGACTATTGAACTCCCGCTGACTAACCTACAACTTCTGCAAGTCCGGTGGGTGGTGAGGGTTGTGTGTGTTCATGTGTGCATTTTGCCACCATGTGTATATATCTGTACATTACATTCATGCTCATCCTGTAGATTTTTATACTCAAATTTAATACTTCAAGATTCCATCATTTTAATTCTATTATTATACAGCTGTTCTTGAACCTAACAAAACATAAGATGATTAAGGTCTCCCAAGAATCCTGCTGCTTTGAAAGCTCTCTCTTTCTCTCTCTCTCTGTATCTCTCTGTCTCTCTCTCTCTCTCTCTCTCTCTCTTCTCTGTCTCTTTCTCTCTCTCTGTCTCTTTCTCTTTCTCTTTCTGTGGACCTGTGATGGACCTGTGATGGACCTGTGATGGACCTGTGATGGACCTGTATGGACCTGTGTGGACCTGTGATGGACCTGTGATGGACCTGTGATGGACCTGTATGGACCTGTGATGGACCTGTATGGACCTGTGTGGACCTGTGATGGACCTGTGATGGACCTGTGATGGACCTGTATGGACCTGTGAGGACCTGTGATGGACCTGTGATGGACCTGTGATGGACCTGTATGGACCTGTGATGGACCTGTGATGGACCTGTGATGGACCTGTACAGGGTGCACCCTGCCTCTCACCCCATGACTGCTGGGATTGGCTCCAGCCCTTTTGAAAATCTTCTTCCGACAGCAGCAGCAAATCCCAGCCGGGATGCCCAGCAGTAAGAGCAGAGCCAGGAGAGGGTTTCCATCTGCATGCTCATGGTGATCTGCAGAGAAAAAGATCTGAGATCCATCATGATCCTCATCCAAGCCTCTCTGTGGGCCTCAGTCATGATTAGTAGTCGGGATACAGACTGGTTCAGTGCACATACATGCTTACACATCACAAAAATTTTTTGAACATGGAAGTCTTTATTATTGGGCTGTCCCACATGAAAAGCCTCCAGCTGATCCAAAATGCTGCAGCCAGAGTTCTGATGAGAACTAACAGCAGAGATCATGTTTCTCCAGTTTTAGCTTCTCTTCATTGGCTCCCTGTTAAATTCAGAATAGAATTTAAGATTCTTCTCCTCACATATAAAGCTCTTAATGACCGAGCTCCATCATATCTTAAAGATCTCATTGTAAGATATTTTCCTAACAGAGCACTCTGCTCCCAAACTGCAGGTTTACTTGTTGTTCCCAGAGTTTCTAAAAGTAGAATGGGAGGTAGAGCCTTCAGTTATCAGGCCCCTCTCTTGTGGAATAAGCTGCCAGTAAATGTCCGGGAAGCAGACACCCTTTCCACTTTTAAGATTAGGCTTAAAACTTTCCTTTTTGATAAAGCTTATAGTTAGGGATGGCTCAGGTGATCCTGAAACATCCCATAGTTAAGCTGCTATAGGCTTAGACTGCTGGGGGACCTCATCTGTCACACCTTTCCTCACTTTGCTATCTTTTTCCTCCTGTTTAATTTCTCAAATGATATTTTGTACATGTGACATTATTGTGGTTATTAACTTGTGTTTCCCTGTTCCAACAGGTATCCTTTGAATGGCGTTATGGTGTTTTTCCCCCCTCTTTTCCCTCTTTTGTGTCTTCTCAAACCACAGCTGGTCGAGGCGGATGGCCACCCTTCCTGGTTCTGGTTCTGCCAGAGGTTTCTTCCTGAGTCTGGTTCTACCAGAGGTTTCTTCCTGGTTCTGGTTCTGCCAGAGGTTTCTTCCTGGTTCTGGTTCTGCCAGAGGTTTCTTTCTGGTTCTGGTTCTGCCAGAGGTTTCTTCCTGTTAAAAGGGAGTCGTTCCTTTCCACAGTCCCTCAGGCTCAGGACGGGAGATTGGACTGAAGACAAGTTTCGGTGCAATCTGTTGGTTTCCTTAGCTAGGATATTAATTTTTGAATTGGCTCTATATGAATTGAATAATTAATTGGATTTCATTGGATTATGATTACAATGAATTGAATCACAATTGGCTTGAATTGGACTATATTATTTAAGTGCCTTGAGATGACATTTGTTGTGATTTGGCGCTATATAAATAAAACTGAATTGAATTGAGTTAAACAGCGTCAACCCACAGATGCAGCATATTCACCTCAAAGATCAGTCATTTTCCACCATGTTTCCAGCACATTCAACAATAAAATGTGATTAATCTGCACATTAGTCACGGAAGCAGTGAAGCATGGCTGTCGATGAGAGCGGGGTTGTTTTCTCCTCTCAGCTCAGTAAAATCACATTTGCAACTGATGCTCATATAGAAGTGGCGGTTAATGCAACCCAGGCTTTTAGGAGAATTTCTTTGTTAACCTCAAAGAGCAACTGAAAGCATACAACTGCAGAAAGTAATGTTTGATAATCAGAGCTAGTAACCAGAGGATTCCAGTGCTGTGCATCTCCAGAGAACATGACTCAGTTCTGCACCACATATCTGACAGGTTAACACAGTTTAATCACACATGCAAACGGGTGCACATAGGTCCATCCAAAATGAAAAGACTCAACAATAACATCCTAGAAAAATAAAGTCGCATCATTCTGATGGTTTTATGTGTTTCAACAAATACAGAGGTGAAACATTCAGCAAATTATAAGATGCTGAACACACCAGGACTAACAAACAGTCAGATGGTCACTGTTTGACATATCTGATCACAACGTATTCTCATGAAAGAGTTCGTATGGAAACATACGAAAAGTTATGTACAGATTTTCGTGCATTATCCTACGAATATCCAATGACACGAGCGACCAGTGTGCATGCGCAGTTCCCTGCAGTGAAAAATGGCTTCCATTCATTTCAGCTATTGAACACGCCCCTTTCCGTCGATGAAACAGAGTGGCAGGAATCATGTCTAAATTAGCATCTTTTTATGTTTTCATAGCATAGCTTTTCTCACGACATAAACGTACATGTCAGGTTACACTTTTTTAGTTGAAGAATGTGCAGATATATGTTTTTTAAACCCTAATTTCACAATCCTGACCCTAACCCGGAAGCACGATATAAAAACTACAATTTGTACTAAACTGCCGTACACAGTGCCGTATCTTTTGTAGTTCGAATGTTTCCTCTGATATGTGAAATTGAGACCAGGAAACTTTCAGACTTATTACAGGTTGGGAAGCACATCTGTTTGGTCAGATTTGAACTGAAAGGGATGAAATTGCGTTTTTTTCTGGGTTTTGACCCTACTTAGTGGCACCCCCTACAGGTGTCCCACAGGTGATGGTAGTATAGGTCAAGAGCTTTCCAAAACTGTTTACAACTGGTCTGTAGCTCATTTTGTTGCTGCTCTGTAAGCCTTCAAAAATGTCTCAGGTTCAAGGTTCAAAGGTCACCTCTGAGGAGCAGGAACTGCCCACAGTTTCCATTCTGACATATGTTACTCCCTGGGTCAAGACCTTTCCAATGATGTCTTCACTTTAGTCCTACCCCAAAGTTTAATGTTCATCTTGCTCCAAGGCCCTTTGAGGTGTGCTTTCTCAGACCCTTATTAAGTCCAAGATGGATGAAATAATTCAAACATGTTTAAGGGCTAGTTAGTGGCCACATGTGTTCAAAATATTGACGTCTGCTTAATACACTGTCAGACTTTGAAATTTGGAGCAGTTTAGACCCCGTTTTCTCCATAACTTACAGTAAGATTCATATTATATTTTCTAATGACCTAATTTGGCCAATTATACCTACTGTATCCCTTCCCCCAGGCTGACAGGATGGTCCTAGATGACCAAGACTTCAGTACATTGTAGTGCCAATACGTGTCTGGATATACAGTTTTAACTTTTGCATACATAGCTTTACAAATATTGTTTATTAGCGATGATGTGAAGATGATGAAGGATTTCTGTACACTTACATTGTTTCTTAACATTTGGATCTTGTAGTAAATTCAGCCGGCCTGGGTCTCATTTTGTTGGCTCCACCCTGTCCAAACTGTGTTAGTTTAGCTCAGAACAGAACTGCTACGAGTGTGTGGTGTCTGTAGCTGTTTATTTGTTAGAGCACCTATTTAATGACCATTTTTATTTTCTTTTATCCCTGACCGTTTCAACTTCAACGTCCACTTCAACAACAAATTGTTGCTCGGGATCTGGCTGGATGAGAATAGGAGCAGAAGCGGTTCTTGAGGGTAGCAAATGCTGTATCAGTCTCGGGAGACCACAGAAATGGCAATTTTGTAGGAGTTAAGCGAATGAGAGGAGTAGCAACCAGACTATAGTTGCGAATGAATCGACATTAGAAGTTTGCGAATCCCTAAGAACCGTTGAAGGTCTTTCCGAGAGGACGGGACAGGCCACAGTTTTAATCTTGTGAGGATCTGTTCTCACCTGCCCAACCTCTAAAACATAACCCAGGAAGGACACGGAAGGGGTATGAAATTCACACGTTTCAGCCTTGACATAAAGGCGATTCTCAAGCAATCTCTGAAGTACAGCTTGAACGTGGCGCTTGTGATCCTCCAGGGAACGAGAAAAAATAAGAATGTCGTTCAGATAAACAAAAATGAACTGATGGAGGAAGTCCCTCAAGACATCATTAACTAAAGCTGGGGCATTGGTTAAACTGAAAGGCATCACCAGATTTTCCAAGTGCCCCAGCGGGGTGTTGAAATCGGTTTTCCACTCATTGCCATGACGTACGCGCACCACGTGGTACGCATTGCGAAGGTCCAGTTTGGAGAAGATGGTGGATCCCTGTATAAGCTCAAAAGCGGAGGAGATGAGTGGTAGGGGGTATTAGTTTTTAACCGTTATTTCATTAAGGCCACGATAGTCTATACAGGGGCGGAGTGTCTTATCCTTTTTGGAAACAAAAAAGAATCCAGCTCCAACTGGTGACGAAGAGGGGCGTATAATACCAGCGGTTAACGACTCTTGGATGTATGTCTCCATCCTCTCAGGGTGAGACAGGCTGAACAGGCGACTGGAAGGTAACGGACCATCGGGATGCAGATCGATGGCGCAATCATAAGGCCTTTTGTGGAGGAAAGGAGAGAGCCTTGTCTTTGCTAAACACAGAACTTAAATTATGATAGTCAACAGGTATGCTGGATAGGTCGACTGGGAACTCTGGCAGATTGTTGGACCGGTTGGTGGTCGGTGACGCGGAACGAAGACATAGGATAAGCAATGTAGGCTCCAGCTCTGGATTCTTTGACTAGCCCAGTGAATGTGTGGATTGAGAGCCAAGGAAAACTCGAAATAACGGGATGATTAGCTACCGGGAACAAATAAAACTCTAAGCTCTTGCAGTGATTTCCTGAGACATCAATGTTATGGGTTTAGTATTCTGAGTGATGGTAGCCAAAGACACCCCATCCAGAGCAGAAACAGATGCGAGTGAGTGGCAGACCCAGTCGAGTAGCTAAACCAGATCTAAGATTTTTCTGGGAACCAGAATCTATCAAGGCATGGGAAGCATGGGAGGTTCTTTCAAACTCTAAGGTGACAGGAACAGTGAGACGAGGAAGATCAGATCAGTTCCACCCACCAGTATCCTCGCATCTACTAGTGGGCGTAATCTTTTGGGGGAACCGAACAGGAAGAAATTAAGTGACTAGGTGAACCACAGTAAAGGCATTCTTTATTGCGCATGCGTCTAGATCTTTCCTGGGGCGTTAGGCAGGTTCGTCCTAATTGTATGGGCTCTGTTGGTGTTAGGTTGAGAGTCAACCGAGCGAGAGACCTGCGGAAGCGGTGGAAGATAAGTCTAGCGAGAGCTGTGCTCGCACAAAGGCTTATGAGAATTTGAGTCCCTTTCCCTCCTATGCTCTCAGATCCGATTGTCGACCCTGACGACTAATTACGCTATTTCCTCGAAAGAGGATGGTTTGTCACGGAACGCTAGTAGGTCCTTAATTTGATCGTTGAGTGAATTCAAAAGGATACTTCTTAAGGTATCGGAACCCCAACCGGTCTCAGCAGCGAGAATACGAAACTCGAGAAAGTCCACCACCAATTGAGTTCCCTGCCACAAGTTTAATAACCGCTTTGAGGCGTTGTCATTGCCCAATGGGTGATTAAACGCGGTATGAAATTTCCTAATAAAGTCCGCAAAAGGATAAGACTTGAGGGTGTTGGTCCTGGAGAAGGCCAAAGCCCAAGCTAAGGCTTTGTCTTTCAGAAGGCTAATCACAAAAGAGATCTTTGCTGAATCTGAGGGAAAGGAGCGAGGAGACTGACTCATGGCAAGAGTACACTGGATGAGGAAACCCTCACACCCCCCAAGGAAAAGTAATGTTCCGGAACTGAGGCTCGGCCGGAGGTGTGGGGGGGCACCGGGACTTGAGGTGACACAGATGGGTTTTTGTCAGCAGGAGACACTGGAGAGAGTAGACAGATGATCATTCATTTTCACCATCATTCCAAAAACTTGGTCCAAACGTTGGCTACAGTACTCTTGTTGGTCATTTAGTGATCGAAGCCTTATCATGCTCTTCCAAGAGCCGTCCTTGGTTGGATAAGGCTGAATGAAATGAATCCGCTGAGTCCATGTTTGGCCAGATCGTAATGTCATGGGGTGACAGCAAAAATACAGGATTAAGATTAAGATTTTTTGACAGAAGTGGGATCTTGACAAGCAGCGCTGAATCTGTGGCCTGGGAAACGCTGGAGAAAACAGGTAAGCACAAGGGTTTGGGGCGGCAGGAGCAACTGGATGTAGACAGGTTATTCAGTATGAGAGTCCAAGTGGGTAAATGCTCAAAATTGTGTTACAAGGTTGCCTTACTGTGATTTGATGGAAACGTGGCTGGAGGTAGAGGCAGCAACTGACTGGCTGGAGGGTGTTTTCTAGAGTTGCGGCGGGTGAGCAGGCAGGTGGTGAGGCAGATCCAGGTAAGGCAGGAAAGTAAGAGAGATGAGAAGGGAAGCCAGGGGATCCGTCAGACTCGAAAGGAACAAGGCTGGGATGAGGAGACAAGGTAAGTGCAAAAATAATTTTCCTTGATAATCTAACACTCTGGTGAGCTGGCCAAGTTACCACAAAGATGGCAAAACGATCTGGAGAAGACTGGTGCTCCTGCTGCTCCTTAAGAAGGGCTCTTGATGATGGTAGATGCACAACAGGTGTGCCAGCAGGCAGCCACCAGACTCCACCCACGTAACCGGGGAAACCTGCTCACCCAGCCTGAAACTCAAGACACACCTCCAAACCAAGTCAGATCATGACAGTGCAGCACACCAAGTTCAGTGCAACATGTCTCCTGTGTTTACTGAGTGAGTTTACTAAGTATGTAAGGGCTGCGTGTCTACACCAGCTGAGATGTCAGGAGAGAGCTCCCAAACAGCTAGAGAGACAACCGCTGCTAGAGAGCAAACACAGGCTCATTGTATCCTCAGGGAAAGACAGGTGTGAGAATTGTTTGGGAATAACATCTGTACAGTGACTCTTTCCATATCTACTTAAAGCTGAGTAAAGGAGTTTGACAGTTTGGAAAGATGCATTGTGACAATGTAAATTAGATTTTTTTTAATTAGGGCAATGAAGTGCCATACCTCAAGTTTTGGAAAAAGATTGAGGAACTTTCCTGACTGGACCATGAAGCATGTCTATCTAACAGTGACCCACCTGTCAGGTCCATCCTGGTTACAGAGACAACTCTTTCCCTGCGGTCTCTCAGGGTGTAATGGCCCTCATCACTGTAGTTCACATGTCTGATCTCAATGTTCTTGAAGTGGGTCTGAACCCGGTCCCAGTAATCCGGAAGGTCCTGGGACACCGGAGCACCATCACGCACCTGCAGGAGATAAGGTCCTGTTACTCAGGCTCACAGCTGCATCCCTGCTCAGGTTACAGGGAGTTCATTATAAGCAAAGCAAAAAGGAAAGCTTTTTCAGCTACATGACTGAATTTAGGCCCCCAACTCGACTCCTTCACCAGTTGAGCCCCAAATCCAAACTGAATCCTTCCATTCATCCATCTTACCAACGTAACGTTGGCATTCCCCCCAGAAAAGGAGAGGAGAGCATCAGCCAGGTCGATGCCCTCCAGTGATATGTAGAGGCTCTCTCCTGGTACACACTTCACATAATTCTGTCTGTCTGCAATGAAAAGAAACAAGATCAAGACTCAGGAAAATGTATTTGTCAATGCAGACATATTCTAGTATACAGGGCACTGAAATGCTGTTTCTATTGGGCCCAAATGGCACTGCTCAAAATGAATTTTAAATAAAGAAAAACAAAGGGCTTCCGGTTATGGCGGTGAGGTGAACAGATGTGTTAAACAAGCACTCTCAGATGTGTTGACAGACGTGTTGAACAACTGACTCTGACTCAAACCAGAGACAGTCGCTGCATGGACCTCTCCAAAGGATCTCACCCAGAATCACTTTTTAGCTGAATCTTGAAACTGTTTTAAATGTGCTTTATATCTTTGTACAAGTTCTTTAATGTTCTCAGTGATATCACAAGCTGCATTTTAATACCTTTTTCATGATCGTACGCGGAAGGATACGAAAGAAGTAATTATTTTGGAAAATGACTAATCAGCTTATGAAGCCACATTGCCCCCGAGTGGTTCGTAGTACTGAATAGTTAAACGAAGTCAACAACTTGCATATGACATGTGACATTTATAGAGATAATGCAACTGTTAACCAATGTGTTCCTGCTGTTTTCCAGTTATTCTATTCCATGTTTAACACAGGAAAATAACATTGTTTGGTTCATTATTCATGTCATAACTTTACAGATATCCATCTGAATGTTGAGACTCATAATCATTATGTTATGTTATTTTTTATGTCTTTATATCCTAAGTTTATGCTATATCTTTACCCTTTATATCTTAACAAGTTATGGTGTTTTTAGAATCCTCTGAACAAATGTTTGAAACGGAGGAATGTAGGAGTCGAGTTGCTTTGAGGCACCCTCGTTGCAGGTCGCCTTACAAAATACGCTCAGGCAGACGTCACAACAGTTTCAGGCATACCATTGGCTGAAAGTGTAGCGTAGGCCTACGTCATGCCCCGCCTCGTGAATAAAACTCCGGAAACCGCGAGGAAAAGAATATTGAAAGTTCAGCAGTTCAGATCAGATGAGAAGATGAAGAGCGGAGAGTTTAAAGATTGATGGAATGAGAGTCTGGCGGAGAGTCTTTGAAAATGGCAGGAGAGGAAGATGAGATGGAAGAAGAAGGTCCGAACAAAGACAGAAAGGGAAGAATGTAGTAGAAAGATACATTTTGCGTTTTTGTTCGTATGTCATCCTGTCTCCTCTCTATAGCACGTTTTAAACTCTGCAGCTTACTCACATATTTTTTGATCACCAAAAGGAGCCAGCGTTCAGCTTGTCAACCTCTTTGTCAATCTTTGGTGAATTTAAGTTCACCTCATCAGAGTTGGTCAGCAACCAAAACCAACTCCACCCTTGGACAGTTTTATCATTATTTGTGGTGAATTCCGACACATCACCCGTTCATCTTCCGAGCTACCAGAAGCCCTCCAGTGCAGGAAAGCGACCGGTCCAGGCCCTGAAAGTCAACCACAACGAAGGCTGCGAGACGCGGAGCCGAGAGAGACCCAGTTGGACCCACTCACGATTGCCTGTGGTTCGGAGCTGACCTAACAGTAAGATCCGCCCTGTTCTTACATTTCAGACGGTATGCGGTGGGTGTCGAGAGAATTCGCTGTTAAAATGATAAATTAACCCAAGCTGTTAGCCTTTAAATTCAAATAGTAACAAACCTAGACTATTTGAATGATTCCGGTATCCATCCATCCCCTCCCCTTAGTTCTTTTCAATTCACTAAGTGTTTCTTATGTAATCATCCATATTCAAAGCATTTCTCCTGTTGTCTTAAGGTTCATGTCTTTGGTCATGTCATTTTAATAAATGGTTCATATATATATATATATATATATAAAATCAACCGGTTTTTGTGTATGTGTTCTTTACGTATGTGTGAGTCCAACAAAATGAGAATTCACGAGTAGCGACTATATGAGACTGGAATTTATTCATTATTAATTAATAATTGATTATTAATTTAACATACCAGAATAGTAAGATTCTGTCTTTTTCCTTCGATTGAAGGTGGTTCCCTAAAACGAGGTAAAATAAGGCTTATTCAGATAGTGAGAACTTTTGGATAAATCCTTATCACATCACGCTACGGTGATGTGATATATATACATATATATATAGTAACAGATCATCTTTTGGGAAGAAACTCACATGATAACAAAAACAGACATGAGAATTTAAAGAAAATGGGTTTTAAAAATACATTCTATTCTTCTTATGCAAGTGGACATACAAGGGGCGCTGCAATACTAATTGCAAATAAAGTAGACTTCCGACTTTCAAATGCACCTCTCCCTGGACTTCTCAAACCCGACAAAGAAAATCAACTCTGAGTCACTGTACATTAAGAAAATGATTAAAAGGATTGGCTTGATTGATGTATGGAGGGACTGTCACCCATCTGCTAGGCAGTTTACTTTTTTCTCCCACCCCAATCTCATTGGAACGGGGATGCCGGCAAGGCTGTCCGTTGAGCCCCATACTATTTGCATTATTCATAGAGCCACTTGCTCAAAAATAATCATGGAGGACCCGAAAATTATGGGAATTTCACTTAAGCGAAGAGAATATAAAACATGTCTGTATGCAGACGACATCCTGGTGACTTTGTCTGACCCGATGCCAGTCTGCCTAATGTCATGTCCTGCCTCTACCAATTTGGTCTCTATTTGGGATACAAACTAAGCATAGAGAAAACTGAGACACTGTCCTTTCATTACTCACCTCGAGAAGACATATGCAAAATGTTTAAATTTAAATGGAAGACAAGAAATATGAGACATTTAGGTGTTAATATTCCCAACTTTAAAGGATATATATGATGCAAATTATGGTCCTATCACAAACAAAATTAAAAATTATTTTAACAGATGGGCTCCGCTGACACTTGATTAATATAACCGGATAGAAACTATAAAGATGATCGTTCTAACTCAACTGTCATTCCTTTTTCACTCTATCAGTGGAAATACCATCTAAACAGTTTAATGAGTGGAATCAAACTAGCTCAATTTTTATATGGCAGAACAAGAAACCAAGAGTGCACTATAAAACCTTACACTTACCAAGAGATAAAGGAGGGATGTCGTTCCCATGTTTGGAGAGCTACTACAAAGCGGCACAACTGCAGTATGCTGTCTACTGGTGTGACAAGGGTTATGAAGCAAAATGGACTAGAACTAGAGCTTAGTCTGACCTTTAGTGGCCTTGACAGCACCTGAATTCAAATGGTAAAAATGGTTTCCAAGAAGGTGACGGTTATGATCACACAAAAGTATCTTTTAACACTAAATGATTGTTTTCTCCACCTAACCAAGTAGTTTTGATTTCTAACTAAATTCAATCAGGAAAGTGTTTCAGTAAAGTGTTGTTGTGTCATTGACTGAACAGAAATAAGAAATTATAACATTTTTCATATGTTGGTCTTGAACACAAAAAGAATGGAAAGCTCTGCACATTGGCCAAGATGTAATACATGGGTTTTTGCTCTCAAAGAAGATGAAAAAGGGAATGAAACCTACAAAGCCAGATACGTAGCAAAGGGGTACACTCAGGTTGAAGGACTCGACTACTCCAAAACATTTTCTCCAGCTGCTGACTTGACATCTCTACGTGTACTAATGCAAGTAACAGCACAGCATGACCTTAAGTTGCACCAGGTGGATATTAAGGCCACATACCTACATGCAGCCCTAGTCAAAATTATGTCAAAATTAACCAATCCCAGTACATTGGCAAGATCCTGGAAAGATTAGGCATGTCCGAATGCAAAAGTAGAGTGAGGTAAAATGTGATCTTACTCCAGAAGGAGACCAAACAGACCACAGAAAATACAGAGGAATGTTAGGCAGCCTCATCTACATCGTGACCTGTACCAGACCAGACATCAGCTGGATCGTGAGTAAACTGTCACAATCTATGTCAGATCCTAGAGAAAAACATATGACAGCTGTAAAACGTGTACAGACACTTGAAGGGAACCAAAGGCCTTGAGTTATGTTATAAGAAGTATGATGTTAAACTGGAACTGATGGGCTATTCTGATGCAGACTGGGCTAACGACCCAAAAGACAGAAAGAGCACTCAAGGCTATTGCTTCAGCCTTTATAAAAAAAGTTTCTATTGTTTAATGGAAAACCAAGAAGCCTGACCACAGCTCAGAATATGGTAACAGTCCACTAGATGGCAGAATCTGAATGCCTCTCTGCTACAGTTCTGAGACACCTTCTTTAAGCAAAAAAAGCTTCTGTGTTAGCTCCTCTCTATATTAACACCAACCACCATTGAGCTGACTGAAAAAGGGTTTCTTACTTTTTCTTAAGATGTTCTCAAAGGTTGATTTGTTACGTATAGCAGAAAACTCCAAGCTTCCCATCAAACCAGATGACACCAATCAGATGGTCAGACTACAAGCATGTCTTAAAGACAAAAAGACCAGGGGCCTCATGTACAAATGGTGCGTACGAACAAAAAAGTGGCGTACACACTTTTTCACGTCAACGATCAGATGTATCAAGAGCGAAATGACTGTGGAAATGTGCGGTGCCTCACGCCAACTTCAGGGCTATCGTACGCACTTTTCCACAGCTGTTGATTCTTTGGGGACAATTAGAGGTGATGTTGGGAAACTGTTATAATAAATACATGTGAACACAATTTGTCCTCAGACTGAGTGATGTACACATCTGAGACACATGAACAATTAACACTGATGAACAATTAACACACCCATGTGTCTGCAATTACACGAGTGGATATAAAAGCATGTGCAAAGTGTTGTAATGCATACCATTAAAAACAATAGATGCTTTCGCGGTATTGGAAGACTTTGTAAATGGTGCAATTGGAAGAGAGCCTGTGTTCAGAGACAGAGAGGATTTGCTGGCACATGATGACAACTGGCTCATCAGCCGTTTTGAGGGCAATCCTCCTGGAACAGTGCACAGAGCTGTGGTCGGCATTGGAGCGCAACATAGTGAGGAGCTAGCACCTTGGGTCTGCTACTTCCAGTCAGTTATGGTGGCAAATGTTAGATGGTGTTGACTAAAAGCAGCGTGACTCAGTCATCTCATAGACCTCATGCTTGTTTTGCAACTGTAGAGAGATTTAGAAACTGTAGTATTACCTTGTCACTTTCTGGGTCTCAATCTAAATATATTCAAATCACATGCTAGAAGAAAAACCCAGTTCATGCTACTTACCATCCTCAAACATTTTGGTTTGACAAGATAAAGAGCTGGTGGAGCCGATATGTCAAACTACTGCAGAGGGAACGGGTACAACAAGGTGAGCTGAAAAATCAGCTGAAACATCAAGACAAGAAAAAGATTGTAGAAAAACGATGGCATTGTGTTTTTTAAATTAATTTCTTTGAAGAAATTCCTTAGTTTTCCCATCACTGTAAGTGACCCTCTGCTGTGAGGCGACAGTGCTAACCACCACACCACCATGCAGCCAAAGACTGATGTTCATCCACTGATCTAAATTGTGTGTACAAGAGGCAAATGAGACAGATTGCTGTGCAGAGCACGGTGCTCAGTTAATAAAAGTTGTTGGTACCAGTGGCTGATACAACCCCTGGCTAACTCACATGTAACTGCCACTCTGACAATGGAGATCTCTTTATTCCAGTAGTCTCTCTGGACATACGTTCCTTGGTCCTCATACGTCACCTGACAAAAACACACAGACCCACATCAATACACTGAGGATCTAGAGTTATTATCTAATCTATGATCAGGAGCTTTGCTTTAAACAGACCATGAAAACCAACAAGATTGAGGTTGGACAATATTTTAATTTGAGACTGACGTCCAACACACCCACACAGAGCAACCAGACAAGCAAGAAACATAATTTTAACCATAAAAAATTTCTGATTCTGATTACCGCGTCGATGTACCAGTGTCCATCGCTGCCTGTGCGAGACAATCTGCCTTTGGATAACCTGTGGAGGACAAAACAAAGGCAACATTTAAAACACAGCCACGGCAGCAACACTGAGAGCAATTTCCATCTTCTCTCACTGATCACTCCGTTCACACAGGCTGCCTCTGACCTGTGTCCCAGCTTGTCCCAGTATCGCTGTATTTTACTGGGATTATCAGCTGGGGTGAACTCCAGCTTCTCTGAAGCAGTAGGCAGGTAAATCTTCAGCTGGCGACCATGTATCAAACGTTCATGGAGGTCACGGACACCATATGACTCTGCGACAAACGAAAGACAAGAGAGAAGTGAGACAGAATGTCAGATACTGACAGTTTAGTAAGAGAAACATGGCAACTATTTCTAGTGTAATGTTAATAAAGACCTGGGCCACCGCTTATCACCAGAATAGCTTTTATACCCCTCAGTATTCACAGCTTAGATTGAGAGGTAGAGAATGTGGAGATGCATCACACATTGTCTACTGGGGATGTTAGTGCCATCTTGTGAGGAATACTGTCCCATTACTTCCATTTCGATCATTCTTACCTGGTTACATTTGGTTTTGTTTGGATAAAAACAATCAAATCTTGAGGATAAGAGATGGAGAAAGAAAAAAGGAAAAAGCACATAGACCTTACTGTGAGTATCTGCTGAATGAAAGATTAGTTATTCTAATTAATTTGTCTCTGCCCAAATAGCTATGATCTGTGGGGTTCTGTATATGCTCCCATTAGGCCAGCTAATTAGTGATGTGTCGTTCGCGAACGATTCGTTCGATATTAACTAATCTTTTATATGACTCGGGAGTAACGAGTAGTCTCAGTGAGTGATTCGTTCGTTTTCACGCAGTACCCTTCCTCCCCATATGACAGGCGGCTGCTGCATAAACTCAGTCAGCACGACAGGAAACAGAAATGATTAATTCATTTCCATGCAGTACCCTCTCTCGCCACATGGCAGGCGGCAGCTGCATAAGCTCAGTCAGCAGGACAGGAAACAGTTTTGATTCGTTCACGACTCAACTCCTCGGGTTATGGCTCCTCGCACAGGAAACAGTTTTGATTCGTTCACGAGTCAACTCCTCGGGTTACGGCTCCTCGCACAGGAAACAGTTTTGATTCGTTCACGAGTCAACTCCTCGGGTTATGGCTCCTCGCACAGGAAACAGTTTTGATTCGTTCACGAGTCAACTCCTCGGGTTACGGCTCCTCGCACAGGAAACAGTTTTGATTCGTTCACGAGTCAACTCCTCGGGTTACGGCTCCTCGCACAGGAAACAGTTTTGATTCGTTCACGACTCAACTCCTCGGGTTACTGCTCCTCGCACAGGATACAGTTTTGATTTTTTGAGGGCGTTGAGGCATCCTGGGTCTGACGGCTTTGCTTTGCGGTAAGACGTATTGCATCACTTCCTGTTGCTTTGTGTGTGTGCACTGTGACAGTTCTCGCTCTCCTTGAACTACTAATAATCACCTTATTTCTCCCTATAATTTACACATCTTGCATAGTTAACTCTATCCCATACTTGTTATATTCTAACGCTCACTCTTACAGATCTTTAGTCTTTATTTTTCACTTTTTAGCGGTGTATCTGGTTCTCTAGCTTAGCATGGCTACCAGTTCTCTTCCTCTATCTCCTGCTTTCACCTGCTCCGTGTGTCAGATGTTTAGTTACTCCTCTGCCTCCTTTAGTGGTAATGGTACATGTAACAAATGTAGTCTTTTTGTAGTTTTGGAGGCAAGGCTTTCTGAATTGGAAACTCGGCTCTGCACTGTTGAAAACCACCCGATAGCGAGCCAGGCCCCTTTAGTCAGTGCGGAGCCACCTAGCGTAGCTTGCTCTGTTAGTCGTCCCCGAGCAGATCCCGAGCAGCCGGGACTTAAGAGTGGCTGGGTGACTGTCAGGAAGAGGAGTCATAGTCCTAAAGTCAAGCCCGTGGTTCACCATCAACCTGTCCACGTTTCTAATAGATTTTCCCCACTCAGCGACACACCCGCTGAGGACAAAACCCTGGTAATTGGCAGCTCTATAGTCAGAAACGTGGCATTAGAGACACCAGCGACCATAGTCAAATGCATTCCAGGGGCCAGAGCGGGCGACATAGAATCCTATTTAAAACTGCTGGCTAAGGATAAACGTAAATACGGTAAAATAGTTATTCACGTCGGCGGTAATGACACCCGGTTACGCCAATCGGAGGTCACTAAAATTAATGTTGCATCGGTGTGTAATTTTGCCAAAACAATGTCGGACTCCGTAGTTTTCTCTGGACCCCTGCCAAATCTGACCAGTGATGACATGTTTAGCCGCATGTCCTCATTCAATCGCTGGTTGTCTAGATGGTGTCCAGCAAACAACGTGGGCTACATAGATAATTGGCAATCTTTCTGGAGAAAACCTGGTCTGATGAGGAGAGACGGCATCCATCCCACTTTGGAAGGAGCGGCTCTCATTTCTAGAAATATGGACGAATTTATTAGTCATCCAAAAACATGACATCCCAGGGTTGAGACCAGGATGCAGAGTTGTAGTCTTACACACTTCTCTGCGGCTTCCCACCTGATGCTGCCCCCCCCTCAATCAAAAAACACAAAAGGAGCAAATCCTCTTGTGCAAAAAAAATTTAAAACAAAAACTTTAACTGAACAAAAACATCAAACTATTAAATGTGGTTTGCTGAATATTAGATCTCTCCCTTTGAAGTCTCTGTTAGTGAATGATTTGATTTGTGATCATCATATTGATATATTTTGTCTTACAGAAACCTGGCTGCAGCAGGAGGATCATGTTAGCATTAATGAATCAACTCCCTCTGACTATTTAAATGTTCATGTTCCTAGAACCACAGGTAGAGGAGGAGGAGTGGCAGCTATCTTCAGATCAGGGTTACTAATCAGTCCTAGACCCAAGATTAGTTTTAGCTCTTTTGAATCTCTGATTCTCAGTTTTTCCCACCCAAAGTGGAAATCACAAAAACCTCTTGTGTTTGTTGTTGTGTATCGTCCACCTGGCCCTTATTCTGAGTTTCTGTCTGAATTCTCAGAGTTTTTATCCCAGTTAGTGCTGAGTACAGATAAAGTCATTGTAGTGGGTGACTTTAATATTCATGTAGATGTTGAAAATGACAGCCTAAATATTAACTTTAATTCTATATTAGACTCTATTGGATTTTCTCAAAGTGTTCACAGACCTACTCACTGCCTTAATCATACCCTTGACCTTGTGCTGACTTATGGCATTGAGAGTGAACAGTTAACAGTGTTCCCTCATAACCCTGTCTTGTCTGACCATTTTTTAATAACTTTTGAATTTACATTACTTGACTACACGGTTTCTGAGAAGAATTCTACATATAGAAGGTGTCTGTCAGAGAATGCTGTAACCAGATTTAAAGAGTTGATTTCATCATCCTTTTCTTCACTGCCATGTGCTGATATGACACAGGATGGCTACCTAAATTTTACTCCAGTAGAACTTGACTCTCTTGTTGACAGCACTACAGCTTCAATGCGTACAACACTGGACAATGTTGCCCCTCTGAAAAGGAAGGTAATCAGTCAGAAGAGGTTGGCTCCTTGGTATAATTCACAGCTGCGTGCGTTAAAGCAGACTGCAAGAAAGCTGGAGAGACAGTGGCGTTCCTCTAATTTAGAAGAGTCTCAATTAGTCTGGAAAGATAGTTTAATAACGTATAAGAAAGCACTTCGTAAAGCTAGAACTGCGTATTATTCATTATTGATAGAAGAGAATAAGAATAATCCCAGGTTTCTTTTCAGCACTGTTGCCAGACTGACAAAGACTCCGAGCTCTGTTGAGCCATGTATTCCTTTAACTCTCAGCAGTGATGATTTCATGAGATTCTTCATCAATAAAATTGTTTCTATCAGAGAGAAGATTAATGGAATCCTTCCCATTATTATCACTGATGTATCATCAAGTAGAGCAGCTTTAGAAGTATCTTTCGAACCTGAATTGTATTTAGACAGCTTCTGCCCAGTTGATCTTTCTGAGCTAACAACAGCAATAGTCTCTTCTAAACCATCAACTTGTATGTTAGACCCAATCCCAACCAGACTGTTCAAGGAGGTTTTCCCCTTAATCAATACTTCCATATTGGATTTGATCAATCGGTCTTTGTTGATAGGATATGTACCTCAGACTTTTAAGGTTGCTGTAATTAAACCTTTACTTAAAAAACCTACTCTTGATTCAGAAGTGTTGGCTAATTATCGACCTATATCCAATCTCCCTTTTTTGTCCAAAGTTCTTGAAAAAATAGTTGCAGTTCAACTTTGTGATCATTTACATAGAAATAATCTGTTTGAAGAGTTTCAGTCAGGATTCAGAGTGCATCATAGCACAGAAACGGCACTGGTGAAAGTTACCAATGATCTCCTGTTAGCTTCTGATAGCGGACTTGTTTCTGTGCTTGTCCTGTTGGATCTCAGTGCTGCATTTGATACGATCGATCACAGCATTCTGTTACAGAGACTTGAACATGTTATTGGGATTAAAGGAACTGCATTAGGCTGGTTTAAGTCATATTTATCTGATAGATTCCAGTTTGTTCTTGTAAATGAGGAATCTTCCTCACACGTTGGAGTAAGTCATGGAGTTCCTCAGGGTTCTGTGCTTGGACCGATTCTTTTTACTTTATACATGCTTCCATTAGGTAACATTATCAGACAGCATGGCATAAATTTCCATTGTTATGCTGATGATACTCAGCTGTACTTATCTATGAAACCAGATGAAACCTACAGGTTGGTCAGGCTACAAGCCTGTCTTAAAGACATAAAGACCTGGATGACTCAGAACTGTCTGCTTTTAAATTCAGACAAAACTGAAGTTGTTCTCTTTGGACCTGAGCGCTTCAGGGAGAAATTGTCTAGTTATATAGTTACTCTAGATGGTATTTCCTTGGCTTCTAGTTCTACAGTGAGGAACCTTGGAGTTATTTTTGACCAGAATCTATCATTTGACGCACATATAAAACTGGTTTCTAGGACTGCCTTCTTTCACCTTCGTAATATTGCCAAAATCAGGAACATCCTGTCTCAAGGTGATGCAGAGAAACTAGTTCATGCATTTGTTACTTCAAGATTGGACTACTGTAATTCCTTATTATTGGGCTGTCCCACATATTCTCTGAAAAGCCTCCAGCTGATCCAAAATGCTGCAGCCAGAGTTCTGATGAGAACTAACAGGAGAGATCATGTTTCTCCAGTTTTAGCTTCTCTTCATTGGCTCCCTGTTAAATTCAGAATAGAATTTAAGATTCTTCTCCTCACATATAAAGCTCTTACTGACCGAACTCCATCATATCTTAAAGATCTCATTGTACAATATTTTCCTAACAGAGCACTTCGCTCCCAAACTGCAGGTTTACTTGTTGTTCCCAGAGTTTCTAAAAGTAGAATGGGAGGTAGAGCCTTCAGTTATCAGGCCCCTCTCTTGTGGAATAAGCTGCCAGTAAATGTCCGGGAAGCAGACACCCTTTCCACTTTTAAGATTAGGCTTAAAACTTTTCTTTTCGATAAAGCTTATAGTTAGGGATGGCTCAGGTAATCCTGAAACATCCCATAGTTAAGCTGCTATAGGCTTAGACTGCTGGGGGACCTCATCTGTCACACCTTTCCTCACTTTGCTCTCTTTTTCCCCCTGTTTAATTTCAAAATTGATTTTATGTACATGTGACATTATTGTGGTTATTAACCTATGTTTCCCTGTTCCAACAGATATCCTTTGAATGGCGTTATGGTGTTTTTCCCCCCTCTTTTCCCTCTTTTCTGTCTTCTCAAACCCCAGCTGGTCGAGGCGGATGGCCACCCTTCCTGAGTCTGGTTCTGCCAGAGGTTTCTTCCTGTTAAAAGGGAGTCGTTCCTTTCCACAGTTGCCACAGGCACGCTCAGGACGGGAGATTGGACTGAAGACACATTTCGGTGCAATCTGTTGGTTTCCTTAGCTAGGATATTAATTTTTTTAATTAGCTCTATATGAATTAATTGGATTATGATTACAATGAATTGAATTCCAATTGGCTTGAATTGGACTATATTACTTAAGTGCCTTGAGATGACAATTGTTGTAATCTGGCGCTATATAAATAAAATTGAATTGAATTGAAAATTGAATTCGTTCACGAGTCAACTCCTCGGGTTACGGCTCCTTGCACAGGAAACAGTTTTGATTCGTTCACGAGTCAACTCCTCGGGTTATGGCTCCTCGCACAGGAAACAGTTTTGATTCGTTCACGAGTCAACTCCTCGGGTTACGGCTCCTCGCACAGGAAACAGTTTTGATTCGTTCACGAGTCAACTCCTCGGGTTACGGCTCCTCGCACAGGAAACAGTTTTGATTCGTTCACGAGTCAACTCCTCGGGTTACGGCTCCTCGCACAGGAAACAGTTTTGATTCGTTCACGAGTCAACTCCTCGGGTTATGGCTCCTCGCACAGGAAACAGTTTTGATTCGTTCACGAGTCAACTCCTCGGGTTACGGCTCCTCGCACAGGAAACAGTTTTGATTCGTTCACGACTCAACTCCTCGGGTTACTGCTCCTCGCACAGGATACAGTTTTGATTCGTTCACGAGTCAACTCCTCGGGTTACGGCTCCTCGCACAGGAAACAGTTTTGATTCGTTCACGAGTCAACTCCTCGGGTTATGGCTCCTCGCACAGGAAACAGTTTTGATTCGTTCACGAGTCAACTCCTCGGGTTACTGCTCCTCACACAGGAAACAGTTTTGATTCGTTCACGAGTCAACTCCTCGGGTTACGGCTCCTCGCACAGGAAACAGTTTTGATTCGTTCACGAGTCAACTCCTCGGGTTATGGCTCCTCGCACAGGAAACAGTTTTGATTCGTTCACGAGTCAACTCCTCGGGTTACTGCTCCTCACACAGGAAACAGTTTTGATTCGTTCACGAGTCAACTCCTCGGGTTACGGCTCCTCGCACAGGAAACAGTTTTGATTCGTTCACGAGTCAACTCCTCGGGTTACTGCTCCTCGCACAGGAAACAGTTTTGATTCGTTCACGAGTCAACTCCTCGGGTTACGGCTCCTCGCACAGGAAACAGTTTTGATTCGTTCACGAGTCAACTCCTCGGGTTACGGCTCCTCGCACAGGAAACAGTTTTGATTCGTTCACGACTCAACTCCTCGGGTTACTGCTCCTCGCACAGGATACAGTTTTGATTCGTTCACGAGTCAACTCCTCGGGTTACGGCTCCTCGCACAGGAAACAGTTTTGATTCGTTCACGAGTCAACTCCTCGGGTTACTGCTCCTCACACAGGAAACAGTTTTGATTCGTTCACGAGTCAACTCCTCGGGTTATGGCTCCTCGCACAGGAAACAGTTTTGATTCGTTCACGAGTCAACTCCTCGGGTTACGGCTCCTCGCACAGGAAACAGTTTTGATTCGTTCACGACTCAACTCCTCGGGTTACTGCTCCTCGCACAGGATACAGTTTTGATTCGTTCACGACTCAACTCCTCGGGTTACGGCTCCTCGCACAGGAAACAGTTTTGATTCGTTCACGAGTCAACTCCTCGGGTTACTGCTCCTCACACAGGAAACAGTTTTGATTCGTTCACGAGTCAACTCCTCGGGTTACGGCTCCTCGCACAGGAAACAGTTTTGATTCGTTCACGACTCAACTCCTCGGGTTACGGCTCCTCGCACAGGAAACAGTTTTGATTCGTTCACGAGTCAACTCCTCGGGTTACTGCTCCTCACACAGGAAACAGTTTTGATTCGTTCACGAGTCAACTCCTCGGGTTACGGCTCCTCGCACAGGAAACAGTTTTGATTCGTTCACGAGTCAACTCCTCGGGTTACTGCTCCTCGCACAGGATACAGTTTTGATTCGTTCACGAGTCAACTCCTCGGGTTATGGCTCCTCGCACAGGAAACAGTTTTGATTCGTTCACGAGTCAACTCCTCGGGTTACGGCTCCTCGCACAGGAAACAGTTTTGATTCGTTTACGAGTCAACTCCTCGGGTTACTGCTCCTCGCACAGGATACAGTTTTGATTCGTTCACGAGTCAACTCCTCGGGTTATGGCTCCTCGCACAGGAAACAGTTTTGATTCGTTCACGAGTCAACTCCTCGGGTTACGGCTCCTCGCACAGGAAACAGTTTTGATTCGTTCACGAGTCAACTCCTCGGGTTATGGCTCCTCGCACAGGAAACAGTTTTGATTCGTTCACGAGTCAACTCCTCGGGTTATGGCTCCTCGCACAGGAAACAGTTTTGATTCGTTCACGAGTCAACTCCTCGGGTTACGGCTCCTCGCACAGGAAACAGTTTTGATTCGTTCACGAGTCAACTCCTCGGGTTACGGCTCCTCGCACAGGAAACAGTTTTGATTCGTTCACGAGTCAACTCCTCGGGTTACGGCTCCTCGCACAGGAAACAGTTTTGATTCGTTCACGAGTCAACTCCTCGGGTTACGGCTCCTCGCACAGGAAACAGTTTTGATTCGTTCACGAGTCAACTCCTCGGGTTACTGCTCCTCACACAGGAAACAGTTTTGATTCGTTCACGAGTCAACTCCTCGGGTTACGGCTCCTCGCACAGGAAACAGTTTTGATTCGTTCACGACTCAACTCCTCGGGTTACGGCTCCTCGCACAGGAAACAGTTTTGATTCGTTCACGAGTCAACTCCTCGGGTTACTGCTCCTCACACAGGAAACAGTTTTGATTCGTTCACGACTCAACTCCTCGGGTTACTGCTCCTCGCACAGGATACAGTTTTGATTCGTTCACGAGTCAACTCCTCGGGTTATGGCTCCTCGCACAGGAAACAGTTTTGATTCGTTCACGAGTCAACTCCTCGGGTTACGGCTCCTCGCACAGGAAACAGTTTTGATTCGTTCACGAGTCAACTCCTCGGGTTATGGCTCCTCGCACAGGAAACAGTTTTGATTCGTTCACGAGTCAACTCCTCGGGTTATGGCTCCTCGCACAGGAAACAGTTTTGATTCGTTCACGAGTCAACTCCTCGGGTTACGGCTCCTCGCACAGGAAACAGTTTTGATTCGTTCACGAGTCAACTCCTCGGGTTACTGCTCCTCGCACAGGATACAGTTTTGATTCGTTCACGAGTCAACTCCTCGGGTTATGGCTCCTCGCACAGGAAACAGTTTTGATTCGTTCACGAGTCAACTCCTCGGGTTACGGCTCCTCGCACAGGAAACAGTTTTGATTCGTTCACGAGTCAACTCCTCGGGTTATGGCTCCTCGCACAGGAAACAGTTTTGATTCGTTCACGAGTCAACTCCTCGGGTTACGGCTCCTCGCACAGGAAACAGTTTTGATTCGTTCACGACTCAACTCCTCGGGTTACTGCTCCTCGCACAGGATACAGTTTTGATTCGTTCACGAGTCAACTCCTCGGGTTATGGCTCCTCGCACAGGAAACAGTTTTGATTCGTTCACGAGTCAACTCCTCGGGTTACGGCTCCTCGCACAGGAAACAGTTTATTTTTTATGTTTTCGGAATGTTTTTTTTTGCCTTCTTGTGATTTTATGTGGCTGTAAAGCACTTTGAATTGCCTTGTGGATGAATTGTGCTCTACAAATAAACTTGCCTTGCCTTGCCTTAATCAGCCAGTACTGATTTTGAATCTGATCCCTCTCAGAATTCAACCCTCATTTTTAGGCTTAAACTAATTATGACAACCAGATAGATTCAGGTATGTCTTTATTTTCTGAAGTGATTTGTGGTAGATTTCATGAGTCACTCTATTGATAATAAAGATGTGTTTTAACATTGAAACACAACTTTTTTACTTGTAGTGGACAGATATGTTTAACATGATTGGACAGAGAAACATTTTAGAGAATGATCATGCAATCTAGGTGTAGAAACAATTCTGAAGTTAGAATTCAGGGTCTGTATGTACAACAGACAGCCTGGGAGCAAGGTAGAATAAAACTAAACAAACATACACCAACATTTAATCTAATAAACTTTAATAAACTTTTTTCTGTTTTTGCACTACTTTGTGAAGCACTTTGGGTGCATTTAAAAAGCCTCACATAGATTAGAGTAGGCCTGAGCTGAGCTGAGCTGATTTCCAAACGTTCCACAGGTGTGGCATTGAGTCCAGCTGGTCCACATGATATGGAAATATTACTGAATACTGAGTTACATCTGAATCAGAATAACCAAGGACACAAATGGACATTTTACTGACAGTACTTTTAAAGAGACATTTCTTAGATCTCTTAATAAAAATATTAAAATAAATATTCACATTCATCCTAATTATTACATTTGCTTTAATATGAAAAATTGTGACATTTTTTAGTAAGAGTTGAGTTTTTGTGTTTTGTGTACAATGTATATTGGGTTAAATTCCAAAGTTAAACAAATTAACCAAAGAATGTATGTTATACTGTACGTGTTAACACAGACTGATGGTTAACTAATCAGTGACCATTCCAAATTGTGTTTTTACTATTTGTTATATTGTATCATTAGTTCAGTTGTGTTTCAGTTTGTATCTTTCCTCTTCTAGACATGGAGGAGCTGACGGCTTTGCTTTGCGGTAAGACGTATTGCATCACTTCCTGTTGCTTTGTGTGTGCACTGTGACAGTTCTCGCTCTTCTTGAACTACTAATAATCACCTTATTTCTCCCTATAATTTACACATCTTGCATAGTTAACTCTATCCCATACTTGTTATATTCTAACGCTCACTCTTAAAGATCTTTAGTCTTTATTTTTCAGTTTTTAGCGGTGTGTCTGGTTCTCTAGCTTAGCATGGCTACCAGTTCTCTTCCTCTATCTCCTGCTTTCACCTGCTCAGTGTGTCAGATGTTTAGTTACTCCTCTGCCTCCTTTAGTGGTAATGGTACATGTAACAAATGTAGTCTTTTTGTAGTTTTGGAGGCAAGGTTATCTGAATTGGAAGCTCGGCTCTGCACTGTTGAAAACCACCTGATAGCGAGCCAGGCCCCTTCAGTCAGTGCGGAGCCACCTAGCGTAGTTAGCTCTGTTAGTCGTCCCCGAGCAGATCCCGAGCAGCCGGGACTTAAGAGTGGCTGGGTGACTGTCAGGAAGAGGAGTCATAGTCCTAAAGTCAAGCCCGTGGTTCACCATCAACCTGTCCACGTTTCTAATAGATTTTCCCCACTCAGCGACACACCCACTGAGAACAAAACCCTGGTAATTGGCAGCTCTATAGTCAGAAACGTGGCATTAGAGACACCAGCGACCATAGTCAAATGTATTCCAGGGGCCAGAGCGGGCGACATAGAATCCTATTTAAAACTGCTGGCTAAGGATAAGCGTAAATACGGTAAAATAGTTATTCACGTCGGCTGTAATGACACCCGGTTACGCCAATCGGAGGTCACTAAAATTAATGTTGCATCGGTGTGTAATTTTGCCAAAACAATGTCGGACTCCGTAGTTTTCTCTGGACCCCTGCCAAATCTGACCAGTGATGACATGTTTAGCCGCATGTCCTCATTCAATCGCTGGTTGTCTAGATGGTGTCCAGCAAACAACGTGGGCTACATAGATAATTGGCAATCTTTCTGGAGAAAACCTGGTCTGATGAGGAGAGACGGCATCCATCCCACTTTGGAAGGAGCGGCTCTCATTTCTAGAAATATGGACGAATTTATTAGTCATCCAAAAACATGACAACCCAGGGTTGAGACCAGGATGCAGAGTTGTAGTCTTACACACTTCTCTGTGGCTTCCCACCTGATGCTGCCCCCCCCTCAATCAAAAAACACAAAAGGAGCAAATCCTCTTGTGCAAAAAAAAATTAAAACAAAAACTTTAACTGAACAAAAACATCAAACTATTAAATGTGGTTTGCTGAATATTAGATCTCTCCCTTTGAAGTCTCTGTTAGTGAATGATTTGATCTGTGATCATCATATTGATATATTTTGTCTTACAGAAACCTGGCTGCAGCAGGAGGATCATGTTAGCATTAATGAATCAACTCCCTCTGACTATTTAAATGTTCATGTTCCTAGAACCACAGGAAGAGGAGGAGGAGTGGCAGCTATCTTCAGATCAGGGTTACTAATCAGTCCGAGACCCAAGATTAGTTTTAGCTCTTTTGAATCTCTGATTCTCAGTTTTTCCCAAAGTGGAAATCACAAAAACCTCTTGTGTTTGTTGTCGTGTATCGTCCACCTGGCCCTTATTCTGAGTTTCTGTCTGAATTCTCAGAGTTTTTATCCCAGTTAGTGCTGAGTACAGATAAAGTCATTGTAGTGGGTGACTTTAATATTCATGTAGATGTTGAAAATGACAGCCTAAATATTAACTTTAATTCTATATTAGACTCTATTGGATTTTCTCAGAGTGTTCACAGACCTGCTCACTGCCTTAATCATACCCTTGACCTTGTGCTGACTTATGGCATTGAGAGTGAACAGTTAACAGTGTTCCCTCATAACCCTGTCTTGTCTGACCATTTTTTAATAACTTTTGAATTTACATTACTTGACTACACGGCTTCTGAGAAGAATTCTACATATAGAAGGTGTCTGTCAGAGAATGCTGTAACCAGATTTAAAGAGTTGATTTCATCATCCTTTTCTTCACTGCCATGTGCTGATATGACAGAGGACGGCTACCTAAATTTTACTCCAGTAGAACTTGACTCTCTTGTTGACAGCACTATAGCTTCAATGCGTACAACACTGGACAATGTTGCCCCTCTGAAAAGGAAGGTAATCAGTCAGAAGAGGTTGGCTCCTTGGTATAATTCACAGCTGCTTTAAAGCAGACTGCAAGAAAGCTGGAGAGACAGTGGCGTTCCTCTAATTTAGAAGAGTCTCAATTAGTCTGGAAAGATAGTTTAATAACGTATAAGAAAGCACTTCGTAAAGCTAGAACTGCTTATTATTCATTATTGATAGAAGAGAATAAGAATAATCCCAGGTTTCTTTTCAGCACTGTTGCCAGGCTGACAAAGAGTCCGAGCTCTGTTGAGCCATGTATTCCTTTAACTCTCAGCAGTGATGATTTCATGAGATTCTTCATCAATAAAATTGTTTCTATCAGAGAGAAGATTGATGGAATCCTTCCCACTATTATCACTGATGTATCATCAAGTAGAGCAGCTTCAGAAGTATCTTTAGAACCTGATTTGTATTTAGACGGCTTCTGCCCAGTTGATCTCTCTGAGCTAACAACAGCAATAGTCTCTTCTAAACCATCAACTTGTATTTTAGACCCAATCCCAACCAGACTGTTCAAGAAGGTTTTCCCCTTAATCAATACTTCCATATTGGATTTGATCAATCGGTCTTTGTTGATAGGATATGTACCTCAGACTTTTAAGGTTGCTGTAATTAAACCTTTACTTAAAAAACCTACTCCTGATTCAGAAGTGTTGGCTAATTATCGACCTATATCCAATCTCCCTTTTTTGTCCAAAGTTCTTGAAAAAATAGTTGCAGTTCAACTTTGTGATCATTTACATAGAAATAATCTGTTTGAAGAGTTTCAGTCAGGATTCAGAGTGCATCATAGCACAGAAACAGCACTGGTTAAAGTTACCAATGATCTCCTCTTAGCCTCTGATAGCGGACTTGTTTCTGTGCTTGTCCTGTTGGATCTCAGTGCTGCATTTGATACGATCGATCGCAGCATTCTGTTACAGAGACTTGAACATGTTATTGGGATTAAAGGAACTGCATTAGGCTGGTTTAAGTCATATTTATCTGATAGATTCCAGTTTGTTCTTGTAAATGAAGAATCTTCCTTCCACACGTTGGAGTAAGTCATGGAGTTCCTCAGGGTTCTGTGCTTGGACCGATTCTTTTTACTTTATACATGCTTCCATTAGGTAACATTATCAGACAGCACGGCATACATTTCCATTGCTATGCTGATGATACTCAGCTGTACTTATCTATGAAACCAGATGAAACCAGTAGGTTGGTCAGACTACAAGCCTGTCTTAAAGACATAAAGACCTGGATGACTCAGAACTGTCTGCTTTTAAATTCAGACAAAACTGAAGTTGTTCTCTTTGGACCTGAGCGCTTCAGGGAGAAATTGTCTAGTTATATAGTTACTCTAGATGGTATTTCCTTGGCTTCTAGTTCTACAGTGAGGAACCTTGGAGTTATTTTTGACCAGAATTTATCATTTGACTCACATATAAAACTGGTTTCTAGGACTGCCTTCTTTCACCTTCGTAATATTGTTAAAATCAGGAACATCCTGTCTCAGGGTGATGCAGAGAAACTAGTTCATGCATTTGTTACTTCAAGATTGGACTACTGTAATTCCTTATTATTGGGCTGTCCCACATATTCTCTGAAAAGCCTCCAGCTGATCCAAAATGCTGCAGCCAGAGTTCTGATGAGAACTAACAGGAGAGATCATGTTTCTCCAGTTTTAGCTTCTCTTAATTTGCTCCCTGTTAAATTCAGAATAGAATTTAAGATTCTTCTCCTCACATATAAAGTTCTTAATGACCGAGCTCCATCATATCTTAAAGATCTCATTGTAAGATATTTTCCTAACAGAGCACTTCGCTCCCAAACTGCAGGTTTACTTGTTGTTCCCAGAGTTTCTAAAAGTAGAATGGGAGGCAGAGCCTTCAGTTATCAGGCCCCTCTCTTGTGGAATAAGCTGCCAGTAAATGTCCGGGAAGCAGACACCCTTTCCACTTTTAAGATTAGGCTTAAAACTTTTCTTTTCGATAAAGCTTATAGTTAGGGATGGCTCAGGTAATCCTGAAACATCCCATAGTTAAGCTGCTATAGGCTTAGACTGCTGGGGGACCTCATCTGTCACACCTTTCCTCACTTTGCTCTCTTTTTCCTCCTGTTTAATTTCTTAAATGATTTTATGTACATGTGACATTACTGTGGTTATTAACTTGTGTTTCCCTGTTCCAACAGGTATCCTTTGAATGGCGTTATGGTGTTTTTTCCCCCTCTTTTCCCTCTTTTCTGTCTTCTCAAACCCCAGCTGGTCGAGGCGGATGGCCACCCTTCCTGGTTCTGGTTCTGCCAGAGGTTTCTTCCTGAGTCTGGTTCTGCCAGAGGTTTCTTCCTGGTTCTGGTTCTGCCAGAGGTTTCTTCCTGGTTCTGGTTCTGCCAGAGGTTTCTTCCTGTTAAAGGGAGTTGTTCCTTTCCACAGTCGCCACAGGCTCAGGACGGGAGATTGGACTGAAGACACGTTTCGGTGCAATCTGTTGGTTTCCTTAGCTAGGATATTAATTTTTTGAATTGGCTCTATATGAATTAATTGGATTATGATTACAATGAATTGAATTCCAATTGGCTTGAATTGGACTATATTACTTAAGTGCCTTGAGATGACAATTGTTGTAATCTGGCGCTATATAAATAAAATTGAATTGAATTTAATTGAATCCAAGTCCTGGTGTGAGGGGCCAGCACAACCAAAACGTGACAGTTTCCCTAAAAGCTTCCAAGGTAGAGCCAGGAGAAGTTTCCAATCCACGGTTGGAGTATGAGCAGTCGAAAGATTCAGCTTACTGTTTTGCTTGTCTGCATTTTTTCCTCCCCGATGCTCCGAGGACTGTTTTCACTCGAGGGCTATTGTAATTGGAAAAAGGCAACAATGAAAGACGGGGGTTTCTGTTCTCATGCGAGATCTGAAAGCCATGGAAAAGGAATGTTTGTATGGACAGAGAACAAAGAAGAAAAAAAAACTTGAACAACAAGCTAAAAATGCTCACTACACGAGTAAAACAATCCAAAATGAAATGCTTGAATGCTTGGCTGGAATGGTTAAAGAAGAAATCATTGAAGAGGTTAAAAAGAGCAAACAGTTTTCAGTGATTGAAGATGAAACTAAAGATGGTCAAGAAAAATAAAAAAAATGTAATTTGTTTTGAGATACTCTTACAATGGTGTGGTTCATGAGAGCTTTCTTGAGTTTGAAGTGGCAGAACACATGGATCCTGCTACCTTAAGTGACAAGATTAGAAGCATTCTTGAAAAGCATGTGTATAAGGAACCTTGTAGCCAGGATAAAGTGTTTTGCTGAGCAATATGGAACATTCAGCTGCTGTAGGACTGACATTAACTTTATGTTATGTTATTGGTGAGCCTTTAAGCTGCTAAAATGATGACCTGAAACAAATATATGTATATGTATACACTGAGGAATGAACATGTGTTCTGGGTGAACAATAAAACCAAAGTTCAGCACCTTGTTGCAGTGAAACACTTCCACACACTTTTCACACAATGCATCTGTGCTCACCTCAGTACAGCTCAGCCCACAGAGCTTTACAGGTACGTTCTTATTCAATAGTTTATTTGAGAACAAATGCTGCCTGATATGCTGCGGAAATACTTAATAACTGACTTAGTTCATCTGCTCTGCTTCGCATCCATCTGCTTGGTGTCAAAGTTCAAGACAGAAGTAAATATAAAGTATGTGTTTGTGTTCACATGCCCTGCCAGTAAATCTGGTTATGATAACACACAAAGTTCCTCTGACTTAGGGTACAGTCATCCCGTCTGCTGCTGAGTTCCAGCAATAGTACAGTAAAGGTAACCCTCGCAATTGTAGATATACAATCATTTCTCTTATTGAGCATGTTTAAAATTTGATTCAAATGAATAGTATAAATTGATGAGTTGTGACTTTTGACTCCTAAAATCCAACCGGGTAAACTCTGAGTCTGTGTGAAGCAGAATGAAGGAAGTCATTGTGTTTAGAAGAACTAATCTCTGACTACCTGAGGTGCTGACTACCTGAAAAGAATTTATTAGTTAGCTGATGAGGTTGGTGGGCAGCAAGGATAATGATGTGCAGACACTAACTGATAAATAAAGATTAGATGAAGAAATGATACTCACCCACACAGAGAGAAGCAGCCAGCAGGATCAAAACACTCCACATTATCTGCAGACAGGTCAGAGAGATTCTAGTTGTTAAAAGCAGAACAAACTGAATGCTCCTGTGACAACACATTTCAAAGAATAGCGTCTCCAATAAGTTGAAGGATTTACAGGCAGACATTGTTTTATTACAGGAGATTCATTTATCAAAGACTGCAGCTGATGTTCTCACCACAGCACAGTTTCCTCATGTGTACTCAGCCTGTTACAACTCCAGACAAAGAGGTGTAGCCATTCTGATTAATAGAAGAGCAAATTTCACCGTAAACAACACAGTTATAGATCCAGAAGGTTTCTAATAGTTAATTTATCTATCCAAAATATGAATTTATGCATTGCAAATATCTATGGCCCAAATGTGGATGACCCCTCATTTTTTCACTTCTTTTTCACTTCACTCTCTGATCACTCAGATAACACACTCATCATAGGAGGGGACTTTAACATGGTATTAGACTCAGGAGTAGACAGACTCAGTACTTCAGGAAGTCAGCGGAACTGGCAGTCCACGAATATTGTTAAACAGTATATGAAAGATTTTGGTCTTTGTGATGCTTGGCGCTCCCACCACCCCACTCTTAGAGAATACACCTTCTTCTCATCAGCACACCACTCATATCAAGGAATAGATTATTTCTTAGTTAGCAGTTCCTTGATGAGGGATATTTCAGACACCAAAATCCACCCCATCACTATCAGTGATCACGCTCCAGTCTCTATCACACAGAAGAATAACAGAGTTACACCACCAGCTAGGAATTGGAGATTTAATACATCATTACTAAAAGACCCTGATTTTATTAATTATTTCAAAAGGGAATGGTCTGTATATTTAGAAAATAATGACCTGCCAGGAATGTCAGCTTGTACTCTCTGGGAAGCCGGAAAAGCAGTTATGAGAGGCAAAATAATCTCTTTTTCATCAAATAAGAAAAAGAGGGAAAGTTCAAGAATATCAGATTTAGAACTCAGGATTAAATCATTAGAAATTGTCTACAGTACCTCCAAAGAGGAACACACACTGAATGAACTAAGAAAAGCTACACTTGAATTAAACAAAATTATTGATAACAAACACAGTTTCTGATACAAAGACATCGATTGGAGAACTTTGAGCATGGCAATAAATCTGGAAGGTTCCTAGCTAACCAACTAAAGAGAAACAAAGAGAAAACAACAATCACTTCTGTTAAAGACTCAAAAGGAAATGTTGTTGATGTGTTTTCCTGTGGTTTCAGGTCATTTTTATCCACAGCTGTGTTGTATGCGATTGATAATACTTGTGCTTGTTTTTGTTTGTTTGTTTGTTTTTGTTTGTTGTGTGCTTGTTTTTGTTTGTTGGTTTGTGTGTTTGTTTGTTTGTTTGATTGTTTTGCGTTTGTTTTTTGTTTGTGTGCTTGTTTTTTGTTTGTTGGTTTGTGTGTTTGTTTGTTTGTGTGATTGTTTTGCATTTGTTTTTGTTTGTGTGCTTGTTTTTTTGTTTGTTGGTGTGCTTGTTTTTGTTTGTGTTTGTTGGTGTGTTTGTTTTTGTTTGTCATGTGCTTGTTTTTGTTTGTTTGTGTGTTTGTGTGATTGTTTTGCGTTTGTTTTTGTTTGTCGGTGTGCTTGTTTGTGTTTGTTTGTTTGTTTGTGTGATTGTTTTGCGTTTGTTTTTGTTTGTTTGTGTGCTTGTTTTTGTTTGTTTGTGTGTTTGTTTTGTTTGTGTTTGTTTTTGTTTGTTTGTGTGCTTGTTTTTATTTGTTTGTGTGTTTGTTTTTGTTTGTGTTTGTTTGCGTTTTTGTTTGTTTGCTTGTTTGTGTGATTGTTTTGCGTTTGTTTTTGTTTGTTTGTGTGCTTGTTTTTGCTTGTGTGTGTTTGTTTTGTTTGTTTGTGTGTGCTTGTTTTTGTTTGTTTGTGTGCTTGTTTTTGTTTGTTGGTGTGCTTGTTTTTGTTTGTTGGTTTGTGTGTTTGTTTGTTTGTGTGATTGTTTTGCGTTTGTTTTTTGTTTGTGTGCTTGTTTTTTGTTTGTTGGTTTGTGTGTTTGTGTGATTGTTTTGCGTTTGTTTTTTGTTTGTGTGCTTGTTTTTTGTTTGTTGGTGTGCTTGTTTTTGTTTGTGTTTGTTGGTGTGTTTGTTTTTGTTTGTCGTTTGCTTGTTTTTGTTTGTTTGTGTGTTTGTGTGATTGTTTTGCGTTTGTTTTTGTTTGTCGGTGTGCTTGTTTGTGTTTGTTTGTTTTTGTTTGTGTGATTGTTTTGCGTTTGTTTTTGTTTGTTTGTGTGCTTGTTTTTGTTTGTTTGTGTTTGTTTTGTTTGTGTTTGTTTCTGTTTGTTTGTGTGCTTGTTTTTGTTTGTGTGTTTGTTTTTGTTTGTGTTTGTTTGTTTGCGTTTTTGTTTGTTTGCTTGTTTGTGTGATTGTTTTGCGTTTGTTTTTGTTTGTTTGTGTGCTTGTTTTTTGTTTGTTGGTTTGTGTGTTTGTGTGATTGTTTTGCGTTTGTTTTTGTTTGTGTGCTTGTTTTTTGTTTGTTGGTGTGCTTGTTTTTGTTTGTGTTTGTTGGTGTGTTTGTTTTTGTTTGTCGTTTGCTTGTTTTTGTTTGTTTGTGTGTTTGTGTGATTGTTTTGCGTTTGTTTTTGTTTGTCGTTTGCTTGTTTTTGTTTGTTTGCTTGTTTGTGTGATTGTTTTGCGTTTGTTTTTGTTTGTTTGTGTGCTTGTTTTTGCTTGTGTGTGTTTGTTTTGTTTGTTTGTGTGTGCTTGTTTTTGTTTGTTTGTGTGCTTGTTTTTGTTTGTTTGTGTGTTTGTTTTTGTTTTTTTGCTTGTTTTGTTTGTTTGTGTTTTTGTTTGTTTGCTTGTTTTTGTTTGTTGGTGTGCTTGTTTTTGTTTGATTGCTTGTTTGTGTGATTGTTTTGCGTTTGTTTTTGTTTGTTTGTGTGCTTGTTTGTGTGTGTGTTTGTGTGTTTGTTTTTGTTTGTTTGTTTGCTTGTTTTTGTTTGTTTGCTTGTTTGTGTGATTGTTTTGCGTTTGTTTTTGTTTGTTTGCTTGTTTTGTTTGTTTGTGTTTGTTTGCTTGTTTTTGTTGGTTTGTGTGTTTGTTTGTTTGTGTGATTGTTTTGCGTTTGTTTGTTTGATTGTTTTGTGTTTGTTTTTGTTTGTTTTGTGTGCTTGTTTTTGTTTGTGTGTTTGTTTTGTTTGTTTGTGTGCTTTTTTGTTTGTGTGTTTTTGTTTGTTTGTGTGCTTGTTTTTGTTTGTGTGATTGTTTTTGTTTGTGTGCCTGTTTGTTGTTTGTGTGCTTGTTTTTGTTTGTTTGTGTGTCTGTTTTTGTTTGTTTGTTCTCCCGGGGGGCCTCTGCCCTGTGCTTATGGGGGCTCTGTCCGGGGGCTTCTTCTGCAGTCTTCTGGGTGGATGCGTGGTTGTCCCTGTGGTGGGCTTCCTGGGTTCTGTGCTCTGTGGGGGCTGCTGGTGGCCTGGGTCTTGTGGCCCTCTCTGCCTGCTTCTGATTGCTGGGGGGGGGGGGGCTGTGGATTGTGGCCCTGTACACTTATACACTCATAACTAAGCACGGTTATCATGTAGGTCCTGTGCCATGGGTGTTGCATGTTCTCTCACACACACACACACACACATTTATTAGCCCAGTAGCATGGTCGCTAAGCAGTTGATGTATTATCATGTCGTGTCAGGTCATCTATATTCACAGCTGTGTTGTATGCGATTACCGCTTCTTGTGCTTGTTTTTGTTTGTTTGTGTGTGTGTTTTTTCTCTGCTTGTCTGCTTTCAGGTGCTCCTGGTGGCTCTAAGGCTGGATTCCCAACAGAGGCCGTGGATTTTGTTTTTTACAGGTGTAGCAGCTGGTTGTCTGTTTTTTCTTTCTATCTTTGTTCTGTTTCTTCTTCTTTGCACTTCCTTTTTCCTTGTCCCCTGGTCCAGTTCAGCTCTATTACATGTGAAATATAGTAACAAAAATAAATAAATGGGCGGTTGATGGGCATCAAGGGGAGCTTTACATTTACATTTAGCAAATCTGTTTGGTATAAAAGATTGCAATTCTGCAGCCATAATGCTGGACAGGACAAGGGAAAAAAAGAATAGAATATACTTTATTCATCCCCAGTGGGGAAAATTCAAATTAGTCACTTCCTGAACCTCTCAGTCCTGTAGCCTCTCATTGGAACTGCTCCTCTGTCCTGCCAGGATGCTGTGGACAGGGTTAGAATATAATTTTCTCCTCATTCATTGCTCCACCGAGAGGGTCTAGCCTTTTGCCTACCACAGAACCAGCCTTTTTCACCAGGCGCCTACAGTTTTTGTATGTAGTGCAACTCTCCCAGCAGACAGCATAGAACAGTGCACTCTCACTGATAGTGTGATAAAACATGCACATCATGTCACTGCAGATGATGACGGACCTGAGCAGTCTCAGGAAGAATAGACGGCTCTGGCCCTTCCTGTACACTGCTTCTATGTTGGCAGCCCACTGCAGTGTATTATTCAGCACCACCCCCAGGTATTTGCAGGTCTGAACAGTCTCTCTCTCCCCTCCATCAATGCAGACTGACTGGTATGGAGTTTTATATCTCCTGAAGTCCACCACCTTTGGTTTTGGTAGTGTTCAGGAGCAAAAAGTTATTTTTGATCCAGCCATAGAAGGACTCCACAAGGTCCCTGTACTCCTTCTCCTGTCCACCGCACACACATGCCCCAACAGCCAAATAATCAGAATACTTCTGTTTGTGGCAGGACTCGAGTTGTACCTGAAGTCTGATGTGGACTCAGAACTGTCTGCTTCTAAATTCAGACAAAACTGAAGTTGTTCTCTTTGGACCTGAGCGCTTCAGGGAGAAATTGTCTAGTTATATAGTTACTCTAGATGGTATTTCCTTGGCTTCTAGTTCTACAGTGAGGAACCTTGAAGTTATTTTTGACCAGAATTTATCATTTGACGCACATATAAAACTGGTTTCTAGGACTGCCTTCTTTCACCTTCGTAATATTGTTAAAATCAGGAACATCCTGTCTCAGGGTGATGCAGAGAAACTAGTTCATGCATTTGTTACTTCAAGATTGGACTACTGTAATTCCTTATTATTGGGCTGTCCCACATATTCTCTGAAAAGCCTCCAGCTGATCCAAAATGCTGCAGCCAGAGTTCTGATGAGAACTAACAGGAGAGATCATGTTTCTCCAGTTTTAGCTTCTCTTCATTGGCTCCCTGTTAGATTCAGAATAGAATTTAAGATTCTTCTCCTCACATATAAAGTTCTTACTGACCGAGCTCCATCATATCTTAAAGATTTAATTGTAAGATATTTTCCTAACAGAGCACTTCGCTCCCAAACTGCAGGTTTACTTGTTGTTCCCAGAGTTTCTAAAAGTAGAATGGGAGGTAGAGCCTTCAGTTATCAGGCCCCTCTCTGAAAGCTGATCCTGAAACATCCCATAGTTAAGCTGCTATAGGCTTAGACTGCTGGGGGACCTCATCTGTCACACCTTTCCTCACTTTGCTCTCTATTTCCCCCTGTTTAATTTCTCAATTGATTTTATGTACATGTGACATTATTGTGGTTATTAACTTGTGTTTCCCTGTTCCAACAGGTATCCTTTGAATGGTGTTATGGTGTTTTTCCCCCCTCTTTTCCCTCTTTTCTGTCTTCTCAAACCCCAGCTGGTCGAGGCGGATGGCCACCCTTCCTGGTTCTGGTTCTGCCAGAGGTTTCTTCCTGGTTCTGGTTCTGCCAGAGGTTTCTTCCTGTTAAAAGGGAGTCGTTCCTTTCCACAGTCCCTCAGGCTCAGGACGGGAGATTGGACTGAAGACAAGTTTCAGTGCAATCTGTTGGTTTCCTTAGCTAGGATATTAATTTTTCAATTGGCTCTATATGAATTAATTGGATTATGATTACAATTAATTGAATTCCAATTGGCTTGAATTGGACTATATTATTTAAGTGCCTTGAGATGACAATTGTTGTAATCTGGCGCTATATAAATAAATTGAATTGAATTGAATTGTACAGAGTGAAAAGAAAATGAGCCAAAATGATACCCTGCAGAGCCCCAATACTTCTTTCCAGTGTTCCAGAAACACATCTCCCCATCCTGACGTACTGTGGTCTGACAGTCAAATAGTCTATAATCCATGATGTCAGGGAGGGGGTCACACCCATACCTAGAAGCTTGTCTCAGTATGGGAGGCTGTATGGTGTTGAAGGCACAGGAGAAGTCAAAGAACATGATTCTCACATATGAACCAGGCACATCCAGATAAGCATATGTCCAATCCAGCATGTACAGAATTGTGTCTTCCACTCCTCTGTGTTTCTGGTAGGCAAACTGGAGGGGGTCAAGATCCTCAGCAACCTGAAATCTCATGCGGTGAACAAGGAGTCTCTCCAAGGTCTTCATGATATGAGATGTCAAAGCCACCGGTCTGTAGTCATTCAGCTCCACCGGTTGCCCTAATTTGGGCACCAGTATGAGACAAGAAGTTTTCCACAGCACTGGGGAGGACTGCTAGTTGACCAGCACAGTCCCTCAGAAGCCTTGGACAGACTCCATCTGGGCCTGCAGCCTCCCTGACTGAAGTCTCCTGAGCTCAGCTCCAACCTCCTCTATAGTTAGAGACAGAGGTTGTAGCGGAGGAAGGGCGACAGGAGTGATGTTGCTATCAATCATAGAGATGGGGTCGGAGGTGCACTGACTGGACAGAGGAGGGCTAGTGGTGGGAGTTGCTGCAGAGGTGGAGGTGGAGGCTCAGCTGGACTGACGAGGCCTGGTGGTGGAAGCTGTCGCAGAGGTGAAAAAGCCACACTATCAAACCTGTTACAGTAGTGGTTGAATCGGTTGTATTGGCACTGTCTTGATGTGATGATCTGATGTTAGCCTTCCACAGAATGAGAGTTCTTCAGTCTGTATCCAGTGATGGTCCTCATGCGCCTCCACACTAAAGGGCTGCATTGAGATTGGGCTCCGCCAGGTCCCACGGGACCCAACTCAAATCTTGTTTTGTGAGTGCGGGCAGGAGTGGACATACACATTGTGGGAGCGAGCGGGAGTGTAACACACACGTTGCGGGTGTGGGTGGTAATGGTCAGAATTTCAGTAGGAGTGGGATGAAGAAAACAGTCCGGCGCAGGGCTCTACTCCACACCTCCTTGGTGTTATTGTTCTCCAGCTGTCTCTCTACCTTTTTCTTGTACTCCACCTTAGCTTGACATAGTGTCTTTTTAAGCTCCCGTTGTACATTCCTCCACCGTTCTCCATCCCCATTCTAGAACGCCCTCTTTTTCTGGTACAGGAGGTCTTTGATGTCACTCCATGGTTTATTATTAGGATAGCACCTTACAGTCCTCCCTGGAATCACAGTGTCCCTACAGAAGTTAATGTAGTCAGTGATGGTGTGATGGTGCTGACATTTCTTCTTCCTCCAGCAGTACAGCCCAGTCTGTGACATCAAAGCAGTCTCTCAATGCATCACTCGCCTCTGGTGACCACTTCCTGAAAGATCGACGACTGTATGTGGGAACTGTCTGGGCGCATAGAACGCACGGAAACCAACTGACAGCAGTTCAGTGTCTGGACAACATACCCTCTCTTTAACAGTCACATTGCGGGGGTTAACCCATCTCTGATTAAAAAACAGGATAAAACCCCCGCCTTACCGCTTACCGCTCGTACTCAGGTCACGATCCGCTCATACAGCTGTGAAGCCGGGTATGTCCACACATGAGTCTGGTGTGTTGTCGTTCAGTCAGGACTCAGACAGACAGATCAAACTGCTCTCCTTATACAGCCGTTGGTTCCGCACAGACGCCTGTAGCTCATCACACTTGTTTGGTAGCGAGTTAATGTTTCCCATAATCACAGAAGGCAGAAAAGGCTTGTATGTGCACCTCCTGTTGTCCCTCTTTGCCTTTAGTTTTGCTCCAGCTCTGCATCCACGGTACAGCTTTTTTAGCTCGGTCGGAATTGGATGTTTAATTCACTTAGCTGATGACCTGAGAAAGATGAGGTAACCTCTGTCTGATACAGTCTGTGTGTCCCATCTCTTTCATTCTAATTCTCAACCTTTCTTTTCAGACCAGGACTTCTATATTTTAGTCCAGTTACTGTGAGGGTGTATTGCTCTCTGTTAAGAGTGTCATTGTTCTACTGGAGAGCAGGACTCCTGTGTTCACACTCCCTTGCATGCGAATATATTCTACTGCTGCTGTGCACACATCCTGCTCGCCGCTTGGGCCGTTCTTCTTCACTCAGGCTTCCTGTGTTCGCTCAGAAAGCTTTTCAAAAGTCGAGTTTTATGCTGCTAAAAGCTGTTGCAAGGACAGTTTTTTCATGATTTTGAAAATAGCAGGGAGCTTGTAATTATGACAACTTTTTTAGCCAAAAAATCACAACAATTAGACAAAACATTCACACCACACAGACCAACAAGAAAACTAATCTGTGTCTAAAACCTAGAACTAACTCTGACGTTATGTCACAATTTAATGTTATTGATTTAAAAATCCTGGAGGAAACAGTTGGGCATCTGAAGTCAACAAGTCTGGACGTAATACCATCTGACTTTTTAAAAACTTTTTAAAAACTTAAAAACTCCTACAAATAGTTAACAGCTCACTGGCATCAGGCATTTTCCCCAAGTCACTAAAGACAGCTGCCATTAAGCCACTCCTAAAGAAGAGAACTACAGACTACAGACCTGTCTCTAATCTCTCTTTTATATGCAAGATTATTGAGAAAGTTGTATTTAACCAGCTCAATGACTTTCTGAATGAAAGTGGAAGTCTCGATAACTTTCAATCAGGCTTCCGACGTCATCACAGCACTGAAACTGCTCTGGTCAAAGTGTTAAACGACATTAGGTTGAATACTGATTCTGGTCATGTTTCAGTCCTGGTTCTGTTGGATCTCAGTTCTGCATTTGATACTGTAGATCACAGAATCCTGTTGCACAGGCTGGAAAACTGGGTTGGACTTTCTGGAGCGGTCCTTAACTGGTTCAGGTCCTACTTAGAAGGCTGGAGTTATTTTGTTACAATTGGCAGTTATGACTGAGCGAGTGGCCATGACTTGTGGGGTCCTCCAGGGGTCAATTCTTGTATAACTTGTATATCCTCCCTTTGGGTCAGATATTGCAGAACTTTAACATCAATTATCACAGTTATGCAGATCATACACAACTTTATGTCTCTGTCACCAGACGACTGCAGCCCAGCAGACGTACTGTGTCAGTGTCTGGAGGAAATAAACTCCTGCATGAGAGAGAATTTTCATTTAATTATGAAGACAAAACTGAGATCATTGTTTGGTAGCAAAGAGAAGAGGGTCAGCTTTGGTAAATACCTTGAGACTCGGTCCCTTACAATCACTGACCAAGTTCGTAACCTTGGAGTGTTGATGGACTCAGATCTGACTTTCAGCAGCCACATCAAAGCTGTCACCAAGGTAGCTTTTTACCAACTCAGAAACATCAACAGAATTAAAGGTTTTCTCTCCAAAAAAGACCAGGAGAAACTCATCCATGCATTCATCTCCAGTAGACTCCATTACTGTAATGGTCTGTTAACTGGACTTCCCAAAAAGAGCATTAAACATCTGCAGCTCATCCAGAACGCTGCTGCTGGAGTTTTAACCAGGACTAAGAGATCTGAACACATCACACCAGTTTTAAAATCTTTACACTGGCTTCCAGTCAGTCACAGAATAGATTTTAAAAGCCGACTGATGGTTTACAAATCCCAGAACGGTTTAGGCCCAAAATACATCTGTGATATGTTCAGAGAATATAAACCCAGCAGAGCTCTTAGATCCAAGGACTCAGGTCAGCTGGTCCAGTCCAGAGTCCAGACTAAACACAGAGAAGCAGCATTTAGTTGTTATGCAGCAAACAAGTGGAACAAACTGCCAGAGGAGATTAAACTGTCACCAAATGTAGACATTTTTAAATCCAGGTTAAAAACATTTCTGTTCTCATGTGTCTATGCATGAAATCTGCACGGTATCTTTTAACTTATCCAGACTGTTGCTTGTTTTAATCGTTTTAATTAATTTTAATTATTTTATTTCTTTCTATTTATATTCTTTTACATATTTTTAATACTTTTTCTGCTCCTCGCTGCAATGCTTTTATTTTATGTAAAGCACTTTGAATGGTTTTGTACATGAAATGTGCTTCAAATAAATCTGACTTTGACTTATGACCAGTGCAGTAGTGTCCATCACAAGAGTTCAAAACACGCAGCTAATGACTTGTATGACGGTGTATTCAGGGAAGCTCTGGCTAACTGAAATAATCATCAAATAAAATGCATGAAACTCCATCATTTTAACTGCTCGATGATAATCTGGCTGATTTAAGCCACAACCCACAAACACACACCACGACCAGAAGTCAGCTTTCATATACAGTAGTTATACAGTTGCTATGTAGAATATTTAATGTGGCTATTACACAATAATCAGATCACCTCAAATAAATATCAATCAATCAACATTTATTCATATAGCACTTTACAACAACCAGAGATTGACCAAAGTGCTTCACAATTCCAGTAATAGATTTAAAATAGATTACATATGACACAAGACAACAACAAAAAGGTGAGCCACAGCTTCAGTGAAAAGCCAGTTTCAATAAGAATGTTTTTAATCTGGCTTTGAGCTGAGGTCGGTCAGTGGTGCTACGTAATCTGAAGGCAGAGTATTCAAACATTTTGGACCTGCCACTGCTTGTAAAGACATATGATCATGTGAGACTTATTCAGAGCCAACAAACAGTCTATAAGACAATGTGCAGAAGAGAGTGAGACAGGTGAGGGGCCCCACCCCAGAGGTGGAGTCACACTAACATCTGTACTTTCATGTTTATCAGGGCTCATAATTACTATGTTTCAGTAATAACGAACTTAGCTAGTTCATGTAACATATGGCATACAACACGTGCACAGACCAGTGAATATATGATTTAGTGATGGGGGGGCTGACCATGAAATGTGGGGAGCTGAGAACTGAAGCGTCACCTAACACCAGTGACCTGAGCCAGATAAGATGTGGGTTGATGGATGGAACGTGCTGCTCCCTAAATGATCTGGCTGAAGAAACACTGCTATTTTAAGCAAGGGGGGAGCCTCACGGCGGCAGCTGACGTCATGGGGGCTGAATGGATGGACTGGAATGGATTTATTGTTCTCGCCGTCAGGGACGAACTGCGCGCGAGGCGTGGCCGCGTGCACAAAACCGCTCTGATCACTCCTCACCAAACCTGCAATCCTCCACCGTGCCCACGCACCGCGTTCAGTCACTAAAATCAACTTAGAAAGATATGTTGTGCGTTTTAACGCAACTATTGAGCGGGCACAGAGGAAAACACGCACGCGCCTGTACTTTACACACATCACCATAACATACAAAAACAAGATGAATCCCGTGTTCACCACACAGACCCTCTGTAACCCACCCAACCCTCCACCTGACCGAGCTGCTACAGAACAAAACGTGACTTTAACCCAGTCAGCGCCATTAACTGCCGGAACCGAAGTTCGGAACTCGAACGACCGAAGCCAGCAGCTGGTGGTCATCGCCACTTACCCTCTTGTGTGGACAGCAAGTGTACATAATGCTCGTTTCACAGTCAGAGACAGTCAAACCCAAACTGAACTGGAACCGGATCGAGGAGAGGCCAAGACGTGCTGCCTTCACGTGGTGTGGGAAACATTCTGCTGCTACGTGGGAGATGCTACAGAACCTGAACGCGCCACACACCCAGAAAACATTCACAAAATAATAAAGACTCGTTAGAGGACTGAGTTAGATCCACAGTCTGACTGCTTCAAGTTGAACAATTTTCGTAACGTTTCTTATTCTTATTGTAATAAATCTTTGATTTCACTACAGACACAAATTCTTTCAGTCCAAGTTAGAGCCCTTAAATAATCACCACAGACAATAACTGAAGGAAACAAAGATCTTTATTAAATACACAGCTCATTAAAACTGAGGAGGGATCCAAAACCTCCACCTCACACACACAGACCATAACCCGGGTAGTGTGATGGGTATAAAGGGTATATCTGGACTTGTTCGTTCTACAGGTCAGTTGCCATCATTTAAAATCACTATGCAGGTTCTCAATAAATCATTTTGTTTTAATTTCTCCTATCATCATTTATCATTTTTATTATAACAGAAATTGCTCTATAGATAAAGAATATGAAAGATAATCTATGTCTTGGTGTCACTGGGTGGCAATAGTTTGAAACACTTTATTTTTTTAATTCCCTTTTTTTAACACATTAAACCTTTGTAAAACGTATCAGTACAATATCACCTCTTTTTCTTGGCATCGGATCAGAATGTAATTAGGGGATCAGAGGCTGACATTTTGTGGTAAAACTTAACGTATTGGATCACTACCTGTTACCTTATTTGTGTTCCATGGAACTTCTCGCTTCTCTTGGATTATTCAATGCCACTCAGTGTCTTCTTATAAGTGACAGCCATTTGCATTATAAACGCTATGTCACACTATTTGTTATATTCTAACGCTCACTCTTACAGATCTTTAGTTTTTATTTTTCACTTTTTAGCGGTGTGTCTGGTTCTCTAGCTTAGCATGGCTACCAGTTCTCTTCCTCCATCTCCTGCTTTCACCTGCTCCATGTGTCAGATGTTTAGTTACTCCTCTGCCTCCTTTAGTGGTAATGGTACATGTAACAAATGTAGTCTTTTTGTAGTTTTGGAGGCGAGGTTATCTGAATTGGAAGCTCGGCTCTGCACTGTTGAAAACCACCTGATAGCGAGCCAGGCCCCTTTAGCCAGTGCGGAGCCACCTAGCGTAGCTAGTTCTATTAGCCGCCCCCTAGCAGAACCGGAGCAGGTGGGACCAGATGACAAGTTAAAGGTTTACTGAAGTCATGACCTTCAAGCACAAGGCGGCGTGATGGACTACTGAGGGCAACTGAAGATCTAACTTTGAGTTCAAGGTGATGTGCTATAGACTAAGCCTTATTACTATAGTGCTGGAGGACAAAGAAAGAAAATAGTAATGGAATTTTTGTAATTGAAAGATATGTTAAGCCTTTTACTTTTCCCCCCTTCTTAAGTCAGTGAAGCCACTTTTTGCTGGTATTGTCTACCTCATGAGGAGATCATTTAACACTCGTTCATGCAGTTTTATTGTTCTCTATTATTAAGGGATAGAGATTGTTCCCTATATTCTTCTAGCACTTTTTTCTACTTCTTACAGTACTTGTTCCTAGTACTTCTTTGTTACATTGTCTTTTTTTTGTTTTTTCTCTTAACGCCAGGGAGACAGAGTATCAAACAAAAAGCCTTATTTCTATTTGCAAAGCAGCAAATTTCTATTTCTATTTCTTTTTTCCAAGAGACATATTCAATTAAGAATGATACACAGTGTAGTGACAAACTTCAATATTTACTCCAAAGCCACTTTATTTATTAGCAGTAGGCTGGTACAGTTGGCTAGACTCGTATGTTACTGTTTTGTGTTCCTTAAAGTACTCCCAAACCACCATATTCATGTCATAGTTTCGCTGTTTTATTTCTCGTTGCTGAATCCAGGTATTTCCCTTAATACACATCCAAGCTTTTCTTGGTTTTCTTTTTTTTTTTTCCTTGTCCTGTCCAGGATTATGGCAGCAGAATTGTAGTCTGAATACCTTTGATGCCAAACAGATTTGCTTTGCCAAGGGAAGTTTTATAAATGTAAAGCTCCCCTTGATGCCCATTCATTTATTTCTGTTGACAATATATGACATGTAATAGAAGTGAACCGGACGACAAGGAAAGAAGAAGAGGAAAGAAGAGGAAACAGAACAAAAATAGAAACAAAAACCAGACAACCAGCTGCTACACCTTTAAAAAACAAAACTGACAACAATCCATGGCCTCTGAGGGGAATCCAGCCTTAGCGCCACCAGGAGCACCTGAAAGCAGACAAGCAGAGAAAAAACAAACACACAAACAAACAAAAACAAGCACAAGAAGCGGTAATCACATACAACACAGCTGTGGATATAGATGACCTGAGACGACATGATAATACATCAACTGCTTAGCGACCATGCTACTGGGCTAATGAATGTGTGTGTGAGAACATGCAACACCCATGGCACAGGACCTACATGGTAACCGTGCTTAGTTATGAGTGTATAAGCGTACAGAGCCACAATCCACAGCCCCCCCCCAGCAATCAGAAGCAGGCAGAGAGGGCCACAAGACCCAGGCCACCAGCAGCCCCCACAGAGCACAGAACCCAGGAAGCCCACCGCAGGGACAACCACGCATCCATCCAGAAGACTGCAGAGGAAGCCCCCGGACAGAGCCCCCATAAGCACAGGGCAGAGGCCCCCCGGGAGCCAGGGGCAACAGCCCACTGACCCCACCAGGCCCCAGCCGCCCAGACATGGGCCGTGCACTGGACCCGGGCCCCAGGAGTCCGAGCGCCCCCAAACCCCCCGACAGAGGCCCCACCCAATACCCGAGAGGGCCAAGCGCCCCAGACAGCCACGCAGTGGGTCAGCGCCTGCCCCGGCGCCCCTGGCCAAGTGCCCTGGGAGTCAAGACGTGCCCACAGGTGGGTGAAGTCGCAAGCAGCGGGGAGAGGCAACGCCGCCCCCCCATCGGGAGAAGCACAAGCAGGCCAGGCGACAGCAAGTCCCAGACCCAGGCCCAATCATTACCACACACACTTTCACGTCCCATACATCCACACGTCCTCCCTCCCTCGACTCCGCTGGGGTGTAGTACAGCGGGCACACCAGGGGGCCAGCAGCCCCCCAGCCACCACAGACCCCGAACCAGCAGAACAATTAATGAACCCTCCTGGCCCCTACCGCCCCAAGCAGCAACCAGGAAGCAGGGGTGTGGGAAGAAGACCCCTCCCCTCACCCTTCTGGCTCTTCAATATTTTCTAATAGTGAGCGATTAAAATTGAGGGGCAGCCATTCTTGTAGAACTGGGAGCGCGGCCCTCTGGGCAGCCTACATACCCAAAGAGCCCCGCCCACCAGATGCCACTCAGTGTAACCACCCCCCAAGACCTAATGTGTGTGTGTTTGATAAGTAGTAATGTCTAAGGTGTAATTAAAACAGAGGCGGGGAGCTGCAAAGTGCAGCCAAGGGGACCACCTACGTGGCGCCATCCACTACACCCCACCGAACACACACGCCCCCAAAACCCTTCATGTGTGAGTGTGTGCTGTGTACAGCTGTACTGTACCTCCAGAAGGGAACCCATCCCGCCCCACCCAACCCAACCCCACCCCACCCCGGAGGACCTCTACAAAAAACAAACAACAACAAAAAACAAACAAACAAACAAACCACCCGGTCACACCAGTCGCAGCAGCCCGGGCCTGAGACCCACCGTCACCCAGGCCCCCCCAACAGGGGAAAAGCACCGCCCCCCACCCTCCACCGCACGCCCTAACACCCTAAAAAAAACAACCACCTGCGGACACATTGGAGGTCCCAGAGCAACAAGCCCGGCACCAGGACCTGCACCAACCCACCCATACTGTGGCGTGTCCAGGGCAACCCAGACCCCCCAGGCACAGGCAGCGCCCAGCCACCAGGGCCCAGGCCCAGCACCACCACCCACGCCAGAGCAGCCTGGCCACCCGGTACAGAGCCAGCAGCCACCACCCCTTTTTTCTTTTCTTGGTTTTCACAAAGGGCCACAACATCACAACAAGTAACGGTAACTGAACTTGACGGTCAAAAAAAACTTTTTTCTGTGTACCTATTAGCACTCTGCTAATCCATGTTTTTACCTTTTCCAAAGTTCTTCATGATCATGCAAAGCGCACGTGCACCTAATGCAATACGCATGAACAGCACCTACTTAAGGTGCTATGGTAAATTTGTAACTTATACGATAATGTCATAACGACCAAAAACCACTAGAAAACATTCTCTTATCTACAATAAAATCTCAGCTTTCTTTAACATAATATTGGCTCCTGCACACAGTTATGGAAAGCGTCATGGGGCAATGATATTTGGTTATTGCATGGCTCAGAAAAAGCAGCAGGTGTTGCTGTTTTGAAGAATTCCTTCACTGGGGTCATTTTACATTCTGAGGGTGATCCTAAAGGTCATTTCTTTATTTTGGTTATTAATATTAATAATACTGTAATCTTACTAGTTAACTTGTATGGGTACAACTCAAAATGGGAAAATTATATATTGCTTGATGTTTTGGAATCTCTTTTTTTTGGAACCAGTTATTTTATGGTCTCTAATTTGATACATTTTATGCATAAATTCAATATAACTGATATATGGAGACAAAAAAATCCTGATGTGAGTTCATATACTTGGAGCAGTAAAGCACGTACTAGCTTATCACGCATAGACTTTTGGTTGGTTTCCAAATGTTTTGATAGCAATGTTATCAATGTCAATATTCCCACTCCTCCTCCAACAGACCACAAAGCAATCTCAATACAAATCTAATATTCACCATAGAGGTTCATATTGGAAACTGTATAGTTCTATTTTAAAACACAATGCTGTGTCTAAAACTGTCCATTTGTTAATTGAACGCTTTTGGTAAAAATCTTTATTAGAAAAATTGTTTTGTAGTAATTGGGAACTCCTAAAATTCAAATTATCAAAATTCTTGAGACTGTACGGAAGTTCGATCGCTAAGGCTAGAAAAGTCGAAGAAGACAATCTAATTTCAGACATAACATTAATAACACAAAACATACCTGGAAATTTAACTGAAAGAGAAAATCAACACTTAGTCGGTAAAACAAATTGAATGACATTTATAGCTTGAAGGCTGAAGGGGCCTTTGTGAGAAGTAGGAGAAGATGGTTGGAGGAAGGGGCAGAATACTGATTTTTTTTTTTTACATGAAAAATTTCATGCTAAGAATAACACAACACAAAAACTAAATATTGATGGGGACATTACAGGTGATCCTCAAAAAAGCTGAATATTGTTCAGATTTTTGTACCAAACTATATGAATCAAAATCTACCTGTCAATTTTTGGGGTCTCTTACAGAAACTAAGTTAATTGACACTGATATGAAAGAATCTTGTGACAAACCACTAACACTACAGGAAGTTATATTTGCTATTGAACACCTCAAGCCTAATAAGTCTCCAGGCACGGGTGGTATTACTTCTGAATTCTACAAAACATTGTAGTGTCTGACACTTAACAGAGGTTCAGAAGGGCAGACAGGAGATGAATCATGGTCAAACATAAACATCTGGGGAAACATTCCTCTGTTAAGTGTGTCTAGGACAGGCACACCAGGGATATATAGATATACATATTGTCATGTCTATAAGTTTATCATGTTTTAGGTTTCTGTTTAGTCTTTAGTTTTGCCATGTTTTTTTTCTTCAGTCACTCTTGCCCTGGTCATCAGCTTCACCCACATCACCTGTGTTTTGTCTCAGCTGCATTCACTCACCAATCACCTCCCCTCAGTATTTGTTCTCAGGTTTTACCATGTTCCTTTGTCAGATCCTTACCTTCATCCATGCCATAGCTATTCATGCTCTGTTTCAGGTTTGTCCTTGTGTCCATGTTAATATCAGGTTTTTTGTTTTGTCAAGTTTTTCAGGTTCAGTTTAGTTTTATTTATTTTTTTGGTATACCGGCTCAGCTGCGCCTTTTGTTTAATTATTTGGAATAAATCACATCTTTGTTTTGGAATATCTACATCCGGGTCCTAATCTCCACCGCTACACCACCACCCTACCTGACACATATCTTTCAGCCTGGCTATCGGGCCCACCCAGGCTCACCAAATATGGGAAGGTTTTACCCTACATAAGGGGAGAAGCACCCTCAGTGTGAAAGAGATGGCAGTGGACCTTTGACCTTTGAAGATCTCTCCACATTCGATGCATCAATCTGTAATTCTGATACGAACCTGGTGGTCAATAAAATACTTCTCTGTTTGACCAAGTCTGTATCAGCAGAGTTCTTCCTGTACCATCTACACATCGGCTGTTTGAAGGCGATCACCCCTTGTACACCACAACATTCTCCAAACGGCTTGAACCTTTCCTCCTTAGCCTTTCCTTAGAATGTATAGGCAATGAATCTCTTCCTCCTACCATAACCCAGGGCCTCATAACTCTAATACAAAAAGAAGAAAGACTTACTTCTCATTGACAACTGGCGTCCAATCTGCTCACTTAACGATAATAAAATATTTGCTAAAAGAATAAAAACTGTTTTGGACCACATAATTGATGAGACTCAATCTGGCTTCATGAGAAACAGACATATCTCCAATATCAGATTAGTACTTGATTTAATTGATTATTTGGATTTATGTCTTGATGAAAGTTTCATCTTTTTATTTTTACAAGGCTTTCCACACAATCGAACATAAATTTATATTCCATGTCTTAGAGAAGTTTGGATTTGGTTCATATTTTAGCAGTGCTATCAAAAACAATGTATACTAATGGAAACTGCTCAATCAGATTGCATGCTGGTACTTCTTCTCGTTTCTTCCTTAAACATCAGGCAGTGGTGCTGTGACATGCGGACAGAATAGACGTGTTTTTCTGAGCTCCTTGTGGCACATATGCCAGACTCTCCATTTTTGTCTGAAAGGCTTTGCGTTGTGTTCATCCTTGAGTTTGTGGAAAAGTGCAACATGAAAATGTTGACCAAAGCACGAAACCTTTGGGCATGTCATCAGCTGAGGAGGAAGACGAGCTCCCATTTATTTGGCAGCAAATGTCAAACAAGCTGCTGCAGTCCTTTAACGAGAGGTTCAACAAGTTTGAGATATTTTTTTTCTTTGCCCGGTGGTCCCTAATGTGGATGAGGGTAACTTTGCTTCGTTTGGGGAAGCACTGGTTGGGGGTTCTGTTCGTGTACTTGTTAACCGTTTACTTAAGGTCGACTTTATGTTCTGTTACCTTGCTGTTGCTTATTGTTTAATCTTGTCGCTCCTTCAAGGTATAACAAATGAATAACACACTTGATTCTATATCTTTGGTTTCTTGGAATGTCTGAGGTTTAGGCCACCGAATCAAGCAAGGTGAAGTTTTTGCACATTTGAAGTCACTGAAATCTGACGTAATATTCTTGCAAGAAACGCACGTTAAAGCCACTCGGCATTGAAAACTCAGAGCTAACTGGATTTCACAGGTCTACCAGTCATCTTTCACATCCAATGCTAGAGGCGTTGCCATTCTTTTCCGTAAATCCATACAATTCGGTTTTTATTCTTTCATAACTAATCCAAATGGCAGGTTTATCATTTTTATTTGGTTACATCAATTTATTTCTCATAATACTGGTAAATATCTACGGAAGGTGTTTGATCTGATCCCGGATGGTGATTCAAGTTATATACTGATTGGGGGTAACTTCAATTATTATCTGGATCTATATCTGGATAGGTTCTTCTTCGCTACCCCACCTAAAATTCTTACTGTACAAACTCTTAACAATTTGAAGAAGTCAAAGAAGGTGGTGGATATTTGGAGATTACAACATGCGTCTAATAATATCATAATAATATCAGACCAGTCACCCTTAAACATCAACTGTCTATTCCTAGGCAGGCCTATAGTTGGCGAATTAAACCTTTTTTGCTCACAGATCAGGCATTTAAGGAATACATCACATTGCACATTTTGCAGTCCCTCGAGATCAATGACAATGGGGAGGTGAATGATTCAATACTGCGGGAGACACTCAAAATATATATTAGGGGTCAAATTATTTCTTATGAAGCAACATTGAAAAGGACCAAGCGAGGCAGGTTGGACATGATTGAGAAGGAATTGAATGCTGCAGAACAGGTTTATAAAACCTCTTTGCACCAAACGGATTATGATAACATCCTTAAATTAAAATATGACTCCATTCTAGGGGAACAAATTGGCAACACACTTCTAAAACTTAAATAGAGAAATTTTGAGCTTAGTGACAAACCACAGAAGTTATTGGCTCGGAAATTAAAGGGAGAACAAGCAAAACGAGCCATCTCTAAAATTACATCTAAATCTGTTCTGATGCTGTCAGGGACCGGCAGGACACAGGACACAGATGCAGGGTTTCAAAATAAGTCAGTTTATTTATAATAAACAACTAATGGTTCTCCTGAGCAGAGCAAATCAAGAGGCTGTGAAATCCTAATACACTAACCTCAATAACTATACCCGAGGCTAGTGTGGCTATAAAACTTAATCAAAACAAAACTCACTCCACTCCAGGAGGAAAACAGAAAGGGCTGTAAAAGGTAACAAATAAACTCTTCACCCTCTCCTGAAAGAGGCAGAATAACAAAGAACGCTCTCCTGGTGAACGGAGGCACGATTACAAATAAACTCAAAATCTTTCCACTAAGGGAGGCACTATGAAACATTATCAAACCAAAACTCACTCCTTCAAATGGAGGCACTATGAAACTTTAACAAGAAATCAAAACGCAACACTCCTCTATCAGAGGTTCTATGAAACTTTAGCAAGAACAGAAAATCACTCCTTAACGGAGGAAACAAAACAGACTCACGAGGTCTAAACTATGACTATGGATCAAAACATTAGCAAACAAGATCACTCTGTAGGAGGAACGCACGACTACAGGCACATGGATTCAAGGCTATGAGTATCAGGACACTAGGGTGAAGAACACAGAAAGGTTGCGACACACTGGCACAAGACAAGGGAGACGCAGACTATTTGAGCACATGAGGGACCAAGGGGAACAGGTGGAAACACTTTGGAATCAGGGAAGACAATCAGACGCTTGGCACGGGAGGAAGGGCAAGATACCTGAAATGAGAGGGAAGTTAATATTCTATTAATATTAAATAAAACAGGAAATGACGAGACAAGACATGGTTCAAAACAAAATGTGTCAATGGTTCCTGACAGATGCTGACTGACTTGAGTGAGTTCTACTCTGGAATTTACAGTTCTAAATCAACAGCCACACAGGAAGAGTTTGACTTTGAGGTTTTTTTTATTCGCTTCAGCTCCCACAGCTGGATGACGTTTTCAGGAAAAATTTAGACTTGGATTTTGCACAGTTTGAGTTACAGGAAGCCATCACAGCATTTCCAATAGGAGAGGCAGCTGGACCAGACGGGTTTGGGCCAGAGTTTTACAAAGCTTTCCATGATCGCCTTGCTCCTATTTTGCTGCGAATGATTCAAGATACATTTAAAAACAAGATGCTCCCATCCGCTCTTAGTGAAGCAAACATTTGTGTTTTATAAAAAAAACAGACCCTGACAGTTACAGGTCCATTGCATTCCTAAACTATGACTGGAAAATAATCACAAAAGTTTTATCAAACCAATTGGGCAAGCATATAGCTAGTATCATTCACCTGGACCAAACTGGTTTTATTCCACGCAGGTACTCCTTCTGTAATGTCCACAAAATTCTCAATATTTTATATGCAACTTATGGCAAGGACGACAGCGCTGCCATATTATCTTTAGATGCTCTTAAAGGGTTCAATATGATAGAGTGGTCCTATTTAATTGCGACATTTAGGAGGTTTGGATTTAGCGACACATTCATAGACTAGGTTGAATTATTATACACTCATCCAGAATCCTTCATTCTCACAAATGGAGATAAATTCAGCCTGTTTTCCTTGCAATGTGTGCGTTCATCAGGGAGACCATTGTCTCCCTTGCTGTTTGACATCGCACTGGAGCCATTGGCACTTGGCATTAGGGGTCATCCGGATATTAAAGGTATAAAGTTGGGCAACATTGAGACCCAAGTGACCCTTTATGCAGATGATCTCCTTATTTGTTTAGGATACCCAGCAGTCTCTATCCCCATCCTACTGGATTATATAAATTCCTTCCTTTGGGAAGATTTCTGGTTATACCATAAATTGGCAAAAGAGCAAATTTATGCCCTTAGTGGATCAATTTACTGAGCACTTCCTGAATAAGTTGCCTTTCAGAATAGTGGAGGTCTGTTTCTCTTATCTGAGTCTAAAACTGATGATTAACCCAATATATTTTAAATGTATCTTTTCAGATTTAACTTCATGAAAGCATTTGAGAAACTCAATATGAATATCGAGTCCTGGAGGACACTCCCCTTAACCATGATTGGATGGGTTAACACTATCAAAATGGTGAGCCTACCTAGGTTTCTTTATCTCTTTCAAAACCAGCCGGTGTATTTAAATGCATCCTTTTTTAAGGTTGATTCTATTATATTGCCCTTTGTGTGGGGCTACATACCACAGGATATCCAAGGCCCACTTACACAAACCTCTTAAGAAGGGTGGCCTTGGTCTGCCTATTTTTAAAAACTACTACTGGGAGGCTAACTCCAGGGCTCTTACCTATTGGAAAAGCGGAGGCAAACTGATTGATAGGAGCCCTTCGTGTTTACAACTAGAAGCCTCTGCAGTCAAAGATTTTTCACTTCCCACCCTTCTGTTTTCTGGTTTTGCTCTGGTAAACAAGTCAATTAAACAAAATTTTACCCTAAAGCATTCTTTGCGATTACTGAGTCAGATAAAGGTGACCTGCCAGATTCCTAGTATTTCCCTTTATGATCCTATATGTCAGAATCATTCATTCAAGCCTGGAGGCGATATAGGGTGTTTACAGTCTGGAGAGAGAGGGGTATCAAAACATTTTTAGATCTATACATTGATGGCAAATTTGCATCTTTTACTCAATTAAGGACGTTCAACCTTCCAAATTCCCATTGTTTGACTTTCAATGTAAACTAGACTGTTTGTGGTTAACTCAGATCATGCCAGCTGTCTCTTCTTATTGCAGCCAACCATTTATTCCGCCGGTCTACGTCCTTTGGGGTGAAATAAAACTGCATTTCGGGGTTTCTTTGTCAACTGCAATCGCAGCCTACAGCACAACATATTCCTGGCATCTTTCAAATAACGTCAATTTTCAGTCTCTCGCTGAGATTGTCTTTCCTCCTACTCCCCCTGTTCTGGTAACGTGACAACGCTGTAAACTGTGACCTGAGTGCTGCAGGCGGACACAAATATGGCGGCACGAAAATACAGTGACGTCATGTGGTCCTGATGAATACGTAGACGCCGCATTGAGCGCTGAATCGTACGTCGACGTCATGGCCATCTTGGATGTGGCAAAGTGGAGCGATCGGAGAAGATGCCTCGTGGGCTGCATGGAAGTGTACCAACCAGTTTACAGTACAAACCAGATCTCATGACATTACTTTTCACAGATAAGAATGAAAATGACTTTTGATTGTATTTGACCAATATAACATCCTTTTACAAACAGAATTTGCCGACTTTGTGGCTAATACTATGCATAATACTGTGAATGTCCGCAGTGAAACCAGCCTCCAAACAACCAAGAAGTCTTTACTATTTCACTAAATTGGCCCGAAGTAACTACTCTGATTTTTGTTAGTTGCTTTGCTAACTTTTCTCACACTATGTAGGTTTCCCAAAGATAAAGAGCTGAGAAAGCAATTGTGAGGTCGATGAGGAAATGCGGCGGATCCTCAGACCTGGAGCAACAGGTGTATCAGAGCAGAGCGAATCCTCTCAAGCTACCCTTAGTGGCAACCAAGCAAATCAACCTCGATTTCAAACACCACAGTACTTTGGTGGATGGGCTTCCACCTCACACTGTACCAGTAAATCGGTTGCGATGTGAGGCACAAGCTCATGATTTCTGTGCTCACACTGTACAGCCCGATCCTCAGGTACGACCTAAGTGCTCACACTGCCATTAAACAGGAATGTTTGCAAAATCATAGTGTATTCCAGGCTTTAGAATCGTTCCACTTCCAGGCAATCACTTGAAAATTAAACATAAGCTTAGTCATATCAAGATGATAGCTGTTCATCAATGCCCCCCCGTGTGTATATAAGCTTGTAAATGCCCCCGTATAGATATATGCATGTATGTATGTATGTATGTGTGTATGTATATATGTTCATCAATGTGAATGTAAAAACGATTAATCAAAATCAGTTAAATGTAAATGTGATCTTGTAACCTGTTGGAAAAATTTTGCAATATGAGAAACTTTCACTTTCACTAAGAATCATTTTTATTTAATTCATACATTATTATTTCATTTGAAACTACATTGTGTATTTTATTTTTCATTTAATTTGAGGTTTTTTGCTTCAGTAGGTGGCCCTATAAAAAGAAAACCTTTAAAAACAATTTCATTGGTCCAATTCAGGTGAGTTGCTAATGGTTAAAGTAAGTATGTCCCGCCTCCTCCCCGTGAGACGCTCTGGCAGTGGTGTGGAAAAATAGACAGAGAGCAGGAGACGATCATAGTGTTTTTCTCTCGTGTAAAGAGAGAAAGACACCAATTAGCTGAGTTTCATATGTTATGAAGCTAGATGTTCTTTTTACTGTGCTGTGACGTGTATAGGCACAAAGTAACAGTAATGTGACAAGAGATTTATGTTCATTTTGATTGATATTTTGTAATTTCATGATTTTGTTTCACTATGAAACAGTGAAATAGACATTTCATGTGTAATATTTCTATGCAGCAGTTATCTTTTGATAAGTTGACAGTGGAAGTTGCATTAAACATTGATATTGATAAAAAATAAACTGTACAGTTAATAGAGTTAAATAGATTTATGTCAGCCCTGTTATGTTATACAGGCTGGGTTTTTTGGGGATATTCTGAGATTCTGGACCCTTGACATGGAGTGATTCTCTCCCTGACGGGGGATGGCGAGCCACCCGAGTGAGCATCTGGATTGAAGAGGGGCCTTTGCATTCTTCATTTTCTGTCCGGCCAGAGTGATAGGGTTAAGGGAAAGGACTTCCAAGAGCGCTCGAATCGAACTAATTTAATTTTGGGGAAAACCTTTTATTTTATTTTATTTAGGGTGCACCCAGGTAAAAAAGACATTTAAAAAAAGAGAGAGTGACTGAAAGTAACTGCCGGCGGTGTTTGTAAATTGTTTCTTTCTTATTTGTGTTTAATACAGCATTGCTTAAACTTACCTGTGTGTTCCTTTTACTCATTGGGGTGTCCAATCTTTATTACTTTGCCCTGCGAACCTGGGTGACACTCTTTATTCAGAAAACCCTCATGTCACATCTACATTTCAGAATCTGGTTATTATAGACACAGATTAAATGTTAAATATAAATATTTAAATATTTATCACCACAGTAACAGTGTTACACACAGTAGCTGTAAACACATAAAAACATTAGAAAAATACATACGTTGGTTTGGTGCTTACCTATGTCCTAAAAATAAGGAGTAAGCATTTATAATCATCACTTTAAAAGTTACATACGTTGTTTTTGGTACCTATTTGTTTCCCAAATATATTAGTGTGAATGGGGGAATAAGAGGCATTAACCTAAAGCACTTTGTAGAAAGGCGCTGTATGAAGTTCAGTCCATTTTCTTTTATTAGTTTATGGGGCAGATCTGCCACATCCAATATGGCGGATACGCTGACGTAACGCAGCAACAGACTAACCTGCTCAATGAGGCGTCTATGCATATATGTCTGTGATTGAGTAGCTCTGCTGTAAAGTAAGCATGTTGTGTCACACGAGAAAGAATCCGTGTGAAATGTGAACTTTAAATTTATTTAAACAAGGCTTCGAGGCAGAGGAAATTCCGCAATCATTTTTTGTAATCGAGTTACTTGAGAAATCGTTGCAGCCCTAAACCAAAGCTAAAGAATATCCTGTGTTATAAAGGTCCCAAAAGCTATTGACAAGATGTTATTAAACTTTATATGGAGGAACAAAAACCACTATATTAAAAAATCAGCAATAATGAACTCATATGATTATGGCGGCCTTAACTTCTTAGACTTTTACATTTTAAATACTTTCAAAATGATTTATGTCTGGCCGGAAAAAAGGAGTAATCTTTCACTGTTGGGTTAAAGGTACCCCATATATCTATTAGGCCAAGGGTCTTGGCCCATGACTTTAAACCTGCAGTTGCGAGCTGTTGATCTTTAGAGGCGCTTAAACTAGATCTATCATCTGTATGCCACACCACATTCATATCTGCCCCCACAATGAGAGAGTATTCAGGTAGTTCTAGCATTTTCTGTGTAAGTGTGTCATAGAAAGTCTTATCAAATTTGTTTGGAGCGTAAGCAGAGATCACAGCTACCTTCCTCCCATACAGTTCCACCTTGGCCACTGCTATCCTCCCTGTGGTGTCCGCCCATACATCCAGCACCTTAATTTTGAGATTACGTTTACAAACGATAGCCACTTCTTTACCTTTTGATTCAGCCGAAGAGGAAGCAATTGTGTAGTAAATTCTGTTGGCCATGCGACCAGAGACTCTGCTCAACAGATGTGTCTCCTGTGATAGAGCCAGGTCAATTCTCCGCCGATGCAAAAGAGTAAGGACGCTGGTCCTCTTGTGTGGTGTATTTAACCCATCGCAATTCCAAACCAACACTGATAAATCACCCATTACTGCATTTTGAACTCAAAGTAATTGACCATATACCTGATGTTAAAATATAGTGCCAGCAGTTATGGCAAACTGATCTACTGGTGTGACAGATATGAGTAGAAAATGTGTATACCTCTCCTTTAATTAGCAGTTTGAAGCTCAACTCCTGTTTCCCAAAGTATGGTAATAGCAAAAATATCAACTGACCCCCAATACCCCTTGATGGTGCCCGATACAGAATAACATAATACATAAAACCCCAAGAACAGTGAGGCTCAAAATAACTAAGTCAAAAAATAATAAAAATCTCGATTCGTGATCTAGGATGGATATGGTTACATGCTGCCATTCCGACATCTCACCATTCCGACATGGGTCTCCAATTGTCGGAATGGCGACACTTATTTTTTTATCAAACGTCCCGTCATTCTGACACTTTTTTCCTCCTATGGTCGGAATGGCGGTATGTTTTTTTTTTTAACATACCGCCATTCCAACAGTTCCTTTTAATAGCCTATTTTTTACCCAAAACATTTTGCACTAATGATATGCCGGCGCAAATACGCCCTAAAGTTTGGTGCACAAACTCTGCACATGCAGAGGCCACAGAGGCCTCGCAAACAAACTTTAATAATCTATTATCAAAATCCCCTGAAATTTCAAATATAAAAATACAGATATTAATGTAACTCTGGTGAGACTGAAACTGATTAAGCAGAAATACAGTGTCAGTGAGCTGTCACTGTATGAAATATCAGCTTGACGAGGGTGGTGAGAAGCCGGGACCTCTGACCACTGTGGGTATGCTAACTTCCAACGACTGGGGAGTGTTGAAACTACCGATACCGCGTCATATAGAAGGAGGCAAGGGCTCGGCTGAGGAGGTGTTAACAGTGAAAGAAGAACCCGAAGAAATCCCAGCAGCGTCTGCAGCCAAACGACCGAGACTGGAGAGTCCGAGACTGAAGAATCCTCTGGATGATGCTGAGCTGGCCAAAACAAGGACGGTTTTCACTGCTGTGTGGCAATCGAAAACAGGTGTTACAGGCCGTTGGTTCTTCCGTGCAAGCCACCGGAAATCTAATGAGAATGAAGAGGGATCGAGTTTCCATGCTGTTCCGCAGTTGCCAGAACTGGGGTGAGATTCCAGCAGTCAAGAAAACCCTGGCCGTGTAGACCTACCTCCGCTGAGAACCCTCCTCCTCAACCTCAATAACCACACCCCCTTCAGGTTTATAAGGACACACTCCAGCAAAGGTCATACACCGATCAACACGAGGAACAGGATGAGAACTAGCGTCCAGAAGACATTGTGCGAGGAGATTACTGACCGTGATCTGGAGAATGCTTCTCCATCGCTATTGATGCATACAGGGAGCCCTTCTGCAACATCCACATCACCGCAGTTTGGATCACCAGACAGCGACAGATACTACCTGGAGCCGTATCACCCTCCTTCACCAGCGACTTCGTAAGTTTTAAAAAAAAAACAAAAAACTCATCACTCTCTGTTTTTGTTTTCTCACGTGTGCGCGTAAGCGTCATACGTCATCAACACGGATGTGACGCATAGGGAGAGAGTGAGGGTGGGAGGGGTAGTGGTTAAAAGAGAGCAGCCTTTTTCAGTAGAACTCATGTGAAGTGCCTGTAAAACAAGCCAGTTGATATATTATTACTGCTCTGTCCACTTCGTGCTGCATTCAACGGGAGCATTACATGGTAACATCTATGCAAATTTCACATAGTGTATATGTCACAGTTTAGTCATCCAATCATCAGTTAACTCCACTCACCTGTGCACACAGCTGCCTCTCATCACATGCAATCAGCCCAGCATATAGTCACCAGCTCCACACTCTATCCTTTGCCAGATTGTCTTTGCCATGCATGTCTTTCCAGCGGTCTCCTGCCAGCTTTACCGGTACCGACCTCGCCTGTCCCTGATTCCCTGCTTCGTCTGCCTCCTGGTAATTCAACCCAGCCTTCTGTCCCTAACCAAGAACTTTGCCTCTCCTCTCCTGATTCCTGTTTGCCGGTTTCTAAACCGTTTGTCTGTCTGCCAGAGTCTCAGTAAAGCCTTGAACCTTTTACCACTGTCTTCTGACTCCTTTGTACTGCAATTTGGTCCATACACCACCCGTTATAGTATACTTAAGCAAGGTTTTTTATTTATTTATCTATTTTTATGCTATTAAACTGTGTTTCAATTTGACAGAATCTGATGTTATAGTTCCTGTGAGGTCCGTGGTAAAGAATCGACGGTGCAATAGAGTGCGCAACAGACTGTCGCTTGTCCGAGGGTTAATGAGAGGTTTCTTTCTCTGCAGCCAAACGACCGAGACTGGAGAGTCCAAGACTGAAGAATCCTCTGGATGATGCTGAGCTGGCTAAAACAAGGATGGTTTTCACTGCTGTGTGGCAATCGAAAACAGGCGTTTCTTTCTCTTCATTTTTTTTTCTCTTTTTTAAATTTATTATTATTATTGTTATTATTATTATTATTATTATTATTAATTAAAATTATTTATTTATTTATTTATTTTTAAAACATTCACAATCACGGAACCAGGTATATTTAAAATACTTTTATGGTTATTTCTCCTTCATCCACAGAGGCCGACCTATCGATAGAACGGATAAGTCCTACAATTCGGCCCGACCCTCGTCTGTGGAGGAAAAGAAACGCTACCATCCGACGTGAAAAATCAAGAGCTCGGGCATTCATGAGAAGTAGTGAGATTCTTATACAGAAAATTAACCGTGACTTGAAGGTGATTTCGAAGTAAAGTAAATGTGTGTGTATATATATAAGTAGATATCTTAACCCCTCTTAGCCATTCTCAATTCTGTGTAAAGATGGATAATCAAGCAGACAGAGCTGTGCCGGCTGAAATATCCGAGGCTGTGGGAAATTTGGAAAACATTCCCATACCGGTTTCATGTGTGGAATTACTTTACACCGCTGGAGTATGCGCTCCTTAATGTCGATTATCAGTCATCTCCTATGAATATTGAAGAAGATGAAAATGATGAAATTGATGTGTTACACGAATTAGAATCATCAATCCTGAATTTAAACGGGCCTCCGCCACCCACCCTGAGTTTGCAAAATGAGTCACCGAATATTGTCTCACCAAATCCAGCTCCTTGTGTCACATCACTAGATACAGCCTCAGCGAATAGTGCTTCTCAAACTTCAGCATCAGATACTGTCTCACCAAATCTTATTTCTTTACCTTCTCCAGCTGCAGCAGAACAAACTCGGCAGCATGGTAGGGGCTTGAATCAGGAGAATGTAGCCGTCCCTGAACAGAATCAGAGAGATACACCTCCACCGATTTGGGGGCTTGAATCAGGAGAGTGTAGCCGTCCCTGAACAGAATCAGAGAGATACACCTCCACCGATTGGGGGCTTGAATCGGGAGAATGTAGCCTGAAAAGAATCAGAGAGATACACCTCCACCGATTGGAGGCTTGAATCAGGAGAATGTAACTGTCCCTGAACAGAATCAGAGAGATACACCTCCACCGATTGGGGGCTTGAATCAGGAGAATGTAGCCGTCCCTGAACAGAATCGGAGAGCTACACCTCCACCGATTGAGCGTGAACGTTTCAATTGTCTTGAAATAAGACGTCACAATACCGCGTCCGTGCCCTGATATAATGCCCAACATCGCTGAGTTCACTTCAGCTGTTATGAGCAATCTTATTGAAGTGGCAGAAACAGCGCGATAACTCGCCAGATGTAATGATGTCGTCCAGCTAGAATTAGTAGGTATTTCTCAACACATTACCGTTTCTGTCACAGACGAGTCTGATGTAATCCTGAAAGCCTTTCTGGACTTTTTAGACGAGTTAACTCAATCGAACGCAGAGATTGCCTCTGATACTAACCTGAAGTTAATCCTCCAGGTAGTAAGAAACCCCACAGAGGGCGCCAAACGGAAGGCTTCAAAAACCTTAGAATGCGAATTAATCCATAAGAAAAAACGTCACTTGTACATTACAGATAACTGTGACAATCAGCTCTGTTTCGCCATCAGTCTCGCGCACGTCTCCGGCTCTAAATTTACCGATAGTCAGGCTTTGGCCCAGGCGAGAGAGTGGCAGCGTCAGGCAGGGCTGACTGATCAGACGCCTGTATCTTTCAGTGATGTTGGAAAATTCGAAAAAATCCTAAACAGAAAAATTGTGGTGTTTCACAGAACCAAGGGTGATCGAGCTCTGTGTAAATTTGAGACTGATTTCAGAGATCGATCAAGCCCTCTCTTTCTGTTATTCTCCAAAACCATTACTATGGAATAAAAAACCTCAAAGGATTTATAGGGTCGAGGTACATTTGCGAGCACTGCTACACCAGTTACAATGAGCCACACTCACACTACTGTCCTGGTTACTGTCTTGTGTGTTGCGACTCGTCATGTACAAATCAAGAGCTCAGTCCTGTATTTTGTGGTGATTGCAACAGAAGCTGTCGTAACTCGTCGTGCTTCAACAGACACAAAGAACCTCGTGAGAGACCCTGAGCCAGAATGCAAGTGAGTGATTGTGATCTGATTAAAAGATGTCTGACGTGTAAGAGATTTTATCGCGTTGCGATGACTAAGGTAAAAAAAACCCACGTGTGTGAAGGTTTAAAATGTACAATCTGTGGTGAGAAACTGATCCCCGGTTCTACAGCAACTCTCAGTGGACACCAGTGCTACATTCAGCCTAGCAGTGCCGACGAACGGCTTGACGAAAAACTGATCTTTTATGATTTTGAATCCTTAGTCGGTCAGAATAATGTGCATGTCCCCTTTCTGGTCTGTGCAAAAACGCTGAAAGGTGTCGAGTGGTCTGCCTACGGATTGGATTGTGTCAGGAAATTCCTCCTCCATTTCAGGAGACCACGCTACCGAGGATACACGTTTATTGCTCACAACGGACGAGGATATGATAGCTATCTAATCCTTAACGTCATGGTGCAACTAGGTATGAAGCCCTCTCTCATCACACAGGGGAGTAAAATTCTCTGTTTTACAGACTGTGATTATGGTTTGAGATTCATCGATAGTCTGTCATTCCTGGCTATGAAACTGAGTATGATGCCGAAAGCATTAGGTTTCAGTGATCATACCAAAGGTTTCTTTCCCCACAGATTCTCTTCAGAACAGAATTTGAAATATGTGGGGCCTTTTCCTTCACCGAGTTACTACTCTGTAGAACTCAGGAGTCCCAGTGAGCAGGGAGAGTTCTACAGATGGTACGATGGAGTGTGTAAAGGTACCTTTAAATTTCGTGAATAGAGCATGCTTTACTGCAAAAATGATGTAGACATACTCTTCAAGGGGTGTGTCAAATTCCGCGAGCAATTCTTTAACGAGACGCGCGTGGACCCCCTGAAATGTATCACGATCGCATCGGCCTGTATGAAGGTTTTTATCGCCAACTTTCTGCAGCCTAAAACCCTGGCTATACCTTCACCCGTTGATTACAGTCAGCAGAGTAAGACCTTCTCAAACGCATCCATCCAGTGGTTGGAGTGGTTAGCATTTAGCAGAGGGATTGAGATTAGCCACGCGTTAAACACAGGGGAAAAGGGAATCTGTAGATTAACGTAGATGGGTATGCGGAAATTGATGGTGTGAGGGTAGCTTTTGAGTTTTACGGCTGTTTCTTTCACGGCTGCCCCGTCTGCCATCTGCCTCAGGACACATGACCGCTGAAGAAGGCGCCATTTGAACAGTTCTATGCAGAGACCCGTGAGAGAGAGAGTGCTTCAGTCAGTGTATGGTCTTCGTCTGTATATCATGTGGGAGCATGAGTGGACTGAGATGAAAAAGTCCCATCCGGAGGTGAATGAATTTCTCAAGAGCTTTAACGCCCCTGAACCTCTCTCTCCCAGACAAGCACTGTATGGTGGTCGGACCTGCGCACTCAGGTTGAGGTACACTGCAGGGGAAGATGAAACTGTGCACTACGCTGACTTTACATCTCTTTACCCCTATGTAAATTGCAGCTTTCCTTACCCTCTCGGCCATCCCAGAATTATTTGCAAAGATTTTGATGACCCTGACAGCTACTTTGGTTTCATAAGAGCTGTTGTTTATCCTCCGCGCGGGCTGTTTTTCCCAGTTTTACCTTACAAGTCATCTCACGGAAAACTTGTATTCACTCTCTGTCGCACCTGTGCTGAAATGAATAACCAGGCAGGTGCATGCAACCACAGCGATGAGGAGAGAGCACTAACAGGTGTGTGGGTGAGTGTGGAGTTTAGCAAGGCATTAAAGCTTGGTTATCGTCTTGCTAAAATCACTGAGGTGTGGCATTTTGATAGGAGCAGTAGCTCAATCTTTGTAGACTACATACACACATTTCTTAAGGGTAAACAAGAGGCTTCAGGATATCGCGCAGATGCACTTGATGAGGAGAGTAAGCTGAGGTACGTCAGAGATTACAAACTCCATCAAGGTATTCAGCTGGATACCAGCAAAATAGAGGTGAACCCCGCTAAAAGACAGGTGGCTAAACTGTGTCTAAACAGTTTCTGGGGGAAATTTGCGCAGAGGAACGACCTCCATCAGACCACCATCATCACAGACCCGAATGAATTTTTTAATTTCATGTTCTCGGGTAAATACAAGATAGCCTACTTCCACTTTCTAAACCCTGACATGTGCATGTTGCAGTGGACTTACAACAAACGCTCCTCCCAACAAGGTAAACAATGTATTCATTGCAGCATTTACCACCGCATATGCATGTTTAAAGCTGTACAGCTGTCTGGAAGTAATGCAAGACAAAATTCTCTACATAGACACAGACAGTCTGATCTATGTGGTGAAAAAAGGTGAGACTCTCCTGAAACTGGGAAACTATTTGGGGGATTTGACCGATGAGCTGGGGGGTGACACAATTCAGGAATTTGTTGCAGCAGGACCCAAGAGTTACGCCTACCAGACCAGAAATCAGAAAAAAGTATCGATGCGCGTTAAAGGCATCACTCAGACGCATGAATGCAGCGAGAAGGTCAACTTTGACAGCGTCAAAGAGTTAGTGGAGGGATACTTGGCTGACTCCAGAGAAACGGTGATCGAGACCCCTCAGCGTACCATCAGAAGAGATAAAAAGGGGTTTCTGTTAAAAAATGCGGCATTCCTGAAAAAGTTCCGCCTTTTTTCTGACGGTACAACGCTGCCTTTCGGTTATTAAGGTGATTAAGAGGGAAAACATTTTTTTTTTTTTAAATGTCGCAATTTTCTGATGTGAAGGAGATTGATTTTGACCCCAGACTAAAGACTCCTTTTTCATGTCTGATTGTGGGGCCCAGCGGATGTGGGAAATCGTTTTTTTGTTAAAAGTGTTTTAAAAAAGTGTAACCATGTGATGGATGATGTACCTGATAATATTGTTCCAATCATTGTACGCTGAACTGCAGCGGCTGAATAAAAACATCAAATTTGTGGAAGGATTGCCTCATTCTTTTGAAGATGAAAATCTGTTCCCCCCTGATCGTAAGCACTTGGTTATTTTGGACGATGTTATTTTTCAGGCTTCAGACCATCCTGAAGTGGTAAAGATTTTCACACAGTACAGACATCACAGAAATATGAGTGTCATGATGTTGACTCAAAATGTATTTCATCAAGGGAAATACAGTCGCACCATCAGCCTGAACAGTAACTACCTGGTGCTGTTTAAGAATCCCAGAGACAGATTGCAGGTGAATATACTAGCCCGTCAAATCTTACCCTCAGAGAAAGCTATCTTCCTGGAGAGCTTTGAGGACGCCACCAGAGAGCCGCATGGGTATTTAATCTTCGACCTGACCCACTCATGCCCAGAACAATACAGACTGAGAACGGGTTTACTTCCTAGTCAGTGGCCAGTTGTCTATGTTCCGAAAGCATAGTAATTTAACATGTCAGCCCGTATAAAAAGGAATGCTCCATTACTCAGAGCTTTGTACCACGCCACACCTCAGAAACGTAAGGACATTCTCGGCCATTGTTCACCCGACTTTCTTAAAGCTTTGTGTGAGATTGCTCTGAATATTTTAAAGGGTAACATTAAGCTATCCCCTCCCCAGTATCGGAGTTTGAAAATGCAAAAGAAAGTTATCAGACTGCTGGCTGATAAGAGAACCGGTTTAAAACGTAAGAGGTTGGCTCTCAATAGTCAAGGAGGTGGGTTTATTCTCCCCATCCTAACGGCTCTTGCACCCGTAATTGGGGATCTAGTGGCCGGAATCGTTAGAAGATAAGAACCATGTCACTCCTCGCACAATGTCTTCTGGACGCTAGTTCTCATCCTGTTCCTCGTGTTGATCGGTGTATGACCTGTGCTGGAGTGTGTCCTTATAAACCTGAAGGGGGTGTGGTTATTGAGGTTGAGGAGGAGGGTTCTCAGCGGAGGGAGGTCTACACGGCCAGGGTTTTCTTGACTGCTAGAATCTCACCCCAGTTCTGGCAACTGCGGAACAGCATGGAAACTCGATCCGCTATATCATTCATCTTCTCCACCCAGGCTGCATGAGGTATTGCTAACAGCGTCCTAAACACACCACAGTCAGAGTTATAACACTCAAGAACAAAAAGATCCCCCTCTTCATTCTCATTAGATTTCCGGTGGCTTGCACGCAAGAACCAACGGCCTGTAACACCTGTTTTCAATTGCCACACAGCAGTGAAAACCGTCCTTGTTTTAGCCAGCTCAGCATCATCCAGAGGATTCTTCAGTCTCGGACTCTCCAGTCTCGGTCGTTTGGCTGCAGACGCTGCTGGGATTTCTTCGGGTTCTTCTTTCACTGTTAACATCTCCTCAGCCGAGCCCTTGCCTCCTTCTATATGACGCGGTATAGCTAGTTTCAACACTCCCCAGTCGTTGGAAGTTAGCATACCCACAGTGGTCAGAGGTCCCGGCTTCTCACCACCCTCGTCAAGCTGATACAGACAGAGGTCACCTGTTTCATACATGAACACATAGCCCCATCTTCCCCGCAGTCCATAAGGCTCCAGTGACCATTCTTCCTGTAGAGACACGGGCGGCGGTTGCTGCGTTCTGCACAGAAACACCATCCTTTTCTTGGGAGCATTTGGTATCAAGGGCTGATCTTCAAATATCGTTACCGGAGTCTCACAAATGAGAGACCGCAGAGTACACATCCTCTCTGGTGCCTGCGTAGATTTCTCCTCTACACTCACTCTGCTTCTTGTCCTCGGCATCTTGAATCAGCTATCTTTCACCCCAAAGTCGTTCTCTACACACTGACTGTCTCAGGGTTTTTATCCTTTACTCGAAACCCCTCCCCTGTCCACCCATTGGCCCTCAAACCTGGGGTCGAACAATACCCCCCACACATCTAATTATTTTCTCATCTTTACCTTACAGGGACCGGTCTTTGAAGCTGTTAAAATGTTGACCGCTTCTACAACTTTTCTATTAACCCTAACCCTTTCTCTTATTTAAACAATCAACTAATATATTTCTCACAACCTCCTGACCTTAGCTGTAATCATTCTTAACCCTAGCCATAAACTCCCCCTTCCTTAGATGTCAAAGGCCTCCTGAACAGATGGCTGATCTATGTCAAACAAAGGTCACACGTCAAAATAGCTTGATCGATCAATAAGAGGTCAAAAGTGATATCCCCAGATGTCAGCAAACGGATGTCAAACAAAGGTCACCTGTCATATTAATTTGATTGATCGATAAGAGGTCAAGGGTCACCTGTCAAAAAGAATTTGATAGAAGGTATCCTTTTATTTCTCTGTGGCTGAAGTTAAACAGGAAGTGTCGGAACACACTGAGGAGCGGAGAACTGAGTGATGGCGACAGAAGAGGAACTTGAGAGTGTGCGGGTAGAATTGGCTTCAACTATAAAACGACTGACACATTTGGAGATCAAGAGCAGGAGGAAGAACCTGCATATGTTTGGTCTCTTTGCTGGATTTTATCCGAGAAATGCTGCCGAAGGCTGGAGTTGAGTGCGGCTCAGACCCCGGTGTTTGAGCTACGTTGCACCTTGGTGCCGGCAAAGCCTAACCAACACAGAGCTGTTCTTATACGCTTCTGGAAATTTCAGGATAGAGAGACTGTTTCTCGTCTTTCATCACAGAAACAATGCGGAAGCGCCGAGAATTCAACACGGCCACAAAGTTGTTTGGTGAGATGTGGAAATTTCGGCCATGTGAACCAGAGGAATTTGGTGCAGATATGACAGAATCAAACAACTGAAGTCCCAAATAGTTTTCTTGCAACATTTAATAGCAACAGAAATTAATAAGTTGTAAAAGTGTGTGATCCATACAGCAATCATGCTAGGTGTGTGCTTATATTTATACATAAATCTTTACCATTCCAAACCACTAATGGTAAATGGTCTTGTATAGGCTTTTTTAGTCTAACTGACCACTCAAAGTGCTTCTAACACTACATGCCACATTCACCCACCATACAGCACGTCTTAGGATACACATAACTACATGCTTTCTAATCATTCATACCCTGATGGATACATCAGGAGGCAACATGAGGTTCAGTGTCTTGCCCAAGGACGCTTCGACATGTTATTTGTGATTAATATGGTAGGTATATCATTATTCAAGGTGACATATCCACATGTCGACTAAATCTGGTTTGCATCTATGGTCCGAATGATGATAATCCAACATTTTTTCAGAATCTCTTCCTCACTCTGTCCACCTTGCAAGGTATGTAAAATACTACATTATCAGTGGTGATTTTAATTGCACTTTAGTCCCAACAAAAGGCCGCTCTACTAACCTTGATTCTACTCTCTACTATACAAACAAGGAAAATACTATTGCAGTCCTGTAAAGATCTGAATTTGGTTGAAGTATGGACTACACAGTAACTACACCCAGATAAAGTTGAATACTCCTGTTATTCATGTTCACATGTTCGCAAATTGACTATTTTTTGGTCTCATGTGGACTTCTTTCAAAAATTAAAGAATGCTGGTATGATAGCAGGCATTAGTGAAAATGCAGCTGTATCAATAAATTTACATAGATACATTTATTCATAACCCTATGAGACGGAGATTTTCTGTTGAGTTACTGCAGGATGCAAAGTTTATAAAAATTTGCTGAAGAATGCATAAACAATTATTTTGAAATCAATCATGACCAGACTGATGCTTGAGCTAGATAGGAGGCATTCAAAGCATACAGTACGAAAAGTAAAGCGAAACAACAACGTATGGAAATGGAGACAATTGAAAATCAATGTTGGAACAGGAATTGTATGATAGTTACAGTCCACAGAAAGCTAAGAATTTACAAAGTATGAGTCAAATATAAGAAATTATCAATAGGAAAAGTTGCAAAAAAATTAATGTGGCTAAAACAGTCTTACTATGATCAAGGAGATAAATGTGGTAAACTGCTGGATTGGTGACTTAAGAAAAAGCAGTTAGACAGACCAATCAACAGCATCAAGACACCTGCAGGTGATGTGACTTCAGAACCAGTGGAGATTAATAAAGTTTTTAGGGATTTCTATGAGACCTTGTATACATCCGAGCGTTTAGATGATTTCCACAGTCAAAATTATTTTCTAGATCAATTGAGGTTTCAGACTTTGTCAGAAAATGAGCAAATGGAATTGGATTGCAGTCTAACAACGAAGGAATTAGCGGAAGCCATTCAAAGTATGCAGAGCAGAAAAGCACCAGGGCCGGACGGCTTTCCATTTGAATTTTACAAGAGATTTGGGGAGAAACCTTTGGTTCCATTATTGGACATGTAAAAGGAATCCTACATAAAGGGAATACTCCCTCCACACTTGAGACTTGCGATAATAACTTTAATCCTTAAACCAAACAAACCATCAAACGAATGCTCCTCTTTCAGGTCTATTAGTTTGATGGGGTGTGACATTAAAATATTCTGCAAGGCTTGTTGACAATGATCAAAATGATCAACAAATGAATAACAACTTGATACGAACATCATTACTGTCACAATTTACGTTTTGAGTCATGTCTTGTCTCGTCATTTCCTGTTTTATTTTGAAATATTAACTTCCCTCTTGTTTCAGGTACCTTACACTTACCTCCTATGTCAAGTGTCTGATTGTCTTCCCTGATTCCAAAGTGTTTCCACCAGTTCCCCATGGCTCCTCTTGTGCTCAAATAGGCTGTGTCTCCCTTGTCTTGTGCCAGTGTGATGTGTTTCTATCATGAGCCTCGCCCTCGCGTCTTTATTCCCCAGTGTCCACAGCCACAGCCATAGGTTCCTCGAGCCTGCAGTCGAGCGATTCTCCTGCAGAGCATATCCTTTGTTGTAATTTATTCTTTATCCGTAGCTTTAGTTTTATCACGTTAAGTTTCATAGCCTGGATTTGTTCCTCTGTTTTTTGGAGAGATTTTTATTTGTTAATGAAACCTCCATTAGTGGAGCGATCATAGTGTCTCGGTTTCTGTTTAAGTCCGCCTCAGTTGGAGAGCATGAGTTTATTTTGTTACCTTTAATAACTTTTTGTTTTCCTCCTAGAGTGGAGAGGTTTTGTTTGTTCATTTTCATAGCCACACTCTCTACAAGCGTAGTTATTGAAGAGAGCGCCTCAGGAGTTTCACAGCCCTTTCAGTTGCTCTGTGTGGAGATCTTCAACCTCTTGTTTATATAAATAAACACTTTTGCCTTGAAAAGACCCTGCATCTGTGTCCAGTGTCCTGAGGATTTGACAAGGTGATCCTGAAACATCCCATAGTTAAGCTGCTATAGGCTTAGACTGCTGGGGGACCTCATCTGTCACACCTTTCCTCACTTTGCTCTCTTTTCGCCACTTTTGTTTCCTCATATGACATTATGTACATTTGGCATTAACTCTTGTTTCCTTGTTCCAACAGATATCCTTTGAATGGCGTTATGGTGTTTTTTCCCCCTCTTTTCCCTCTTTTCTGTCTTCTCAAACCCCAGCTGGTCGAGGCGGATGGCCACCCTTCCTGAGTCTGGTTCTGCCAGAGGTTTCTTCCTGGTTCTGGTTCTGCCAGAGGTTTCTTCCTGGTTCTGGTTCTGCCAGAGGTTTCTTCCTGTTAAAAGGGAGCCGTTCCTCTCCAGTCGCCTTTAGGATTACAATAAATTGGAAGATAATTGGCTTGACTTGGACTTTATCATTGAAGTGCCTTGACATGATATTTGTTGTGATTTGGTGCTATATAAATAAAACTGAATTGAACTGAAGAAGATAATGATTCCAAAATCCTGCTGCGGCAGCCCCAGCGTTTCTCAAAGTTTAAAATATGGAAAATTCTTGAATGTCACCTGATTTAAATCCAGCTGAGCATACCTTCTATATGTTGAAGAAACTTAAAGAGACAAGCCCACAGAACAAGTGGGAGCTGAGGGTGGCTGCAGTCAAGGCTTGGAGACCTGAGGAGATACTCATCACCTGGTGATGTCATCAGTCACCCTCTTCAAGCAGTCATTGTGTGTAAGAGATATGCAACAACGTACTAAACATGGCTGCTTTAATGTACCCAATATTACTTTAACCCACACATTATGGAGCCCTGAAATGAAGGGGGCTTTGGATAAAAAGTGTGGAACTTAAATGAATGAGTATGACTGTAGATTCAAATTGTGAATGTTCACTTTATTCACAATTGTTTGATTTAGGATTTTACAGTGTGGGGTGGAGAGGGGGTGTTTAGGGGGGTGCGTAAAACCTGCTGTGTATAGGCAGTGTTTTCTGGTGGAGGTGGGAGGGAGGACGGGGGAGAGGTTTATCTTCCTGAACACTGCTGTCCTAATCCGTTCTTAGAGGATAGAGGCTTAGTTGGTAGTCAGGGTAGATTGACCACAGTTTGTTCTCAGAGGAGGCCATCGAAACAACCTGTTCTGTTCAAAGAGTTAAATTTTTCCTTATGAACTACAATTCCGTATTTCCAGCTCTCTGTCTGGCATCCTATGCTCCACTCTCCAGGATTATTAGAAGAAGCTAATCAATCTCTACTGAGTGAATTTGGAGGCCATTTTGGAAGCCGTGTAGGCTAGGGGAAAATATAGTTTACTGAGACCTGTACTGCTGTCTATTACTATAACTCTCTATTTTTGTTGATACTTTTATTGAAAACTTTGAAAATGAAAGACCGATTGGCGCAGCTGAAGGAGGTAGGTCAAATGGTGTTAGCCTCAGCTAGTTATTTGTCAGATCAGGCTGTGCTGTTGTGCACCTGTTGGCTGCATGGGCCCTGACCAGCCTCAGATACTAATCTAAAGCTAGTTCCATGCTATAGTCACTGTACCTTTGGGAAACCTGCTGTAAACTTTCTAATTAAAGTCTACATGCTTGCTTGTACATTGTAATAAATACTAAAACTGCATTAAACTAATGTTGATTAATAGTTTGATGTAAATTAGATCACACATAATATTTGAAGATATTGTATAGCTGTTTATCTGAATATTTTTAAGATACACGGCACCACCACATTCATTATGCTGAACTGAAGTGTTTCTGGAATCATTTAAGTCTAAGTTGTCCAACGTAATACATTGTTTGACTTAAGGTTTTCAGATGGTAATGGTGTGTGCATTCATTTAACTTGTAGAGGGTCTCATGTGACAGTGCTATACAGCGTCATAGATAGCTGTAGAAATGAACATCTTTCTGAAGTGTTTGTTGTGGAGTGGTGACCTGTCCCTGGTTCATCACAAATATCCAAAACATTGTTACTTTGGAATATGAGCTCTGGGGGACATTTTTTTATCTTTTCATTTTATTTTTTTCAGTAAAATGGTAACTTTTCCTCTGTTCAAAAGATCGTAGAGTACTTGAGTGTACTAAATGTCCTGCATTTATTCTAGTTCATCTGATTGAGAGGTTTACTTATTTTATGTTCACTTTCACTCTTGTCTTGCTTTTTTAACAGAAGAGTGATTCTGGTGGAGATGACATTGAGGTTCCTGTGGAGAATGAGGCTTTCATGGATGACTTCTTTTCTCAGGTCTCCTTCTATCTGTGTCACTGCACATTTCAGGGGGAGAATATATTTGTTTCTGACTCTGTTTCTGCGTATGTGTGTGTGTTTCAGATTGAAGATATACGTACCAGCATTGACAAGATCGATGAGAGTGTAACAGAAATCAAGAAACTCTACTCCACCATCTTGTCAGCCCCCACATCCGATCAGAGTAATGCCTCAGACACTCAGAAACACACAGATTCATCATTACTTTGAGTGAGCACCTCCTGTTTGCATGTCTCTACTTTTTGTTTCAGAAACACAGGATGATGTTGAAGCACTCACCAATGAAATCAAAAAGTCAGCCAACAATGCCAGAAACAAACTCAAGAGTCAGTATTTTCTCTTACTTTTTGTTTGACTTTTGAAGGCAGGTACTGGATACTCAGTGGATAGAAATGTTATCACCTGTCAGGTGTGATACAAGTGTAAAAGTGTCATGTATATTTGACCGGAAAACGATGATCAAAATGTGATGTTCTGGTATGCTTCGTGCTGTGTTTACATGTGCACAGTTGTGCGTAGTCCTAGAGATGCACCTGAGAAAGCAATAGTTGACTTTATTTTGCTCTACGCGTGTGTGTGATTGTCAGGTATTGAGCGGCAGCTTGAGTCAAACACAGATGAACGAGCCTCAGCTGACCTCAGGATACGCAAGTCACAGGTCAGACAGTACAACCTCATATTCAAACTGTTGCTCCAACTTTTACAGTACAGACACATGGAGCGCTTACAGTCCACCAAGTCTTTGATTTATTTACTCTCACACGGTCAAACGATAAACTCAGAGTGTGGTCCAACACTGCCTACAGCAAACAGTGGAATGCCATCCCTCCCTGCTGTCAAAGCAGACGGGTCTGATCCTGTCAGGGCTGCAGCTGACGTGCTCTGCCCCTGTTCTCTGTTTGGATGCATGTTTTAACATCAGGACACAGTGAAACCCTCTGCCTTCCCAAACCAAAACAGAAGCCCTGTCTCAATGGAATCTGGAAGTGATGATTGACCTTTATGAAATGCTGTTGAAACACCCTGTAAGAAAGCATCTCTATTTTTGTCCCACAGCATGCAATTCTGGCTAAGAAGTTTGTGGAGGTTATGACAAAATACAACGAGGCGCAAGTTGACTTCAGAGACAAGAGCAAAGGACGAATCGCCCGACAGCTGGAGATCAGTGAGTGCTGCTGATCATATGAAGCTCCAGGCAGATAAAGGATCACGTGATCACGGTGAAACTTGTCAAACTCGTTTTCAGATCATTTTGAAACATCTGTGCCCGCTAAGGCACTCCTCCATCAACTGGTAGATGAATTAATTTTGTGGTCACTTACCTATGTCTCTATAATTTTATCAACAGCATTGCACTTCTGTCAGATGTTTGGAATGGAACAGTAGCACGATCAGTAGAAAAGAGCCTTACGTATGCTTTCTGAGTTTGATAATCATTTAGAGAACCATTCTGACCTCTTTTACCCGTTTAAAAAAAAAAAAAAAAAAAGAATTCAAAATCTCCAGAGGGAAGAGTGGATCTACCATCACATCTCACATCAGAGTGTGTTGAGAGTAAATAGAAAAGAAACAGACTTAGCACATGTACTGTGTACTCTAAGTGTCACGACAGCATGTCAGGACTGCTGATGGTAAAACACATTATGTGTGATGTGTGCATCCTCTACAGCGGGAAAAACAACAACTGATGAGGAGCTGGACGAGATGCTGGAAGGGGGAAATTCTGCTGTGTTCACTGCTGGGGTAAGACTGATTGTGTTCCTCTACTCTCAAGAAGTGAAGACAAAACACAAGCAGACATGCACAGATTTATGCTCTCACTTATGGAAAATGTATGACTGTTTTTTTTATAATTATTCAACTTAAATTCCATCAGTTGGTGATATGAAGGAGGATAACACCATCTCTGTGAGCAAGAACACCAAACTGGATCACCCTTGTCAACTTGTTGTGTACTGTGAGAAATGTTCAGTCAATGACAAATGTCAACTTTTGAAAAAAGAGTCGATGACCAGTTTCTGCAGAAAACATCAAATGTCAGTTCAGTTTCTGAAACCAACCCATAGATTAGTTCTGTAGGTCAGTGCAGAATTCAGATCAGGTGACTCAACATGGTCAATAATTAACTTAGCTTATTGTGTTCTTTGCTTCTTTTTTGGGTTTATTTAGTAAATCTCTGCTCCAACACTGAAGTTCCATGGTGCTGACCCAATCAAGACACTGGCAGCAACTTGTGCTCATGCTAGTGATTGTTCTGTGTGAAAAATATTTCAGTCCAGGTCAGTTTCAGTCCTGGCTCAAAGTCCTCTTTAAAGATGGATGAAGAGGCTGAGGCGTTGACAAACTGAACTTTATTCACCATGGTTATGTTCAACTTTTGCCAAAGGTTTCACTGAAAAAGAGTCATAAAAAACAATGACATTCAATAGCAAAAACGAACAAAGGAAACATGGTAGTATATATACTGAGGGAAGTGATGACAAGAAAACAAACTCAGCCAAATACACAAGGACACACGCTGTTCATGATATGTTTGCTTGATTTGGACTTTTGGTTTTTTCCAGAGGTCGTAAGACTTGTCAGTTTTTTTTTGGTTTTTTTTCACACAATGCATCTGTTCTGTTCTCTTCATTTGTGTCTCTTTTCCCTTCATTAGATCATGGAGTCGAAGATCAACCAGCAGGCTCTCAATGAGATTGAGGCTCGTCATAAGGACATCATGAGGCTGGAAAGCAGCATCAAAGAGCTCCATGACATGTTTGTGGATATTGCCATGCTGGTTGAGAACCAGGTAAACAGAACGATGACACATGATCAACATGTAGAACTGAGAGTCAAAACTCTTCCTGCAAAAATGAGAATATCGAGCTACCTTCATTAACACTATGGAACATGTCTTCCTGTTTTGCAGTCTGATGGGTTTTCAGATTCGAGAAAGAGATGAATTGTGTTGTCCTTGTGGCGTGTTTTCTTGTTCCAAAACAAATCCTATCATTCCCTTGTCATTATCATTCTACCTACTTTCTTTGATAGCTGAATGCATTTGTAAAGGCAGCACACCCGAAATATAAGCAAATGGTGCAAAACAATGTGAGAAATATTGTCCTCTGCTACATACAATTTATGCTCATTGAGGATTTTCATTGATGTGTAGCTGTTTCCTCCCACCTGCTGTCAGTCGTGCAGACCATTCGTGTCATTATGAAATTAGCTTAAAGGGAACAGAATGGCATTGTGGATGTAATGTAAAATGCAGTTAAAAGTTAAAGCAACTCTGTGCGTATATGTCATGGATGACAGCACCAGCCTCTGGAACTACAGCTCACATGGTCCCGATTAGCTGACATGGCATGGAATGGGCTACTTTTTAAACAGGAGGTCAGGTGACCTGATGCCAGCACACACACTGTTGATATCAGATTAAAAACCAGACAAACAAACATGAAGCAAAATGATCTAGCTTACAACTGTCTCAGTGGGATGTGTGTTGCAGTTTCATCTCGATGACCACAGTCAGCTCATGTTATAGCATCATAGTCGGTTGTGTCATAAACAGATTTAAAATCTAAGAAAGATTTGAGCAGTCAGTAGCTGCAGCAGAAAGCTTTGTCCCTTTCAGGTACAGCAGAAAAACAAAATCTCTGTCCCTCCAAACACTCACCGACTTTGATTTACTGCCCAAGAAGCTAGAAGCAGTAAACCAATCAGAACCTCCTGCCCTTCTTCACCACATGACACCTGCCTTCTCATGAACATGTGTCCCTCCTGTGATCCAGCTGTCTGTCTTGCTGTGTTCTCTTCTCCTCTCAATCCTGTTAGGGTGGCATGATTGACAGAATTGAGAGCAACATGGACCAGTCGGTGGGTTTTGTGGAGAGAGCAGTGGCCGACACCAAGAAGGCAGCCAAATACCAGCAGGAGGCGCGCAGGGTGAGTAGGACTGAGTGAAAGTCAGAGGAGATGAGGATGATGGCAGAAGTAGAAGCAGGCAGGTGAGTAGAGTGAAGGTGCCGAGCAGGGACACACGTGAATTTGATCTCCTTGCTGTTCCCTCAGATTACACAAACCCATCACCTCTGTGGTCAAAACAGGATTTTTCAGTTTTGAAGGGTTATCTCCTTCTCTCAGAGACTGTGACAAAGTAATTGTGCCTATGTTACTGATAAAATCCTGCTTTGCTGGTTCTCTGACGGGAACAAAAGAAAGCATCTTCATATAACCCCAGTAGCGACCTCCCTCAACCAGCTTCCTGTGTGTTTCAGGGTTGTTTGTAAGGCTTTTAAGTGAGCTGGCCTGTCCTGTCCAACTGTGCTCCATCTCACTCCACTGAAGTAGACCAGCCAGAGGTACCAGGATTTTGAGATGGAGGCACAGACCACTGACTTTGCATAAGGTTTTTTGGGTACTAGTGGCCTTTATTTGACAGTATGCAGAGAGAAAAGGGGGCAGAGAGTGTAGGGAAAAGTATGCAGTAAAGGGCCTCAGGCTGAGACGACTGCATCTAAGAACTAGAACCTCTGGATGTGGGAAGCCTGCTTAGGTTGAGCTTGGTGATGCTCCTGTGCAGTTTTCTTTGCTACATTTACACCTACACGTCTGTTTTTGGCTTGAGTTTAGATTGTTTTGTCAGTTGGTTCTTAGTAAGCTTCTTTTGTTTCCTTATCTTCCTGCCTCTGCCAGTGTGCATTGGG